>NW_027638523.1:132500-732500 GCF_951216825.1 Electrona antarctica
CGGGCGACGGCCGTCTCCTATACGCCACATTTCCCGCGCCCACCGCGGGCGGGGATTCGGCGCTGGGCTCTTCCCTCTTCGCTCGCCGCTACTGGGGGAATCCTAGTTAGTTTCTTTTCCTCCGCTTAGTAATATGCTTAAATGGCTTCCAACACAAAAACTAAACATTTTATTCTGAGCAGCTCCTCAGAAAGCCAGGACTTTACAACTAATGGTTCTGCTTCACCTGCTGCCAGTCAACCCATCCAGTCTATTCTGAAGAGGCCAAAGCTGGAAGGGAGGCAGAGCAACGTGCGCTTTGATCTGGTGACGGTGTTCTACTTCCCACAATGCCAGGGTTTCACTAGCATACCCCTTCGCGGGGGTGCCAGTCTGGGCATGTTGCACAGGCACAGCACTCTCCGCAGGTACACAATGGCAGAGCACGCCCTGGAACAACGGAGTTGGCGCAGAGAGAGACTACGAGAGAGACGGAGAGAGGAGAAGCTTGAGGCTTTGAGACACCAGTTGATGGCCAATGGTACCATTGACCAGAGAGAATCTGAGCGACTGACTGCAGACCAGGTCCCAGACGGAGACACTGACGTCCACATCACCGACGCCGAGCTGGAGGATGGGAACAGCTTCCTGCAGCCGTACTCCTACAAGCACAGACAGGCACTCCTGCGAGCAGCAGGTGTGAAGCACATTGACAAAGAGGAGAAGAGACAGCTGCATTCCCTGCGTGTCTTCAGGGAGGACTCTGGATGCAATTGCCAGGGTTTCTGTGAGCCAGAGACTTGTGAATGCAGTCTGGCAGGAATCAAGTGCCAGATGGACGCATGCCTCCCATGCTGCACTAAAGACGGCTGCGCAAACATTCAGGGACGCATAGAGTTCAACTCCAGACGCGCGCAGACCCACTACATCGACACCGTCATGAGGCTAGAACTAGAGAGGCTACTACAAGATGATACGCCTGACCAACTGGACCACCAGAGCGTGGCTCCAGAAGATCTCCAGTTGGATGTGGACCAGGGACCCCCAGCAGGGGATGCCCCGGAAAAAAGCTGTCCCTTCGGGTTTTCCGCCGAGGACGAAGGGCTTCCTCTCAACCATGCCCCCCACCCCTTCCTACCATTTCAGTCCAGAGCGCTCCGTGGTGGAGGAGAACAGCTGTAGCAGCGACATGACCGACTCCTCATGCTCCCCTTCCCAAAGCGAAGACTTGGATGACGTCGGGGGAAGCCCGGGTCTGGTTGACATGGACGATGGAGCTGCAGGGCTGGCCCACGCCCTCAGCCTCTGTGACAATGACAATGACAATGACACATATAGGGCCTTGTTTGCAGACTGGAACGGCCAGACCAAAGTCAATGAGTTTGACTTTGAGGGGTTGTTGTCGTTGGTTCACCAGCATGATGTTGTCTAGTTTGATGTCTGTGTGGATCAGACCGATTCCCTTCAGGGCCTGGAGTGCAATGGCAAGCTGCAAGACAAGAATAAAGAGCATGATCAGAAATTCAGAAATTCAACTCAGTATCTTTGTATCAATATTTTTTCCATTACTTTAAAATGTAATTGTCAATAAAAATGTTTTGTTTTGTGTTTTCCAGGAACCAGAGGAGTATTACACAGTGCAGGAGTTAAAGGCAGAACTGCTAATAGAGGATGTTATGTATACACTTACATGTGTGATTTGCTCACTGGAAGAAGTGTTCTCCTCCCTGCGTTGCGATGCTGATGAAACATCTTGTGACGTCTTCATGGACCTGTTGAAACGAATGCTTCATCTGGATCCAGAGGGGAGGATAACACCTGACCAGGTGTTGGACCATCCCTTCATCACCATGCCTCACCTATGACCGTCTCAAGGTGTTTGTGGGGTCAACCATTGCAAATGTAATGCACTCCCAGTTATTGGTATTGGATTTTGTGTACAGTACATGTTTGACTATGACAACGCCACAATATGGTGATGTCGGCCAACACTGATCCAGACAGGACACTATGCTACCTAAGACACTTCAGTCAACTGAAACTGAGATCATGTGTGACCCATGGGGTGTACCATTTGTGATCACAGTACTCTTAGTAGTTATACTGTAAGAACACATGCACTATCACTGACTGTTACTATATGACTATATACTATACACACTGCTGTTGCAGTGCTGCTAATAGATGATGTTATGTATACACTTACATGTGTGATATTATCTGCTGCTAAGTGTTGTCTCTCACCTGCACAACAGACTGTGATTCTATATTAGTATATTATATACATTTCATGTGTTTATTTTACATTTTGTATTTAATATTGCACTTGCAAGTTTATATTGTACATACCAGTACTGTATATGACATCACATCAAACTGCATTTGATTGAGTTTTTCTTTCTCTTCTGCACTGTAATGTTTTATGTATTTTTGTTTTAAAATAAGCATTTCTAATTGTATGTATTATTCCCTTGCACATTATGTAGGCCTATATTAGACATGTTATATTAGACATTGTGTTATGTTCACATCATTGGCTGCATTCCAACTGAGAAGAAATTAGCACAATACATTTTGTAAATAATTGTTCTATTGATATATGTTTTAAGTTGTAAACATGGTTTAAATAAAACGTGTTACCTTGAAATATGCGTTGTGTACGTTCTTAAATATGGCCCAGAACAGGTTTTAAAACATTCATATTTTCCAGTTAACTTATATCTCTACATTTATTGATTGTATACTAGATAGAACGTCCTTGCGGTCATGTTTCCATCCATCCATGTCCTATATATGTATTAGTAAAGGCTATTAAATTAGTGTCTATTTGGGGGTCCTTGGCGTGACGTTTGGGAACCACTGATATACAGCAGGGTATAAAGCCTTTTAAAACAAACAGCAGCATGTTGTGCACTCACTGTAAGTAAACATTGCACTTTAACATTGTCACCACAAACAATAATAGCAATGATTGTTACAAGAACATATAGCCATTTTAACACACCTGAAACATTGCACACTAGAAAGCTGAAATAGTGATAACAGTTCCATGTGATGATAGACCTATTACTGTAGTTCTGCTGAAACTCATCAGAGTCAAAGACGTGTGAAATGGTCTCAGTTCATCCAAAATGTGATCATTAGCAGGTGATCTGTCCAATGCCAGACAACGAGTGACCATTAACACGTTAATCTCTGCATTTGAATGCATATAGTGAATGAAGCATCAGCCATCATCATTTAGCATGTGTACATTTTAACATGGGGAAAGAATGTGGGGTTTGTTCATTATTTAGCATTTGAAAAACATTGAATAAAAGTGCATTCATCACCACCATATTGAGAGAGAACCCTGCAAAAATGTATCAGTTTATGTTTTTGTTCAGTGTATTTTCATTCAATCCCTTCCAGTTTCACTATGACTTATATGACTGGATATGGAGACAGTAACCTCTGTTACTGAACAAACAAATAATTAATATAGGATATAATTGAATAAGTATAATGATATATCCTGATTTATCTTGACTTATCCTGATCATTTATTAATACTATGGACACATGTTTCTGCACACAGGCCTACACATTACACAATGGGATTTCACTGTAAATATAGATAAGAAATGAAATGAAACCAATAGCGCACAATAGGATATGAGACTTTGATTTGACAATATACTTATTTGCTGTTCCAGTCCTGTACAGAAACCAGACCACTGTCTTCTATACTAAAGTGGAAACAAATTGAACCTACATTACAACCTAACACATAAAATACAAGGGGTGCTGTATATAGGCTACTTGTAAAAGACAAGATGTGAAGGCTTGTCTACTATTTATAAATATTGTTTGAAACAAATAGGCCTAACTGTTTTACTTCCGTGTTCTTGTTTTTAATAAATGTTTAAAGTCAAGATTTGTTTTTTATCTGTGGTTTGTAAGTGTTCCAAGATAAATTAAGATAAATGGGATGTAAATCACAGTATGAGCAGTTGTTTCTTCACCAGAGCTGGTTCTCCTTGGTTCTGATGTTACTGAAATAATGTGGAGAAATCCTCAAGATGAATGGCTCTGCTGCAGTAACAATGAATTCATATCCACTTATTCAATAGTTAGATTGTACATATTTATCCAGATACTGAGTAAGTCATTTTTGGATGAACTACTATACTGCTTTTTAAGGTTTATTATAAACCAGCAGTTGTTATGCACCACATGTGGAAGAACTCCCAGAAAACAGCAGGTATGCTGGCACTCTTATTTATTTTACATCACAATGAAATACTGTTCTGTTTCCCACTGCATTTGATTGAGTTTTTCTTTCTCTTCTGCACTGTAATGTTTTATGTATTTTTGTTTAAGTTATGATTTTATATATGTTTCCTGATGTGTGCAAAGCACATTGAAATGCCTTGTTGGAATTTGCTATACCAATAACGTTATTTTATATTTATGCTGGCTCCTGCTTTGACTTTAAGAAACTCCTCAATGGATCACTAGACTAGTAGACTAAATATTGTTCAACCAAAGTGGACTGTTATGTTCAAGTGGACTCTGTTTTCGACCATTGAATGGTTTTTCTCCAGATTAACTGGAAAACCAGTTCTTAAAGGGGCATTCCACTCATTTTCAACATTTTACTATGTCATTATATACCTTAGAGCTGCATTAAACATGCCAAAATATTAGACAAGTTGTTTTGATTTTGTACCAAAACTCCCCAGCCACATAGACAAAGCCAACACTCAATGGAAATCAGACTTTGAATAGGGGACACATTAGCACATTCCAGCCTGGGACAAGAAGCATAGAGGTGTCACTGACACCAAATGGGCCATTAGACACCGGGCTCAGGAAACAAAAGAGAAACACATGTAAATTTGTCTTTGTTGAAATGGAGCCATGGGGTGAATTAACCCCAATAAGGCTAAATAAACCAAAAGTCCTACAACAATAAGGTAAACTTAAACTCTTAAACTTAAACTGGAGATAATCTAAGAGTGATTGGATTAGGCTTCCTTCAAGTACATGGCGAATGCACTCATTCCTTGCAATGTACTTACATACACTTACATATGTTGCGACCTTCGGTCGCAACATATGTAGGTACATTGCACTGAAGTCCCCAGGTCCCCCCAGTCGAGCTTGTACCTGTAACTTGGGGGAAGTCTATTATAATTATTACTGATTCTCCAGTAAAGACATGTTGCCTCTACAAAAACCACACTACAAATGAAAGAAACCAGAACAAGAGAACACACACCCATTGATTCTGATTGGACGGAATGAAACAATGGCCAAGTAAACCACACCCATCAACAAAGCTAATTGGCCGAATGACTATGAGTCACGCCCACCATTAGGAACACATAAAACCAGGGCTCCAGCACAACTAATCATTCTCCTAACAGAATCTTGCCTGAGGAAGGACCAACCAGTCCGAAACGTCTACTTTTCCAGCTCTCCTTTATATTTGATTCCGTCGTGAGTGAAGCGCCACCGTCGAGTCATGAGAGGTATTCTGAAAAGAAAGTTTGAGGAGGTCGACGATGAAGATCCATTCTACTCCTCACCTCCATCATCGTCCCTGCCTTCTCCTGCCTCCACGGAATGGGATTCTGATGGGGAGAGCAGCTCCTCAGAAAGCCAGGACTTTACAACTAATGGTTCTGCTTCACCTGCTGCCAGTCAACCCATCCAGTCTATTCTGAAGAGGCCAAAGCTGGAAGGGAGGCAGAGCAACGTGCGCTTTGATCTGGTGACGGTGTTCTACTTCCCACAATGCCAGGGTTTCACTAGCGTACCCCTTCGCGGGGGTGCCAGTCTGGGCATGTTGCACAGGCACAGCACTCTCCGCAGGTACACAATGGCAGAGCACGCCCTGGAACAACGGAGTTGGCGCAGAGAGAGACTACGAGAGAGACGGAGAGAGGAGAAGCTTGAGGCTTTGAGACACCAGTTGATGGCCAATGGTACCATTGACCAGAGAGAATCTGAGCGACTGACTGCAGACCAGGTCCCAGACGGAGACACTGACGTCCACATCACCGACGCCGAGCTGGAGGATGGGAACAGCTTCCTGCAGCCGTACTCCTACAAGCACAGACAGGCACTCCTGCGAGCAGCAGGTGTGAAGCACATTGACAAAGAGGAGAAGAGACAGCTGCATTCCCTGCGTGTCTTCAGGGAGGACTCTGGATGCAATTGCCAGGGTTTCTGTGAGCCAGAGACTTGTGAATGCAGTCTGGCAGGAATCAAGTGCCAGATGGACGCATGCCTCCCATGCTGCACTAAAGACGGCTGCGCAAACATTCAGGGACGCGTAGAGTTCAACTCCAGACGCGCGCAGACCCACTACATCGACACCGTCATGAGGCTAGAACTAGAGAGGCTACTACAAGATGATACGCCTGACCAACTGGACCACCAGAGCGTGGCTCCAGAAGATCTCCAGTTGGATGTGGACCAGGGACCCCCAGCAGGGGATGCCCCGGAAAAAAGCTGTCCCTTCGGGTTTTCCGCCGAGGACGAAGGGCTTCCTCTCACCATGCCCCCCACCCCTTCCTACCATTTCAGTCCAGAGCGCTCCGTGGTGGAGGAGAACAGCTGTAGCAGCGACATGACCGACTCCTCATGCTCCCCTTCCCAAAGCGAAGACTTGGATGACGTCGGGGGAAGCCCGGGTCTGGTTGACATGGACGATGGAGCTGCAGGGCTGGCCCACGCCCTCAGCCTCTGTGACAATGACAATGACAATGACACATATAGGGCCTTGTTTGCAGACTGGAACGGCCAGACCAAAGTCAATGAGTTTGACTTTGAGGGGTTGTTGTCGTTGGTTCACCAGCATGATGTTGTCTAGTTTGATGTCTGTGTGGATCAGACCGATTCCCTTCAGGGCCTGGAGTGCAATGGCAAGCTGCAAGACAAGAATAAAGAGCATGATCAGAAATTCAGAAATTCAACTCAGTATCTTTGTATCAATATTTTTTCCATTACTTTAAAATGTAATTGTCAATAAAAATGTTTTGTTTTGTGTTTTCCAGGAACCAGAGGAGTATTACACAGTGCAGGAGTTAAAGGCAGAACTGCTAATAGAGGATGTTATGTATACACTTACATGTGTGATTTGCTCACTGGAAGAAGTGTTCTCCTCCCTGCGTTGCGATGCTGATGAAACATCTTGTGACGTCTTCATGGACCTGTTGAAACGAATGCTTCATCTGGATCCAGAGGGGAGGATAACACCTGACCAGGTGTTGGACCATCCCTTCATCACCATGCCTCACCTATGACCGTCTCAAGGTGTTTGTGGGGTCAACCATTGCAAATGTAATGCACTCCCAGTTATTGGTATTGGATTTTGTGTACAGTACATGTTTGACTATGACAACGCCACAATATGGTGATGTCGGCCAACACTGATCCAGACAGGACACTATGCTACCTAAGACACTTCAGTCAACTGAAACTGAGATCATGTGTGACCCATGGGGTGTACCATTTGTGATCACAGTACTCTTAGTAGTTATACTGTAAGAACACATGCACTATCACTGACTGTTACTATATGACTATATACTATACACACTGCTGTTGCAGTGCTGCTAATAGATGATGTTATGTATACACTTACATGTGTGATATTATCTGCTGCTAAGTGTTGTCTCTCACCTGCACAACAGACTGTGATTCTATATTAGTATATTATATACATTTCATGTGTTTATTTTACATTTTGTATTTAATATTGCACTTGCAAGTTTATATTGTACATACCAGTACTGTATATGACATCACATCAAACTGCATTTGATTGAGTTTTTCTTTCTCTTCTGCACTGTAATGTTTTATGTATTTTTGTTTTAAAATAAGCATTTCTAATTGTATGTATTATTCCCTTGCACATTATGTAGGCCTATATTAGACATGTTATATTAGACATTGTGTTATGTTCACATCATTGGCTGCATTCCAACTGAGAAGAAATTAGCACAATACATTTTGTAAATAATTGTTCTATTGATATATGTTTTAAGTTGTAAACATGGTTTAAATAAAACGTGTTACCTTGAAATATGCGTTGTGTACGTTCTTAAATATGGCCCAGAACAGGTTTTAAAACATTCATATTTTCCAGTTAACTTATATCTCTACATTTATTGATTGTATACTAGATAGAACGTCCTTGCGGTCATGTTTCCATCCATCCATGTCCTATATATGTATTAGTAAAGGCTATTAAATTAGTGTCTATTTGGGGGTCCTTGGCGTGACGTTTGGGAACCACTGATATACAGCAGGGTATAAAGCCTTTTAAAACAAACAGCAGCATGTTGTGCACTCACTGTAAGTAAACATTGCACTTTAACATTGTCACCACAAACAATAATAGCAATGATTGTTACAAGAACATATAGCCATTTTAACACACCTGAAACATTGCACACTAGAAAGCTGAAATGGTGATAACAGTTCCATGTGATGATAGACCTATTACTGTAGTTCTGCTGAAACTCATCAGAGTCAAAGACGTGTGAAATGGTCTCAGTTCATCCAAAATGTGATCATTAGCAGGTGATCTGTCCAATGCCAGACAACGAGTGACCATTAACACGTTAATCTCTGCATTTGAATGCATATAGTGAATGAAGCATCAGCCATCATCATTTAGCATGTGTACATTTTAACATGGGGAAAGAATGTGGGGTTTGTTCATTATTTAGCATTTGAAAAACATTGAATAAAAGTGCATTCATCACCACCATATTGAGAGAGAACCCTGCAAAAATGTATCAGTTTATGTTTTTGTTCAGTGTATTTTCATTCAATCCCTTCCAGTTTCACTATGACTTATATGACTGGATATGGAGACAGTAACCTCTGTTACTGAACAAACAAATAATTAATATAGGATATAATTGAATAAGTATAATGATATATCCTGATTTATCTTGACTTATCCTGATCATTTATTAATACTATGGACACATGTTTCTGCACACAGGCCTACACATTACACAATGGGATTTCACTGTAAATATAGATAAGAAATGAAATGAAACCAATAGCGCACAATAGGATATGAGACTTTGATTTGACAATATACTTATTTGCTGTTCCAGTCCTGTACAGAAACCAGACCACTGTCTTCTATACTAAAGTGGAAACAAATTGAACCTACATTACAACCTAACACATAAAATACAAGGGGTGCTGTATATAGGCTACTTGTAAAAGACAAGATGTGAAGGCTTGTCTACTATTTATAAATATTGTTTGAAACAAATAGGCCTAACTGTTTTACTTCCGTGTTCTTGTTTTTAATAAATGTTTAAAGTCAAGATTTGTTTTTTATCTGTGGTTTGTAAGTGTTCCAAGATAAATTAAGATAAATGGGATGTAAATCACAGTATGAGCAGTTGTTTCTTCACCAGAGCTGGTTCTCCTTGGTTCTGATGTTACCGAAATAATGTGGAGAAATCCTCAAGATGAATGGCTCTGCTGCAGTAACAATGAATTCATATCCACTTATTCAATAGTTAGATTGTACATATTTATCCAGATACTGAGTAAGTCATTTTTGGATGAACTACTATACTGCTTTTTAAGGTTTATTATAAACCAGCAGTTGTTATGCACCACATGTGGAAGAACTCCCAGAAAACAGCAGGTATGCTGGCACTCTTATTTATTTTACATCACAATGAAATACTGTTCTGTTTCCCACTGCATTTGATTGAGTTTTTCTTTCTCTTCTGCACTGTAATGTTTTATGTATTTTTGTTTAAGTTATGATTTTATATATGTTTCCTGATGTGTGCAAAGCACATTGAAATGCCTTGTTGGAATTTGCTATACCAATAACGTTATTTTATATTTATGCTGGCTCCTGCTTTGACTTTAAGAAACTCCTCAATGGATCACTAGACTAGTAGACTAAATATTGTTCAACCAAAGTGGACTGTTATGTTCAAGTGGACTCTGTTTTCGACCATTGAATGGTTTTTCTCCAGATTAACTGGAAAACCAGTTCTTAAAGGGGCATTCCACTCATTTTCAACATTTTACTATGTCATTATATACCTTAGAGCTGCATTAAACATGCCAAAATATTAGACAAGTTGTTTTGATTTTGTACCAAAACTCCCCAGCCACATAGACAAAGCCAACACTCAATGGAAATCAGACTTTGAATAGGGGACACATTAGCACATTCCAGCCTGGGACAAGAAGCATAGAGGTGTCACTGACACCAAATGGGCCATTAGACACCGGGCTCAGGAAACAAAAGAGAAACACATGTAAATTTGTCTTTGTTGAAATGGAGCCATGGGGTGAATTAACCCCAATAAGGCTAAATAAACCAAAAGTCCTACAACAATAAGGTAAACTTAAACTCTTAAACTTAAACTGGAGATAATCTAAGAGTGATTGGATTAGGCTTCCTTCAAGTACATGGCGAATGCACTCATTCCTTGCAATGTACTTACATACACTTACATATGTTGCGACCTTCGGTCGCAACATATGTAGGTACATTGCACTGAAGTCCCCAGGTCCCCCCAGTCGAGCTTGTACCTGTAACTTGGGGGAAGTCTATTATAAAAACAAATTTCAGGAAATTTGACTGGGTGCCTGCAGCTCGCCAAGTCTGTGCAGCATTTGAGCCACGGACCACCATTTGATGACATTTAGCCTCTCAGACCCTGTAAGGGTCCATTTGGTTGACTTTCAATGGGGTATTTTGTCTAAGTTTATTGCACATTACGTTGCCACCAACATTCTAATGCTAACATGCTAACATGCTAATACTAACATGCTAATGCTAACATGCTAATGCTAACATGCTAACATGCTAAAATGCTAATGCTAACATGCTAATGCTAATATGCTAATGCTAACATGCTAATGCTAACATGCTAACATGCTAATGCTAACATGCTAATGCTAACATGCTAATGCTAACATGCTAACATGATAATGCTAACATGCTAATGCTAACATGCTAACATGCTAATGCTAACATGCTAATGCTAACATGCTAATGCTAACATGCTAATATGCTAATGCTAACATGCTAATGCAAACATGCTAACATGCTAATGCTAACATGCTAACATGCTAACATGCTAATGCTAACATGCTAACATGCTAATGCTAACATGCTAACATGCTAATGCTAACATGCTAAAGCTAACATGCTAATGCTAACATGCTAATGCTAACATGCTAACATGCTAATGCTAAAATGCTAACATGCTAATGCTAACATGCTAACATGCTAATATGCTAATGCTAACATGCTAACATGCTAATGCTAACATGCTAACATGCTAACATGCTAACATGCTAATATGCTAATGCTAACATGCTAACGCTAACATGCTAATGCTAACATGCTAAGGGGTCCATTTGGTTTCGCTCAGGGGGGCGGCCCGGTTCTGGCGAGCCGCCCCGCATCCGAAACGGTTGAGAAATGACAGAGTTACGTGTTTCCCCGAATTTCTCTATTGACTTTCAATGTGTGTGTGCGTGCACATGTGTGCATGTGCGTGCATGTGCATGTGTGCGCGCGTGTGTGAGAGTTGGTCAGGTGACCTTGAATCATTAACAAAGTATCATTTTCACCTGGGCTAGTCTATGCAAATGCAAACAGTATTGAAACTTAAAAGCACAGTGACTCTATGAGAGAACGTATGTCCGAACAAATTGCTCTATCGCAAAAAGTAAAAGTCGAATGCGATTTTTGTTTTGGCCGTGAGTGACCCGAGGCATTGAGGTACGCCGTGTGCGATCGTGGTATTGGTACGATACAAAACGTGGTTATAAGAGCAAGTTAAGAATTGTGCTTGTGATGAAAAAATTGCTGACTCATTCAGGTATTTAACATGGAGTTTATGACACATTATGATGGTACACCTGTCGCTTTCAGGGCTGTAGTTCACGTACTGTATGTATCTGGGCTATGGTTGTGACATTGGGTGAAAGAGGACGAGTGTGGCTACAAAATTGCCGAAACCCATGCGTGTAAAGTGAATATTTTGGCCGTGAGGACGATTTGTTCGGAGAATTCCGGTATAGTCTTCACATTGGCTTCTCACTCTGATCCGCTCTCTCTCTGGGCGTGCGACACTCTGAGTCGAGAATATTGCTCAGACCACACACACTTTGAACTGCGATAGCGGGCAAACCGTGCAACGTATTCGAATTCCGTCTGAACCACCACAAAGTCGATGGCCTCGTGTGCTGTTTGACGTTTAAATCCTGTTTCTACGTACCAGTATGCCAGAGCAATGTGGCTCCAAAGTAACGTGTCGTTTTCTGTTTTCACCCGCGTCTCCCCATCGACTTTGAATGGGGCATTTTTCGCGTCGTTTATTGCGAATTACGTCGGCACGGTAACACGAATCGGAAAGAAAAGCACAAGCACACCATTCCCGGCCGAGCCGCACGTTTTGATGTATATATTGCGGGGCTTTGGCAAACCGTGCGGCCGGCCGTAGACGTCGAAGTTTCGCGTATTGATTATTACTACGATTAAGTATGCGTTTTAGATTTCAACCTGTGTTTCTGCCATTGCATGGCAGGCACCCAGAATTATTACTGATTCTCCAGTAAAGACATGTTGCCTCTACAAAAACCACACTACAAATGAAAGAAACCAGAACAAGAGAACACACACCCATTGATTCTGATTGGACGGAATGAAACAATGGCCAAGTAAACCACACCCATCAACAAAGCTAATTGGCCGAATGACTATGAGTCACGCCCACCATTAGGAACACATAAAACCAGGGCTCCAGCACAACTAATCATTCTCCTAACAGAATCTTGCCTGAGGAAGGACCAACCAGTTCGAAACGTCTACTTTTACAGCTCTCCTTTATATTTGATTCCGTCGTGAGTGAAGCGCCACCGTCGAGTCATGAGAGGTATTCTGAAAAGAAAGTTTGAGGAGGTCGACGATGAAGATCCATTCTACTCCTCACCTCCATCATCGTCCCTGCCTTCTCCTGCCTGAAACAAAGTTTAAGAGTTTAAGTTTACCTTATTGTTGTAGGACTTTTGGTTTATTTAGCCTTATTGGGGTTAATTAGCTAATTGGCCGAATGACTATGAGTCACGCCCACCATTAGGAACACATAAAACCAGGGCTCCAGCACAACTAATCATTCTCCTAACAGAATCTTGCCTGAGGAAGGACCAACCAGTCCGAAACGTCTACTTTTACAGCTCTCCTTTATATTTGATTCCGTCGTGAGTGAAGCGCCACCGTCGAGTCATGAGAGGTATTCTGAAAAGAAAGTTTGAGGAGGTCGACGATGAAGATCCATTCTACTCCTCACCTCCATCATCGTCCCTGCCTTCTCCTGCCTCCACGGAATGGGATTCTGATGGGGAGAGCAGCTCCTCAGAAAGCCAGGACTTTACAACTAATGGTTCTGCTTCACCTGCTGCCAGTCAACCCATCCAGTCTATTCTGAAGAGGCCAAAGCTGGAAGGGAGGCAGAGCAACGTGCGCTTTGATCTGGTGACGGTGTTCTACTTCCCACAATGCCAGGGTTTCACTAGCGTACCCCTTCGCGGGGGTGCCAGTCTGGGCATGTTGCACAGGCACAGCACTCTCCGCAGGTACACAATGGCAGAGCACGCCCTGGAACAACAGAGTTGGCGCAGAGAGAGACTACGAGAGAGACGGAGAGAGGAGAAGCTTGAGGCTTTGAGACACCAGTTGATGGCCAATGGTACCATTGACCAGAGAGAATCTGAGCGACTGACTGCAGACCAGGTCCCAGACGGAGACACTGACGTCCACATCACCGACGCCGAGCTGGAGGATGGGAACAGCTTCCTGCAGCCGTACTCCTACAAGCACAGACAGGCACTCCTGCGAGCAGCAGGTGTGAAGCACATTGACAAAGAGGAGAAGAGACAGCTGCATTCCCTGCGTGTCTTCAGGGAGGACTCTGGATGCAATTGCCAGGGTTTCTGTGAGCCAGAGACTTGTGAATGCAGTCTGGCAGGAATCAAGTGCCAGATGGACGCATGCCTCCCATGCTGCACTAAAGACGGCTGCGCAAACATTCAGGGACGCGTAGAGTTCAACTCCAGACGCGCGCAGACCCACTACATCGACACCGTCATGAGGCTAGAACTAGAGAGGCTACTACAAGATGATACGCCTGACCAACTGGACCACCAGAGCGTGGCTCCAGAAGATCTCCAGTTGGATGTGGACCAGGGACCCCCAGCAGGGGATGCCCCGGAAAAAATCTGTCCCTTCGGGTTTTCCGCCGAGGACGAAGGGCTTCCTCTCACCATGCCCCCCACCCCTTCCTACCATTTCAGTCCAGAGCGCTCCGTGGTGGAGGAGAACAGCTGTAGCAGCGACATGACCGACTCCTCATGCTCCCCTTCCCAAAGCGAAGACTTGGATGACGTCGGGGGAAGCCCGGGTCTGGTTGACATGGACGATGGAGCTGCAGGGCTGGCCCACGCCCTCAGCCTCTGTGACAATGACAATGACAATGACACATATAGGGCCTTGTTTGCAGACTGGAACGGCCAGACCAAAGTCAATGAGTTTGACTTTGAGGGGTTGTTGTCGTTGGTTCACCAGCATGATGTTGTCTAGTTTGATGTCTGTGTGGATCAGACCGATTCCCTTCAGGGCCTGGAGTGCAATGGCAAGCTGCAAGACAAGAATAAAGAGCATGATCAGAAATTCAGAAATTCAACTCAGTATCTTTGTATCAATATTTTTTCCATTACTTTAAAATGTAATTGTCAATAAAAATGTTTTGTTTTGTGTTTTCCAGGAACCAGAGGAGTATTACACAGTGCAGGAGTTAAAGGCAGAACTGCTAATAGAGGATGTTATGTATACACTTACATGTGTGATTTGCTCACTGGAAGAAGTGTTCTCCTCCCTGCGTTGCGATGCTGATGAAACATCTTGTGACGTCTTCATGGACCTGTTGAAACGAATGCTTCATCTGGATCCAGAGGGGAGGATAACACCTGACCAGGTGTTGGACCATCCCTTCATCACCATGCCTCACCTATGACCGTCTCAAGGTGTTTGTGGGGTCAACCATTGCAAATGTAATGCACTCCCAGTTATTGGTATTGGATTTTGTGTACAGTACATGTTTGACTATGACAACGCCACAATATGGTGATGTCGGCCAACACTGATCCAGACAGGACACTATGCTACCTAAGACACTTCAGTCAACTGAAACTGAGATCATGTGTGACCCATGGGGTGTACCATTTGTGATCACAGTACTCTTAGTAGTTATACTGTAAGAACACATGCACTATCACTGACTGTTACTATATGACTATATACTATACACACTGCTGTTGCAGTGCTGCTAATAGATGATGTTATGTATACACTTACATGTGTGATATTATCTGCTGCTAAGTGTTGTCTCTCACCTGCACAACAGACTGTGATTCTATATTAGTATATTATATACATTTCATGTGTTTATTTTACATTTTGTATTTAATATTGCACTTGCAAGTTTATATTGTACATACCAGTACTGTATATGACATCACATCAAACTGCATTTGATTGAGTTTTTCTTTCTCTTCTGCACTGTAATGTTTTATGTATTTTTGTTTTAAAATAAGCATTTCTAATTGTATGTATTATTCCCTTGCACATTATGTAGGCCTATATTAGACATGTTATATTAGACATTGTGTTATGTTCACATCATTGGCTGCATTCCAACTGAGAAGAAATTAGCACAATACATTTTGTAAATAATTGTTCTATTGATATATGTTTTAAGTTGTAAACATGGTTTAAATAAAACGTGTTACCTTGAAATATGCGTTGTGTACGTTCTTAAATATGGCCCAGAACAGGTTTTAAAACATTCATATTTTCCAGTTAACTTATATCTCTACATTTATTGATTGTATACTAGATAGAACGTCCTTGCGGTCATGTTTCCATCCATCCATGTCCTATATATGTATTAGTAAAGGCTATTAAATTAGTGTCTATTTGGGGGTCCTTGGCGTGACGTTTGGGAACCACTGATATACAGCAGGGTATAAAGCCTTTTAAAACAAACAGCAGCATGTTGTGCACTCACTGTAAGTAAACATTGCACTTTAACATTGTCACCACAAACAATAATAGCAATGATTGTTACAAGAACATATAGCCATTTTAACACACCTGAAACATTGCACACTAGAAAGCTGAAATAGTGATAACAGTTCCATGTGATGATAGACCTATTACTGTAGTTCTGCTGAAACTCATCAGAGTCAAAGACGTGTGAAATGGTCTCAGTTCATCCAAAATGTGATCATTAGCAGGTGATCTGTCCAATGCCAGACAACGAGTGACCATTAACACGTTAATCTCTGCATTTGAATGCATATAGTGAATGAAGCATCAGCCATCATCATTTAGCATGTGTACATTTTAACATGGGGAAAGAATGTGGGGTTTGTTCATTATTTAGCATTTGAAAAACATTGAATAAAAGTGCATTCATCACCACCATATTGAGAGAGAACCCTGCAAAAATGTATCAGTTTATGTTTTTGTTCAGTGTATTTTCATTCAATCCCTTCCAGTTTCACTATGACTTATATGACTGGATATGGAGACAGTAACCTCTGTTACTGAACAAACAAATAATTAATATAGGATATAATTGAATAAGTATAATGATATATCCTGATTTATCTTGACTTATCCTGATCATTTATTAATACTATGGACACATGTTTCTGCACACAGGCCTACACATTACACAATGGGATTTCACTGTAAATATAGATAAGAAATGAAATGAAACCAATAGCGCACAATAGGATATGAGACTTTGATTTGACAATATACTTATTTGCTGTTCCAGTCCTGTACAGAAACCAGACCACTGTCTTCTATACTAAAGTGGAAACAAATTGAACCTACATTACAACCTAACACATAAAATACAAGGGGTGCTGTATATAGGCTACTTGTAAAAGACAAGATGTGAAGGCTTGTCTACTATTTATAAATATTGTTTGAAACAAATAGGCCTAACTGTTTTACTTCCGTGTTCTTGTTTTTAATAAATGTTTAAAGTCAAGATTTGTTTTTTATCTGTGGTTTGTAAGTGTTCCAAGATAAATTAAGATAAATGGGATGTAAATCACAGTATGAGCAGTTGTTTCTTCACCAGAGCTGGTTCTCCTTGGTTCTGATGTTACTGAAATAATGTGGAGAAATCCTCAAGATGAATGGCTCTGCTGCAGTAACAATGAATTCATATCCACTTATTCAATAGTTAGATTGTACATATTTATCCAGATACTGAGTAAGTCATTTTTGGATGAACTACTATACTGCTTTTTAAGGTTTATTATAAACCAGCAGTTGTTATGCACCACATGTGGAAGAACTCCCAGAAAACAGCAGGTATGCTGGCACTCTTATTTATTTTACATCACAATGAAATACTGTTCTGTTTCCCACTGCATTTGATTGAGTTTTTCTTTCTCTTCTGCACTGTAATGTTTTATGTATTTTTGTTTAAGTTATGATTTTATATATGTTTCCTGATGTGTGCAAAGCACATTGAAATGCCTTGTTGGAATTTGCTATACCAATAACGTTATTTTATATTTATGCTGGCTCCTGCTTTGACTTTAAGAAACTCCTCAATGGATCACTAGAATAGTAGACTAAATATTGTTCAACCAAAGTGGACTGTTATGTTCAAGTGGACTCTGTTTTCGACCATTGAATGGTTTTTCTCCAGATTAACTGGAAAACCAGTTCTTAAAGGGGCATTCCACTCATTTTCAACATTTTACTATGTCATTATATACCTTAGAGCTGCATTAAACATGCCAAAATATTAGACAAGTTGTTTTGATTTTGTACCAAAACTCCCCAGCCACATAGACAAAGCCAACACTCAATGGAAATCAGACTTTGAATAGGGGACACATTAGCACATTCCAGCCTGGGACAAGAAGCATAGAGGTGTCACTGACACCAAATGGGCCATTAGACACCGGGCTCAGGAAACAAAAGAGAAACACATGTAAATTTGTCTTTGTTGAAATGGAGCCATGGGGTGAATTAACCCCAATAAGGCTAAATAAACCAAAAGTCCTACAACAATAAGGTAAACTTAAACTCTTAAACTTAAACTGGAGATAATCTAAGAGTGATTGGATTAGGCTTCCTTCAAGTACATGGCGAATGCACTCATTCCTTGCAATGTACTTACATACACTTACATATGTTGCGACCTTCGGTCGCAACATATGTAGGTACATTGCACTGAAGTCCCCAGGTCCCCCCAGTCGAGCTTGTACCTGTAACTTGGGGGAAGTCTATTATAATTATTACTGATTCTCCAGTAAAGACATGTTGCCTCTACAAAAACCACACTACAAATGAAAGAAACCAGAACAAGAGAACACACACCCATTGATTCTGATTGGACGGAATGAAACAATGGCCAAGTAAACCACACCCATCAACAAAGCTAATTGGCCGAATGACTATGAGTCACGCCCACCATTAGGAACACATAAAACCAGGGCTCCAGCACAACTAATCATTCTCCTAACAGAATCTTGCCTGAGGAAGGACCAACCAGTCCGAAACGTCTACTTTTACAGCTCTCCTTTATATTTGATTCCGTCGTGAGTGAAGCGCCACCGTCGAGTCATGAGAGGTATTCTGAAAAGAAAGTTTGAGGAGGTCGACGATGAAGATCCATTCTACTCCTCTCCTCCATCATCGTCCCTGCCTTCTCCTGCCTCCACGGAATGGGATTCTGATGGGGAGAGCAGCTCCTCAGAAAGCCAGGACTTTACAACTAATGGTTCTGCTTCACCTGCTGCCAGTCAACCCATCCAGTCTATTCTGAAGAGGCCAAAGCTGGAAGGGAGGCAGAGCAACGTGCGCTTTGATCTGGTGACGGTGTTCTACTTCCCACAATGCCAGGGTTTCACTAGCGTACCCCTTCGCGGGGGTGCCAGTCTGGGCATGTTGCACAGGCACAGCACTCTCCGCAGGTACACAATGGCAGAGCACGCCCTGGAACAACGGAGTTGGCGCAGAGAGAGACTACGAGAGAGACGGAGAGAGGAGAAGCTTGAGGCTTTGAGACACCAGTTGATGGCCAATGGTACCATTGACCAGAGAGAATCTGAGCGACTGACTGCAGACCAGGTCCCAGACGGAGACACTGACGTCCACATCACCGACGCCGAGCTGGAGGATGGGAACAGCTTCCTGCAGCCGTACTCCTACAAGCACAGACAGGCACTCCTGCGAGCAGCAGGTGTGAAGCACATTGACAAAGAGGAGAAGAGACAGCTGCATTCCCTGCGTGTCTTCAGGGAGGACTCTGGATGCAATTGCCAGGGTTTCTGTGAGCCAGAGACTTGTGAATGCAGTCTGGCAGGAATCAAGTGCCAGATGGACGCATGCCTCCCATGCTGCACTAAAGACGGCTGCGCAAACATTCAGGGACGCGTAGAGTTCAACTCCAGACGCGCGCAGACCCACTACATCGACACCGTCATGAGGCTAGAACTAGAGAGGCTACTACAAGATGATACGCCTGACCAACTGGACCACCAGAGCGTGGCTCCAGAAGATCTCCAGTTGGATGTGGACCAGGGACCCCCAGCAGGGGATGCCCCGGAAAAAATCTGTCCCTTCGGGTTTTCCGCCGAGGACGAAGGGCTTCCTCTCACCATGCCCCCCACCCCTTCCTACCATTTCAGTCCAGAGCGCTCCGTGGTGGAGGAGAACAGCTGTAGCAGCGACATGACCGACTCCTCATGCTCCCCTTCCCAAAGCGAAGACTTGGATGACGTCGGGGGAAGCCCGGGTCTGGTTGACATGGACGATGGAGCTGCAGGGCTGGCCCACGCCCTCAGCCTCTGTGACAATGACAATGACAATGACACATATAGGGCCTTGTTTGCAGACTGGAACGGCCAGACCAAAGTCAATGAGTTTGACTTTGAGGGGTTGTTGTCGTTGGTTCACCAGCATGATGTTGTCTAGTTTGATGTCTGTGTGGATCAGACCGATTCCCTTCAGGGCCTGGAGTGCAATGGCAAGCTGCAAGACAAGAATAAAGAGCATGATCAGAAATTCAGAAATTCAACTCAGTATCTTTGTATCAATATTTTTTCCATTACTTTAAAATGTAATTGTCAATAAAAAAAATTTGTTTTGTGTTTTCCAGGAACCAGAGGAGTATTACACAGTGCAGGAGTTAAAGGCAGAACTGCTAATAGAGGATGTTATGTATACACTTACATGTGTGATTTGCTCACTGGAAGAAGTGTTCTCCTCCCTGCGTTGCGATGCTGATGAAACATCTTGTGACGTCTTCATGGACCTGTTGAAACGAATGCTTCATCTGGATCCAGAGGGGAGGATAACACCTGACCAGGTGTTGGACCATCCCTTCATCACCATGCCTCACCTATGACCGTCTCAAGGTGTTTGTGGGGTCAACCATTGCAAATGTAATGCACTCCCAGTTATTGGTATTGGATTTTGTGTACAGTACATGTTTGACTATGACAACGCCACAATATGGTGATGTCGGCCAACACTGATCCAGACAGGACACTATGCTACCTAAGACACTTCAGTCAACTGAAACTGAGATCATGTGTGACCCATGGGGTGTACCATTTGTGATCACAGTACTCTTAGTAGTTATACTGTAAGAACACATGCACTATCACTGACTGTTACTATATGACTATATACTATACACACTGCTGTTGCAGTGCTGCTAATAGATGATGTTATGTATACACTTACATGTGTGATATTATCTGCTGCTAAGTGTTGTCTCTCACCTGCACAACAGACTGTGATTCTATATTAGTATATTATATACATTTCATGTGTTTATTTTACATTTTGTATTTAATATTGCACTTGCAAGTTTATATTGTACATACCAGTACTGTATATGACATCACATCAAACTGCATTTGATTGAGTTTTTCTTTCTCTTCTGCACTGTAATGTTTTATGTATTTTTGTTTTAAAATAAGCATTTCTAATTGTATGTATTATTCCCTTGCACATTATGTAGGCCTATATTAGACATGTTATATTAGACATTGTGTTATGTTCACATCATTGGCTGCATTCCAACTGAGAAGAAATTAGCACAATACATTTTGTAAATAATTGTTCTATTGATATATGTTTTAAGTTGTAAACATGGTTTAAATAAAACGTGTTACCTTGAAATATGCGTTGTGTACGTTCTTAAATATGGCCCAGAACAGGTTTTAAAACATTCATATTTTCCAGTTAACTTATATCTCTACATTTATTGATTGTATACTAGATAGAACGTCCTTGCGGTCATGTTTCCATCCATCCATGTCCTATATATGTATTAGTAAAGGCTATTAAATTAGTGTCTATTTGGGGGTCCTTGGCGTGACGTTTGGGAACCACTGATATACAGCAGGGTATAAAGCCTTTTAAAACAAACAGCAGCATGTTGTGCACTCACTGTAAGTAAACATTGCACTTTAACATTGTCACCACAAACAATAATAGCAATGATTGTTACAAGAACATATAGCCATTTTAACACACCTGAAACATTGCACACTAGAAAGCTGAAATAGTGATAACAGTTCCATGTGATGATAGACCTATTACTGTAGTTCTGCTGAAACTCATCAGAGTCAAAGACGTGTGAAATGGTCTCAGTTCATCCAAAATGTGATCATTAGCAGGTGATCTGTCCAATGCCAGACAACGAGTGACCATTAACACGTTAATCTCTGCATTTGAATGCATATAGTGAATGAAGCATCAGCCATCATCATTTAGCATGTGTACATTTTAACATGGGGAAAGAATGTGGGGTTTGTTCATTATTTAGCATTTGAAAAACATTGAATAAAAGTGCATTCATCACCACCATATTGAGAGAGAACCCTGCAAAAATGTATCAGTTTATGTTTTTGTTCAGTGTATTTTCATTCAATCCCTTCCAGTTTCACTATGACTTATATGACTGGATATGGAGACAGTAACCTCTGTTACTGAACAAACAAATAATTAATATAGGATATAATTGAATAAGTATAATGATATATCCTGATTTATCTTGACTTATCCTGATCATTTATTAATACTATGGACACATGTTTCTGCACACAGGCCTACACATTACACAATGGGATTTCACTGTAAATATAGATAAGAAATGAAATGAAACCAATAGCGCACAATAGGATATGAGACTTTGATTTGACAATATACTTATTTGCTGTTCCAGTCCTGTACAGAAACCAGACCACTGTCTTCTATACTAAAGTGGAAACAAATTGAACCTACATTACAACCTAACACATAAAATACAAGGGGTGCTGTATATAGGCTACTTGTAAAAGACAAGATGTGAAGGCTTGTCTACTATTTATAAATATTGTTTGAAACAAATAGGCCTAACTGTTTTACTTCCGTGTTCTTGTTTTTAATAAATGTTTAAAGTCAAGATTTGTTTTTTATCTGTGGTTTGTAAGTGTTCCAAGATAAATTAAGATAAATGGGATGTAAATCACAGTATGAGCAGTTGTTTCTTCACCAGAGCTGGTTCTCCTTGGTTCTGATGTTACTGAAATAATGTGGAGAAATCCTCAAGATGAATGGCTCTGCTGCAGTAACAATGAATTCATATCCACTTATTCAATAGTTAGATTGTACATATTTATCCAGATACTGAGTAAGTCATTTTTGGATGAACTACTATACTGCTTTTTAAGGTTTATTATAAACCAGCAGTTGTTATGCACCACATGTGGAAGAACTCCCAGAAAACAGCAGGTATGCTGGCACTCTTATTTATTTTACATCACAATGAAATACTGTTCTGTTTCCCACTGCATTTGATTGAGTTTTTCTTTCTCTTCTGCACTGTAATGTTTTATGTATTTTTGTTTAAGTTATGATTTTATATATGTTTCCTGATGTGTGCAAAGCACATTGAAATGCCTTGTTGGAATTTGCTATACCAATAACGTTATTTTATATTTATGCTGGCTCCTGCTTTGACTTTAAGAAACTCCTCAATGGATCACTAGAATAGTAGACTAAATATTGTTCAACCAAAGTGGACTGTTATGTTCAAGTGGACTCTGTTTTCGACCATTGAATGGTTTTTCTCCAGATTAACTGGAAAACCAGTTCTTAAAGGGGCATTCCACTCATTTTCAACATTTTACTATGTCATTATATACCTTAGAGCTGCATTAAACATGCCAAAATATTAGACAAGTTGTTTTGATTTTGTACCAAAACTCCCCAGCCACGTAGACAAAGCCAACACTCAATGGAAATCAGACTTTGAATAGGGGACACATTAGCACATTCCAGCCTGGGACAAGAAGCATAGAGGTGTCACTGACACCAAATGGGCCATTAGACACCGGGCTCAGGAAACAAAAGAGAAACACATGTAAATTTGTCTTTGTTGAAATGGAGCCATGGGGTGAATTAACCCCAATAAGGCTAAATAAACCAAAAGTCCTACAACAATAAGGTAAACTTAAACTCTTAAACTTAAACTGGAGATAATCTAAGAGTGATTGGATTAGGCTTCCTTCAAGTACATGGCGAATGCACTCATTCCTTGCAATGTACTTACATACACTTACATATGTTGCGACCTTCGGTCGCAACATATGTAGGTACATTGCACTGAAGTCCCCAGGTCCCCCCAGTCGAGCTTGTACCTGTAACTTGGGGGAAGTCTATTATAATTATTACTGATTCTCCAGTAAAGACATGTTGCCTCTACAAAAACCACACTACAAATGAAAGAAACCAGAACAAGAGAACACACACCCATTGATTCTGATTGGACGGAATGAAACAATGGCCAAGTAAACCACACCCATCAACAAAGCTAATTGGCCGAATGACTATGAGTCACGCCCACCATTAGGAACACATAAAACCAGGGCTCCAGCACAACTAATCATTCTCCTAACAGAATCTTGCCTGAGGAAGGACCAACCAGTCCGAAACGTCTACTTTTACAGCTCTCCTTTATATTTGATTCCGTCGTGAGTGAAGCGCCACCGTCGAGTCATGAGAGGTATTCTGAAAAGAAAGTTTGAGGAGGTCGACGATGAAGATCCATTCTACTCCTCTCCTCCATCATCGTCCCTGCCTTCTCCTGCCTCCACGGAATGGGATTCTGATGGGGAGAGCAGCTCCTCAGAAAGCCAGGACTTTACAACTAATGGTTCTGCTTCACCTGCTGCCAGTCAACCCATCCAGTCTATTCTGAAGAGGCCAAAGCTGGAAGGGAGGCAGAGCAACGTGCGCTTTGATCTGGTGACGGTGTTCTACTTCCCACAATGCCAGGGTTTCACTAGCGTACCCCTTCGCGGGGGTGCCAGTCTGGGCATGTTGCACAGGCACAGCACTCTCCGCAGGTACACAATGGCAGAGCACGCCCTGGAACAACGGAGTTGGCGCAGAGAGAGACTACGAGAGAGACGGAGAGAGGAGAAGCTTGAGGCTTTGAGACACCAGTTGATGGCCAATGGTACCATTGACCAGAGAGAATCTGAGCGACTGACTGCAGACCAGGTCCCAGACGGAGACACTGACGTCCACATCACCGACGCCGAGCTGGAGGATGGGAACAGCTTCCTGCAGCCGTACTCCTACAAGCACAGACAGGCACTCCTGCGAGCAGCAGGTGTGAAGCACATTGACAAAGAGGAGAAGAGACAGCTGCATTCCCTGCGTGTCTTCAGGGAGGACTCTGGATGCAATTGCCAGGGTTTCTGTGAGCCAGAGACTTGTGAATGCAGTCTGGCAGGAATCAAGTGCCAGATGGACGCATGCCTCCCATGCTGCACTAAAGACGGCTGCGCAAACATTCAGGGACGCGTAGAGTTCAACTCCAGACGCGCGCAGACCCACTACATCGACACCGTCATGAGGCTAGAACTAGAGAGGCTACTACAAGATGATACGCCTGACCAACTGGACCACCAGAGCGTGGCTCCAGAAGATCTCCAGTTGGATGTGGACCAGGGACCCCCAGCAGGGGATGCCCCGGAAAAAAGCTGTCCCTTCAGGTTTTCCGCCGAGGACGAAGGGCTTCCTCTCACCATGCCCCCCACCCCTTCCTACCATTTCAGTCCAGAGCGCTCCGTGGTGGAGGAGAACAGCTGTAGCAGCGACATGACCGACTCCTCATGCTCCCCTTCCCAAAGCGAAGACTTGGATGACGTCGGGGGAAGCCCGGGTCTGGTTGACATGGACGATGGAGCTGCAGGGCTGGCCCACGCCCTCAGCCTCTGTGACAATGACAATGACAATGACACATATAGGGCCTTGTTTGCAGACTGGAACGGCCAGACCAAAGTCAATGAGTTTGACTTTGAGGGGTTGTTGTCGTTGGTTCACCAGCATGATGTTGTCTAGTTTGATGTCTGTGTGGATCAGACCGATTCCCTTCAGGGCCTGGAGTGCAATGGCAAGCTGCAAGACAAGAATAAAGAGCATGATCAGAAATTCAGAAATTCAACTCAGTATCTTTGTATCAATATTTTTTCCATTACTTTAAAATGTAATTGTCAATAAAAATGTTTTGTTTTGTGTTTTCCAGGAACCAGAGGAGTATTACACAGTGCAGGAGTTAAAGGCAGAACTGCTAATAGAGGATGTTATGTATACACTTACATGTGTGATTTGCTCACTGGAAGAAGTGTTCTCCTCCCTGCGTTGCGATGCTGATGAAACATCTTGTGACGTCTTCATGGACCTGTTGAAACGAATGCTTCATCTGGATCCAGAGGGGAGGATAACACCTGACCAGGTGTTGGACCATCCCTTCATCACCATGCCTCACCTATGACCGTCTCAAGGTGTTTGTGGGGTCAACCATTGCAAATGTAATGCACTCCCAGTTATTGGTATTGGATTTTGTGTACAGTACATGTTTGACTATGACAACGCCACAATATGGTGATGTCGGCCAACACTGATCCAGACAGGACACTATGCTACCTAAGACACTTCAGTCAACTGAAACTGAGATCATGTGTGACCCATGGGGTGTACCATTTGTGATCACAGTACTCTTAGTAGTTATACTGTAAGAACACATGCACTATCACTGACTGTTACTATATGACTATATACTATACACACTGCTGTTGCAGTGCTGCTAATAGATGATGTTATGTATACACTTACATGTGTGATATTATCTGCTGCTAAGTGTTGTCTCTCACCTGCACAACAGACTGTGATTCTATATTAGTATATTATATACATTTCATGTGTTTATTTTACATTTTGTATTTAATATTGCACTTGCAAGTTTATATTGTACATACCAGTACTGTATATGACATCACATCAAACTGCATTTGATTGAGTTTTTCTTTCTCTTCTGCACTGTAATGTGTTATGTATTTTTGTTTTAAAATAAGCATTTCTAATTGTATGTATTATTCCCTTGCACATTATACTATATTAGACATGTTATATTAGACATTGTGTTATGTTCACATCATTGGCTGCATTCCAACTGAGAAGAAATTAGCACAATACATTTTGTAAATAATTGTTCTATTGATATATGTTTTAAGTTGTAAACATGGTTGAAATAAAACGTGTTACCTTGAAATATGCGTTGTGTACGTTCTTAAATATGGCCCAGAACAGGTTTTAAAACATTCATATTTTCCAGTTAACTTATATCTCTACATTTATTGATTGTATACTAGATAGAACGTCCTTGCGGTCATGTTTCCATCCATCCATGTCCTATATATGTATTAGTAAAGGCTAGTAATTAGTGTCTATTTGGGGGTCCTTGGCGTGACGTTTGGGAACCACTGATATACAGCAGGGTATAAAGCCTTTTAAAACAAACAGCAGCATGTTGTGCACTCACTGTAAGTAAACATTGCACTTTAACATTGTCACCACAAACAATAATAGCAATGATTGTTACAAGAACATATAGCCATTTTAACACACCTGAAACATTGCACACTAGAAAGCTGAAAGAGTGATAACAGTTCCATGTGATGATAGACCTATTACTGTAGTTCTGCTGAAACTCATCAGAGTCAAAGAGGTGTGAAATGGTCTCAGTTCATCCAAAATGTGATCATTAGCAGGTGATCTGTCCAATGCCAGACAACGAGTGACCATTAACACGTTAATCTCTGCATTTGAATGCATATAGTGAATGAAGCATCAGCCATCATCATTTAGCATGTGTACATTTTAACATGGGGAAAGAATGTGGGGTTTGTTCATTATTTAGCATTTGAAAAACATTGAATAAAAGTGCATTCATCACCACCATATTGAGAGAGAACCCTGCAAAAATGTATCAGCTTATGTTTTTGTTCAGTGTATTTTCATTCAATCCCTTCCAGTTTCACTATGACTTATATGACTGGATATGGAGACAGTAACCTCTGTTACTGAACAAACAAATAATTAATATAGGATATAATTGAATAAGTATAATGATATATCCTGATTTATCTTGACTTATCCTGATCATGTATTAATACTATGGACACATGTTTCTGCACACAGGCCTACACATTACACAATGGGATTTCACTGTAAATATAGATAAGAAATGAAATGAAACCAATAGCGCGCAATAGAATATGAGACTTTGATTTGACAATATACTTATTTGCTGTTCCAGTCCTGTACAGAAACCAGACCACTGTCTTCTATACTAAAGTGGAAACAAATTGAACCTACATTACAACCTAACACATAAAATACAAGGGGTGCTGTATATAGGCTACTTGTAAAAGACAAGATGTGAAGGCTTGTCTACTATTTATAAATATTGTTTGAAACAAATAGGCCTAACTGTTTTACTTCCGTTTTCTTGTTTTTAATAAATGTTTAAAGTCAAGATTTGTTTTTTATCTGTGGTTTGTAAGTGTTCCAAGATAAATTAAGATAAATGGGATGTAAATCACAGTATGAGCAGTTGTTTCTTCACCAGAGCTGGTTCTCCTTGGTTCTGATGTTACTGAAATAATGTGGAGAAATCCTCAAGATGAATGGCTCTGCTGCAGTAACAATTAATTCATATCCACTTATTCAATAGTTAGATTGTACATATTTATCCAGATACTGAGTAAGTCATTTTTGGATTAACTACTATACTGCTTTTTAAGGTTTATTATAAACCAGCAGTTGTTATGCACCACATGTGGAAGAACTCCCAGAAAACAGCAGGTATGCTGGCACTCTTATATATTTTACATCACAATGAAATACTGTTCTGTTTCCCACTGCATTTGATTGAGTTTTTCTTTCTCTTCTGCACTGTAATGTTTTATGTATTTTTGTTTTAGTTATGATTTTATATATGTTTCCTGATGTGTGCAAAGCACATTGAAATGCCTTGTTGGAATTTGCTATACCAATAACGTTATTTTATATTTATGCTGGCTCCTGCTTTGACTTTAAGAAACTCCTCAATGGATCACTAGACTAGTAGACTAAATATTGTTCAACCAAAGTGGACTGTTATGTTCAAGTGGACTCTGTTTTCGACCATTGAATGGTTTTTCTCCAGATTAACTGGAAAACCAGTTCTTAAAGGGGCATTCCACTCATTTTCAACATTTTACTATGTCATTATATACCTTAGAGCTGCATTAAACATGCCAAAATAGTAGACAAGTTGTTCTGATTTTGTACCAAAACTCCCCAGCCACATAGACAAAGCCAACACTCAATGGAAATCAGACTTTGAATAGGGGACACATTAGCACATTCCAAACCAGCCTGGGACAAGAAGCATAGAGGTGTCACTGACACCAAATGGGCCATTAGACACCGGGCTCAGGAAACAAAAGAGAAACACATGTAAATTTGTCTTTGTTGAAATGGAGCCATGGGGTGAATTAACCCCAATAAGGCTAAATAAACCAAAAGTCCTACAACAATAAGGTAAACTTAAACTCTTAAACTTAAACTGGAGATAATCTAAGAGTGATTGGATTAGGCTTCCTTCAAGTACATGGCGAATGCACTCATTCCTTGCAATGTACTTACATACACTTACATATGTTGCGACCTTCGGTCGCAACATATGTAGGTGAGATGGACCTGCTGGACAGAGGCCAGTACCTGGTCCAGAGCTTCATGGGGGAAGGAAGCTTTGGGACGGTGGCCAAAGCCATCAGCACGTTCACCGGTGACACAGTGGCCATCAAGATATTGAAGAATCGCCACAATCACGATGAATTGGCAGCACATGAGGTAAGCAATAGCATTGTTCTTGAAGATTTTAATATTTGGCTCTGATTTATCATTAAGTTATCTAATCTAAATCTTTCTTGTATTCCTAGATGGCTGTGTTGCAAATGATGAAAGTCCTGGACCCTGACACGTGTGGAACAGTGAGATTTTACGACAGCTTTGTGCATAAAGGATTGAGATGCATGGTGTTTGAGTCTCTGGATGTTAATCTCCTGGATTTCTTGAACGAGAGACATGTCCATATGTCCATGATGGAGACGAGATGCATCATACAGCAGGTATGGCTTTGACAATTACATTTTAAAGTAATGGAAAAAATATTGATACAAAGATACTGAGTTGAATTTCTGAATTTCTGATCATGCTCTTTATTCTTGTCTTGCAGCTTGCCATTGCACTCCAGGCCCTGAAGGGAATCGGTCTGATCCACACAGACATCAAACTAGACAACATCATGCTGGTGAACCAACGACAACAACCCCTCAAAGTCAAACTCATTGACTTTGGTCTGGCCGTTCCTGTCTCTGAGACCAAGCAACGGAGGATCAGACCTCCTCTTCAGTATAGGTGAGCCTTATTATCTGCTTCACTGAAAGCTCAATGCAAACAAATATTAAAATGGAAAGTGTAACGAGTGCAATTGAGAACTTGAAGAAACTTGAAAGTTGCTAACATTATCCTTTTCTTTTACAACCCACAGATCACCAGAACTCTTCCTGGGCCTCCCGATCACAGAGGCACTTGACATGTGGTCACTGGGCTGTATGGTGGTTAATGGGATGCTGTTCCGTGATCTCTTTGGCGGGAAGACTGAATATGATGTGGTGAGTATTGTGCTGATGCACTGTACATTACTACATGCATCCTGACTGTACTCTTTAATCCATAGTTATAGCCTAACACTGTTAATGAAATATTCTCAATATGTGAAATATCCTGTGTTTTTTCTACAGGTTCAATCCATCCTCTTGACACTTGGTATGCCAGAGCAATCCCTCTTGGATGCTGGACAAACAACCTGCAGCTATTTCATTCAGGAAGACGATACATGGAGATTTAAGGTATGACTGCAACTAATATTGGAGTAACAACTTCATCTCTGAAATGTTCAAGAATAGGCTGTCTTTGCACGTCATTCAATCAGATCACTAAAAATGTTTTGTTTTGTGTTTTCCAGGAACCAGAGGAGTATTACACAGTGCAGGAGTTAAAGGCAGAACTGCTAATAGAGGATGTTATGTATACACTTACATGTGTGATTTGCTCACTGGAAGAAGTGTTCTCCTCCCTGCGTTGCGATGCTGATGAAACATCTTGTGACGTCTTCATGGACCTGTTGAAACGAATGCTTCATCTGGATCCAGAGGGGAGGATAACACCTGACCAGGTGTTGGACCATCCCTTCATCACCATGCCTCACCTATGACCGTCTCAAGGTGTTTGTGGGGTCAACCATTGCAAATGTAATGCACTCCCAGTTATTGGTATTGGATTTTGTGTACAGTACATGTTTGACTATGACAACGCCACAATATGGTGATGTCGGCCAACACTGATCCAGACAGGACACTATGCTACCTAAGACACTTCAGTCAACTGAAACTGAGATCATGTGTGACCCATGGGGTGTACCATTTGTGATCACAGTACTCTACAATTTACAATTTACAATTTAGGCATTTAGCAGACGCTCTTAATCCAGAGCGACTTACAATAGGCAAGAACTCTTAGTAGTTATACTGTAAGAACACATGCACTATCACTGACTGTTACTATATGACTATATACTATACACACTGCTGTTGCAGTGCTGCTAATAGATGATGTTATGTATACACTTACATGTGTGATATTATCTGCTGCTAAGTGTTGTCTCTCACCTGCACAACAGACTGTGATTCTATATTAGTATATTATATACATTTCATGTGTTTATTTTACATTTTGTATTTAATATTGCACTTGCAAGTTTATATTGTACATACCAGTACTGTATATGACATCACATCAAACTGCATTTGATTGAGTTTTTCTTTCTCTTCTGCACTGTAATGTGTTATGTATTTTTGTTTTAAAATAAGCATTTCTAATTGTATGTATTATTCCCTTGCACATTATACTATATTAGACATGTTATATTAGACATTGTGTTATGTTCACATCATTGGCTGCATTCCAACTGAGAAGAAATTAGCACAATACATTTTGTAAATAATTGTTCTATTGATATATGTTTTAAGTTGTAAACATGGTTGAAATAAAACGTGTTACCTTGAAATATGCGTTGTGTACGTTCTTAAATATGGCCCAGAACAGGTTTTAAAACATTCATATTTTCCAGTTAACTTATATCTCTACATTTATTGATTGTATACTAGATAGAACGTCCTTGCGGTCATGTTTCCATCCATCCATGTCCTATATATGTATTAGTAAAGGCTAGTAATTAGTGTCTATTTGGGGGTCCTTGGCGTGACGTTTGGGAACCACTGATATACAGCAGGGTATAAAGCCTTTTAAAACAAACAGCAGCATGTTGTGCACTCACTGTAAGTAAACATTGCACTTTAACATTGTCACCACAAACAATAATAGCAATGATTGTTACAAGAACATATAGCCATTTTAACACACCTGAAACATTGCACACTAGAAAGCTGAAAGAGTGATAACAGTTCCATGTGATGATAGACCTATTACTGTAGTTCTGCTGAAACTCATCAGAGTCAAAGAGGTGTGAAATGGTCTCAGTTCATCCAAAATGTGATCATTAGCAGGTGATCTGTCCAATGCCAGACAACGAGTGACCATTAACACGTTAATCTCTGCATTTGAATGCATATAGTGAATGAAGCATCAGCCATCATCATTTAGCATGTGTACATTTTAACATGGGGAAAGAATGTGGGGTTTGTTCATTATTTAGCATTTGAAAAACATTGAATAAAAGTGCATTCATCACCACCATATTGAGAGAGAACCCTGCAAAAATGTATCAGCTTATGTTTTTGTTCAGTGTATTTTCATTCAATCCCTTCCAGTTTCACTATGACTTATATGACTGGATATGGAGACAGTAACCTCTGTTACTGAACAAACAAATAATTAATATAGGATATAATTGAATAAGTATAATGATATATCCTGATTTATCTTGACTTATCCTGATCATGTATTAATACTATGGACACATGTTTCTGCACACAGGCCTACACATTACACAATGGGATTTCACTGTAAATATAGATAAGAAATGAAATGAAACCAATAGCGCACAATAGAATATGAGACTTTGATTTGACAATATACTTATTTGCTGTTCCAGTCCTGTACAGAAACCAGACCACTGTCTTCTATACTAAAGTGGAAACAAATTGAACCTACATTACAACCTAACACATAAAATACAAGGGGTGCTGTATATAGGCTACTTGTAAAAGACAAGATGTGAAGGCTTGTCTACTATTTATAAATATTGTTTGAAACAAATAGGCCTAACTGTTTTACTTCCGTTTTCTTGTTTTTAATAAATGTTTAAAGTCAAGATTTGTTTTTTATCTGTGGTTTGTAAGTGTTCCAAGATAAATTAAGATAAATGGGATGTAAATCACAGTATGAGCAGTTGTTTCTTCACCAGAGCTGGTTCTCCTTGGTTCTGATGTTACTGAAATAATGTGGAGAAATCCTCAAGATGAATGGCTCTGCTGCAGTAACAATTAATTCATATCCACTTATTCAATAGTTAGATTGTACATATTTATCCAGATACTGAGTAAGTCATTTTTGGATTAACTACTATACTGCTTTTTAAGGTTTATTATAAACCAGCAGTTGTTATGCACCACATGTGGAAGAACTCCCAGAAAACAGCAGGTATGCTGGCACTCTTATATATTTTACATCACAATGAAATACTGTTCTGTTTCCCACTGCATTTGATTGAGTTTTTCTTTCTCTTCTGCACTGTAATGTTTTATGTATTTTTGTTTTAGTTATGATTTTATATATGTTTCCTGATGTGTGCAAAGCACATTGAAATGCCTTGTTGGAATTTGCTATACCAATAACGTTATTTTATATTTATGCTGGCTCCTGCTTTGACTTTAAGAAACTCCTCAATGGATCACTAGACTAGTAGACTAAATATTGTTCAACCAAAGTGGACTGTTATGTTCAAGTGGACTCTGTTTTCGACCATTGAATGGTTTTTCTCCAGATTAACTGGAAAACCAGTTCTTAAAGGGGCATTCCACTCATTTTCAACATTTTACTATGTCATTATATACCTTAGAGCTGCATTAAACATGCCAAAATAGTAGACAAGTTGTTCTGATTTTGTACCAAAACTCCCCAGCCACATAGACAAAGCCAACACTCAATGGAAATCAGACTTTGAATAGGGGACACATTAGCACATTCCAAACCAGCCTGGGACAAGAAGCATAGAGGTGTCACTGACACCAAATGGGCCATTAGACACCGGGCTCAGGAAACAAAAGAGAAACACATGTAAATTTGTCTTTGTTGAAATGGAGCCATGGGGTGAATTAACCCCAATAAGGCTAAATAAACCAAAAGTCCTACAACAATAAGGTAAACTTAAACTCTTAAACTTAAACTGGAGATAATCTAAGAGTGATTGGATTAGGCTTCCTTCAAGTACATGGCGAATGCACTCATTCCTTGCAATGTACTTACATACACTTACATATGTTGCGACCTTCGGTCGCAACATATGTAGGTACATTGCACTGAAGTCCCCAGGTCCCCCCAGTCGAGCTTGTACCTGTAACTTGGGGGAAGTCTATTATAATTATTACTGATTCTCCAGTAAAGACATGTTGCCTCTACAAAAACCACACTACAAATGAAAGAAACCAGAACAAGAGAACACACACCCATTGATTCTGATTGGACGGAATTAAACAATGGCCAAGTAAACCACACCCATCAACAAAGCTAATTGGCCGAATGACTATGAGTCACGCCCACCATTAGGAACACATAAAACCAGGGCTCCAGCACAACTAATCATTCTCTAACAGAATCTTGCCTGAGGAAGGACCAACCAGTCCGAAACGTCTACTTTTCCAGCTCTCCTTTATATTTGATTCCGTCGTGAGTGAAGCGCCACCGTCGAGTCATGAGAGGTATTCTGAAAAGAAAGTTTGAGGAGGTCGACGATGAAGATCCATTCTACTCCTCACCTCCATCATCGTCCCTGCCTTCTCCTGCCTCCACGGAATGGGATTCTGATGGGGAGAGCAGCTCCTCAGAAAGCCAGGACTTTACAACTAATGGTTCTGCTTCACCTGCTGCCAGTCAACCCATCCAGTCTATTCTGAAGAGGCCAAAGCTGGAAGGGAGGCAGAGCAACGTGCGCTTTGATCTGGTGACGGTGTTCTACTTCCCACAATGCCAGGGTTTCACTAGCGTACCCTTTCGCGGGGGTGCCAGTCTGGGCATGTTGCACAGGCACAGCACTCTCCGCAGATACACAATGGCAGAGCACGCCCTGGAACAACGGAGTTGGCGCAGAGAGAGACTACGAGAGAGACGGAGAGAGGAGAAGCTTGAGGCTTTGAGACACCAGTTGATGGCCAATGTTATCATTGACCAGAGAGAATATGAGCGACTGACTGCAGACCAGGTCCCAGACAGAGACACTGACGTCCACATCACCGACGCCGAGCTGGAGGATGGGAACAGCTTCCTGCAGCCGTACTCCTACAAGCACAGACAGGCACTCCTGCGAGCAGCAGGTGTGAAGCACATTGACAAAGAGGAGAAGAGACAGCTGCATTCCCTGCGTGTCTTCAGGGAGGACTCTGGATGCAATTGCCAGGGTTTCTGTGAGCCAGAGACTTGTGAATGCAGTCTGGCAGGAATCAAGTGCCACATGGACGCATGCCTCCCATGCTGCACTAAAGACGGCTGCGCAAACATTCAGGGACGCGTAGAGTTCAACTCCAGACGCGTGCAGACCCACTACATCGACACCGTCATGAGGCTAGAACTAGAGAGGCTACTACAAGATGATACGCCTGACCGTAGAGACAAGCTGGACGGCGTGTTCAACTCTGTTGATGTCCCGTCCCCAACACCACTGGTCATGGTGACCTCCAGCTCCTCCCAACACTCGGACGGTCCAGAGAGTTACATGGTGTCTGAGATGGACCTGCTGGACAGAGGCCAGTACCTGGTCCAGAGCTTCATGGGGGAAGGAAGCTTTGGGACGGTGGCCAAAGCCATCAGCACGTTCACCGGTGACACAGTGGCCATCAAGATATTGAAGAATCGCCACAATCACGATGAATTGGCAGCACATGAGGTAAGCAATAGCATTGTTCTTGAAGATTTTAATATTTGGCTCTGATTTATCATTAAGTTATCTAATCTAAATCTTTCTTGTATTCCTAGATGGCTGTGTTGCAAATGATGAAAGTCCTGGACCCTGACACGTGTGGAACAGTGAGATTTTACGACAGCTTTGTGCATAAAGGATTGAGATGCATGGTGTTTGAGTCTCTGGATGTTAATCTCCTGGATTTCTTGAACGAGAGACATGTCCATATGTCCATGATGGAGACGAGATGCATCATACAGCAGGTATGGCTTTGACAATTACATTTTAAAGTAATGGAAAAAATATTGATACAAAGATACTGAGTTGAATTTCTGAATTTCTGATCATGCTCTTTATTCTTGTCTTGCAGCTTGCCATTGCACTCCAGGCCCTGAAGGGAATCGGTCTGATCCACACAGACATCAAACTAGACAACATCATGCTGGTGAACCAACGACAACAACCCCTCAAAGTCAAACTCATTGACTTTGGTCTGGCCGTTCCTGTCTCTGAGACCAAGCAACGGAGGATCAGACCTCCTCTTCAGTATAGGTGAGCCTTATTATCTGCTTCACTGAAAGCTCAATGCAAACAAATATTAAAATGGAAAGTGTAACGAGTGCAATTGAGAACTTGAAGAAACTTGAAAGTTGCTAACATTATCCTTTTCTTTTACAACCCACAGATCACCAGAACTCTTCCTGGGCCTCCCGATCACAGAGGCACTTGACATGTGGTCACTGGGCTGTATGGTGGTTAATGGGATGCTGTTCCGTGATCTCTTTGGCGGGAAGACTGAATATGATGTGGTGAGTATTGTGCTGATGCACTGTACATTACTACATGCATCCTGACTGTACTCTTTAATCCATAGTTATAGCCTAACACTGTTAATGAAATATTCTCAATATGTGAAATATCCTGTGTTTTTTCTACAGGTTCAATCCATCCTCTTGACACTTGGTATGCCAGAGCAATCCCTCTTGGATGCTGGACAAACAACCTGCAGCTATTTCATTCAGGAAGACGATACATGGAGATTTAAGGTATGACTGCAACTAATATTGGAGTAACAACTTCATCTCTGAAATGTTCAAGAATAGGCTGTCTTTGCACGTCATTCAATCAGATCACTAAAAATGTTTTGTTTTGTGTTTTCCAGGAACCAGAGGAGTATTACACAGTGCAGGAGTTAAAGGCAGAACTGCTAATAGAGGATGTTATGTATACACTTACATGTGTGATTTGCTCACTGGAAGAAGTGTTCTCCTCCCTGCGTTGCGATGCTGATGAAACATCTTGTGACGTCTTCATGGACCTGTTGAAACGAATGCTTCATCTGGATCCAGAGGGGAGGATAACACCTGACCAGGTGTTGGACCATCCCTTCATCACCATGCCTCACCTATGACCGTCTCAAGGTGTTTGTGGGGTCAACCATTGCAAATGTAATGCACTCCCAGTTATTGGTATTGGATTTTGTGTACAGTACATGTTTGACTATGACAACGCCACAATATGGTGATGTCGGCCAACACTGATCCAGACAGGACACTATGCTACCTAAGACACTTCAGTCAACTGAAACTGAGATCATGTGTGACCCATGGGGTGTACCATTTGTGATCACAGTACTCTTAGTAGTTATACTGTAAGAACACATGCACTATCACTGACTGTTACTATATGACTATATACTATACACACTGCTGTTGCAGTGCTGCTAATAGATGATGTTATGTATACACTTACATGTGTGATATTATCTGCTGCTAAGTGTTGTCTCTCACCTGCACAACAGACTGTGATTCTATATTAGTATATTATATACATTTCATGTGTTTATTTTACATTTTGTATTTAATATTGCACTTGCAAGTTTATATTGTACATACCAGTACTGTATATGACATCACATCAAACTGCATTTGATTGAGTTTTTCTTTCTCTTCTGCACTGTAATGTGTTATGTATTTTTGTTTTAAAATAAGCATTTCTAATTGTATGTATTATTCCCTTGCACATTATACTATATTAGACATGTTATATTAGACATTGTGTTATGTTCACATCATTGGCTGCATTCCAACTGAGAAGAAATTAGCACAATACATTTTGTAAATAATTGTTCTATTGATATATGTTTTAAGTTGTAAACATGGTTGAAATAAAACGTGTTACCTTGAAATATGCGTTGTGTACGTTCTTAAATATGGCCCAGAACAGGTTTTAAAACATTCATATTTTCCAGTTAACTTATATCTCTACATTTATTGATTGTATACTAGATAGAACGTCCTTGCGGTCATGTTTCCATCCATCCATGTCCTATATATGTATTAGTAAAGGCTAGTAATTAGTGTCTATTTGGGGGTCCTTGGCGTGACGTTTGGGAACCACTGATATACAGCAGGGTATAAAGCCTTTTAAAACAAACAGCAGCATGTTGTGCACTCACTGTAAGTAAACATTGCACTTTAACATTGTCACCACAAACAATAATAGCAATGATTGTTACAAGAACATATAGCCATTTTAACACACCTGAAACATTGCACACTAGAAAGCTGAAAGAGTGATAACAGTTCCATGTGATGATAGACCTATTACTGTAGTTCTGCTGAAACTCATCAGAGTCAAAGAGGTGTGAAATGGTCTCAGTTCATCCAAAATGTGATCATTAGCAGGTGATCTGTCCAATGCCAGACAACGAGTGACCATTAACACGTTAATCTCTGCATTTGAATGCATATAGTGAATGAAGCATCAGCCATCATCATTTAGCATGTGTACATTTTAACATGGGGAAAGAATGTGGGGTTTGTTCATTATTTAGCATTTGAAAAACATTGAATAAAAGTGCATTCATCACCACCATATTGAGAGAGAACCCTGCAAAAATGTATCAGCTTATGTTTTTGTTCAGTGTATTTTCATTCAATCCCTTCCAGTTTCACTATGACTTATATGACTGGATATGGAGACAGTAACCTCTGTTACTGAACAAACAAATAATTAATATAGGATATAATTGAATAAGTATAATGATATATCCTGATTTATCTTGACTTATCCTGATCATGTATTAATACTATGGACACATGTTTCTGCACACAGGCCTACACATTACACAATGGGAATTCACTGTAAATATAGATAAGAAATGAAATGAAACCAATAGCGCACAATAGAATATGAGACTTTGATTTGACAATATACTTATTTGCTGTTCCAGTCCTGTACAGAAACCAGACCACTGTCTTCTATACTAAAGTGGAAACAAATTGAACCTACATTACAACCTAACACATAAAATACAAGGGGTGCTGTATATAGGCTACTTGTAAAAGACAAGATGTGAAGGCTTGTCTACTATTTATAAATATTGTTTGAAACAAATAGGCCTAACTGTTTTACTTCCGTTTTCTTGTTTTTAATAAATGTTTAAAGTCAAGATTTGTTTTTTATCTGTGGTTTGTAAGTGTTCCAAGATAAATTAAGATAAATGGGATGTAAATCACAGTATGAGCAGTTGTTTCTTCACCAGAGCTGGTTCTCCTTGGTTCTGATGTTACTGAAATAATGTGGAGAAATCCTCAAGATGAATGGCTCTGCTGCAGTAACAATTAATTCATATCCACTTATTCAATAGTTAGATTGTACATATTTATCCAGATACTGAGTAAGTCATTTTTGGATTAACTACTATACTGCTTTTTAAGGTTTATTATAAACCAGCAGTTGTTATGCACCACATGTGGAAGAACTCCCAGAAAACAGCAGGTATGCTGGCACTCTTATATATTTTACATCACAATGAAATACTGTTCTGTTTCCCACTGCATTTGATTGAGTTTTTCTTTCTCTTCTGCACTGTAATGTTTTATGTATTTTTGTTTTAGTTATGATTTTATATATGTTTCCTGATGTGTGCAAAGCACATTGAAATGCCTTGTTGGAATTTGCTATACCAATAACGTTATTTTATATTTATGCTGGCTCCTGCTTTGACTTTAAGAAACTCCTCAATGGATCACTAGACTAGTAGACTAAATATTGTTCAACCAAAGTGGACTGTTATGTTCAAGTGGACTCTGTTTTCGACCATTGAATGGTTTTTCTCCAGATTAACTGGAAAACCAGTTCTTAAAGTTCATTTTACTATGTCATTATATACCTTAGAGCTGCATTAAACATGCCAAAATATTAGACAAGTTGTTCTGATTTTGTACCAAAACTCCCCAGCCACATAGACAAAGCCAACACTCAATGGAAATCAGACTTTGAATAGGGGACACATTAGCACATTCCAAACCAGCCTGGGACAAGAAGCATAGAGGTGTCACTGACACCAAATGGGCCATTAGACACCGGGCTCAGGAAACAAAAGAGAAACACATGTAAATTTGTCTTTGTTGAAATGGAGCCATGGGGTGAATTAACCCCAATAAGGCTAAATAAACCAAAAGTCCTACAACAATAAGGTAAACTTAAACTCTTAAACTTAAACTGGAGATAATCTAAGAGTGATTGGATTAGGCTTCCTTCAAGTACATGGCGAATGCACTCATTCCTTGCAATGTACTTACATACACTTACATATGTTGCGACCTTCGGTCGCAACATATGTAGGTACATTGCACTGAAGTCCCCAGGTCCCCCCAGTCGAGCTTGTACCTGTAACTTGGGGGAAGTCTATTATAATTATTACTGATTCTCCAGTAAAGACATGTTGCCTCTACAAAAACCACACTACAAATGAAAGAAACCAGAACAAGAGAACACACACCCATTGATTCTGATTGGACGGAATTAAACAATGGCCAAGTAAACCACACCCATCAACAAAGCTAATTGGCCGAATGACTATGAGTCACGCCCACCATTAGGAACACATAAAACCAGGGCTCCAGCACAACTAATCATTCTCTAACAGAATCTTGCCTGAGGAAGGACCAACCAGTCCGAAACGTCTACTTTTCCAGCTCTCCTTTATATTTGATTCCGTCGTGAGTGAAGCGCCACCGTCGAGTCATGAGAGGTATTCTGAAAAGAAAGTTTGAGGAGGTCGACGATGAAGATCCATTCTACTCCTCACCTCCATCATCGTCCCTGCCTTCTCCTGCCTCCACGGAATGGGATTCTGATGGGGAGAGCAGCTCCTCAGAAAGCCAGGACTTTACAACTAATGGTTCTGCTTCACCTGCTGCCAGTCAACCCATCCAGTCTATTCTGAAGAGGCCAAAGCTGGAAGGGAGGCAGAGCAACGTGCGCTTTGATCTGGTGACGGTGTTCTACTTCCCACAATGCCAGGGTTTCACTAGCGTACCCTTTCGCGGGGGTGCCAGTCTGGGCATGTAGCACAGGCACAGCACTCTCCGCAGATACACAATGGCAGAGCACGCCCTGGAACAACGGAGTTGGCGCAGAGAGAGACTACGAGAGAGACGGAGAGAGGAGAAGCTTGAGGCTTTGAGACACCAGTTGATGGCCAATGTTATCATTGACCAGAGAGAATATGAGCGACTGACTGCAGACCAGGTCCCAGACGGAGACACTGACGTCCACATCACCGACGCCGAGCTGGAGGATGGGAACAGCTTCCTGCAGCCGTACTCCTACAAGCACAGACAGGCACTCCTGCGAGCAGCAGGTGTGAAGCACATTGACAAAGAGGAGAAGAGACAGCTGCATTCCCTGCGTGTCTTCAGGGAGGACTCTGGATGCAATTGCCAGGGTTTCTGTGAGCCAGAGACTTGTGAATGCAGTCTGGCAGGAATCAAGTGCCACATGGACGCATGCCTCCCATGCTGCACTAAAGACGGCTGCGCAAACATTCAGGGACGCGTAGAGTTCAACTCCAGACGCGTGCAGACCCACTACATCGACACCGTCATGAGGCTAGAACTAGAGAGGCTACTACAAGATGATACGCCTGACCGTAGAGACAAGCTGGACGGCGTGTTCAACTCTGTTGATGTCCCGTCCCCAACACCACTGGTCATGGTGACCTCCAGCTCCTCCCAACACTCGGACGGTCCAGAGAGTTACATGGTGTCTGAGATGGACCTGCTGGACAGAGGCCAGTACCTGGTCCAGAGCTTCATGGGGGAAGGAAGCTTTGGGACGGTGGCCAAAGCCATCAGCACGTTCACCGGTGACACAGTGGCCATCAAGATATTGAAGAATCGCCACAATCACGATGAATTGGCAGCACATGAGGTAAGCAATAGCATTGTTCTTGAAGATTTTAATATTTGGCTCTGATTTATCATTAAGTTATCTAATCTAAATCTTTCTTGTATTCCTAGATGGCTGTGTTGCAAATGATGAAAGTCCTGGACCCTGACACGTGTGGAACAGTGAGATTTTACGACAGCTTTGTGCATAAAGGATTGAGATGCATGGTGTTTGAGTCTCTGGATGTTAATCTCCTGGATTTCTTGAACGAGAGACATGTCCATATGTCCATGATGGAGACGAGATGCATCATACAGCAGGTATGGCTTTGACAATTACATTTTAAAGTAATGGAAAAAATATTGATACAAAGATACTGAGTTGAATTTCTGAATTTCTGATCATGCTCTTTATTCTTGTCTTGCAGCTTGCCATTGCACTCCAGGCCCTGAAGGGAATCGGTCTGATCCACACAGACATCAAACTAGACAACATCATGCTGGTGAACCAACGACAACAACCCCTCAAAGTCAAACTCATTGACTTTGGTCTGGCCGTTCCTGTCTCTGAGACCAAGCAACGGAGGATCAGACCTCCTCTTCAGTATAGGTGAGCCTTATTATCTGCTTCACTGAAAGCTCAATGCAAACAAATATTAAAATGGAAAGTGTAACGAGTGCAATTGAGAACTTGAAGAAACTTGAAAGTTGCTAACATTATCCTTTTCTTTTACAACCCACAGATCACCAGAACTCTTCCTGGGCCTCCCGATCACAGAGGCACTTGACATGTGGTCACTGGGCTGTATGGTGGTTAATGGGATGCTGTTCCGTGATCTCTTTGGCGGGAAGACTGAATATGATGTGGTGAGTATTGTGCTGATGCACTGTACATTACTACATGCATCCTGACTGTACTCTTTAATCCATAGTTATAGCCTAACACTGTTAATGAAATATTCTCAATATGTGAAATATCCTGTGTTTTTTCTACAGGTTCAATCCATCCTCTTGACACTTGGTATGCCAGAGCAATCCCTCTAGGATGCTGGACAAACAACCTGCAGCTATTTCATTCAGGAAGACGATACATGGAGATTTAAGGTATGACTGCAACTAATATTGGAGTAACAACTTCATCTCTGAAATGTTCAAGAATAGGCTGTCTTTGCACGTCATTCAATCAGATCACTAAAAATGTTTTGTTTTGTGTTTTCCAGGAACCAGAGGAGTATTACACAGTGCAGGAGTTAAAGGCAGAACTGCTAATAGAGGATGTTATGTATACACTTACATGTGTGATTTGCTCACTGGAAGAAGTGTTCTCCTCCCTGCGTTGCGATGCTGATGAAACATCTTGTGACGTCTTCATGGACCTGTTGAAACGAATGCTTCATCTGGATCCAGAGGGGAGGATAACACCTGACCAGGTGTTGGACCATCCCTTCATCACCATGCCTCACCTATGACCGTCTCAAGGTGTTTGTGGGGTCAACCATTGCAAATGTAATGCACTCCCAGTTATTGGTATTGGATTTTGTGTACAGTACATGTTTGACTATGACAACGCCACAATATGGTGATGTCGGCCAACACTGATCCAGACAGGACACTATGCTACCTAAGACACTTCAGTCAACTGAAACTGAGATCATGTGTGACCCATGGGGTGTACCATTTGTGATCACAGTACTCTTAGTAGTTATACTGTAAGAACACATGCACTATCACTGACTGTTACTATATGACTATATACTATACACACTGCTGTTGCAGTGCTGCTAATAGATGATGTTATGTATACACTTACATGTGTGATATTATCTGCTGCTAAGTGTTGTCTCTCACCTGCACAACAGACTGTGATTCTATATTAGTATATTATATACATTTCATGTGTTTATTTTACATTTTGTATTTAATATTGCACTTGCAAGTTTATATTGTACATACCAGTACTGTATATGACATCACATCAAACTGCATTTGATTGAGTTTTTCTTTCTCTTCTGCACTGTAATGTGTTATGTATTTTTGTTTTAAAATAAGCATTTCTAATTGTATGTATTATTCCCTTGCACATTATACTATATTAGACATGTTATATTAGACATTGTGTTATGTTCACATCATTGGCTGCATTCCAACTGAGAAGAAATTAGCACAATACATTTTGTAAATAATTGTTCTATTGATATATGTTTTAAGTTGTAAACATGGTTGAAATAAAACGTGTTACCTTGAAATATGCGTTGTGTACGTTCTTAAATATGGCCCAGAACAGGTTTTAAAACATTCATATTTTCCAGTTAACTTATATCTCTACATTTATTGATTGTATACTAGATAGAACGTCCTTGCGGTCATGTTTCCATCCATCCATGTCCTATATATGTATTAGTAAAGGCTAGTAATTAGTGTCTATTTGGGGGTCCTTGGCGTGACGTTTGGGAACCACTGATATACAGCAGGGTATAAAGCCTTTTAAAACAAACAGCAGCATGTTGTGCACTCACTGTAAGTAAACATTGCACTTTAACATTGTCACCACAAACAATAATAGCAATGATTGTTACAAGAACATATAGCCATTTTAACACACCTGAAACATTGCACACTAGAAAGCTGAAAGAGTGATAACAGTTCCATGTGATGATAGACCTATTACTGTAGTTCTGCTGAAACTCATCAGAGTCAAAGAGGTGTGAAATGGTCTCAGTTCATCCAAAATGTGATCATTAGCAGGTGATCTGTCCAATGCCAGACAACGAGTGACCATTAACACGTTAATCTCTGCATTTGAATGCATATAGTGAATGAAGCATCAGCCATCATCATTTAGCATGTGTACATTTTAACATGGGGAAAGAATGTGGGGTTTGTTCATTATTTAGCATTTGAAAAACATTGAATAAAAGTGCATTCATCACCACCATATTGAGAGAGAACCCTGCAAAAATGTATCAGCTTATGTTTTTGTTCAGTGTATTTTCATTCAATCCCTTCCAGTTTCACTATGACTTATATGACTGGATATGGAGACAGTAACCTCTGTTACTGAACAAACAAATAATTAATATAGGATATAATTGAATAAGTATAATGATATATCCTGATTTATCTTGACTTATCCTGATCATGTATTAATACTATGGACACATGTTTCTGCACACAGGCCTACACATTACACAATGGGAATTCACTGTAAATATAGATAAGAAATGAAATGAAACCAATAGCGCACAATAGAATATGAGACTTTGATTTGACAATATACTTATTTGCTGTTCCAGTCCTGTACAGAAACCAGACCACTGTCTTCTATACTAAAGTGGAAACAAATTGAACCTACATTACAACCTAACACATAAAATACAAGGGGTGCTGTATATAGGCTACTTGTAAAAGACAAGATGTGAAGGCTTGTCTACTATTTATAAATATTGTTTGAAACAAATAGGCCTAACTGTTTTACTTCCGTTTTCTTGTTTTTAATAAATGTTTAAAGTCAAGATTTGTTTTTTATCTGTGGTTTGTAAGTGTTCCAAGATAAATTAAGATAAATGGGATGTAAATCACAGTATGAGCAGTTGTTTCTTCACCAGAGCTGGTTCTCCTTGGTTCTGATGTTACTGAAATAATGTGGAGAAATCCTCAAGATGAATGGCTCTGCTGCAGTAACAATTAATTCATATCCACTTATTCAATAGTTAGATTGTACATATTTATCCAGATACTGAGTAAGTCATTTTTGGATTAACTACTATACTGCTTTTTAAGGTTTATTATAAACCAGCAGTTGTTATGCACCACATGTGGAAGAACTCCCAGAAAACAGCAGGTATGCTGGCACTCTTATATATTTTACATCACAATGAAATACTGTTCTGTTTCCCACTGCATTTGATTGAGTTTTTCTTTCTCTTCTGCACTGTAATGTTTTATGTATTTTTGTTTTAGTTATGATTTTATATATGTTTCCTGATGTGTGCAAAGCACATTGAAATGCCTTGTTGGAATTTGCTATACCAATAACGTTATTTTATATTTATGCTGGCTCCTGCTTTGACTTTAAGAAACTCCTCAATGGATCACTAGACTAGTAGACTAAATATTGTTCAACCAAAGTGGACTGTTATGTTCAAGTGGACTCTGTTTTCGACCATTGAATGGTTTTTCTCCAGATTAACTGGAAAACCAGTTCTTAAAGTTCATTTTACTATGTCATTATATACCTTAGAGCTGCATTAAACATGCCAAAATATTAGACAAGTTGTTCTGATTTTGTACCAAAACTCCCCAGCCACATAGACAAAGCCAACACTCAATGGAAATCAGACTTTGAATAGGGGACACATTAGCACATTCCAAACCAGCCTGGGACAAGAAGCATAGAGGTGTCACTGACACCAAATGGGCCATTAGACACCGGGCTCAGGAAACAAAAGAGAAACACATGTAAATTTGTCTTTGTTGAAATGGAGCCATGGGGTGAATTAACCCCAATAAGGCTAAATAAACCAAAAGTCCTACAACAATAAGGTAAACTTAAACTCTTAAACTTAAACTGGAGATAATCTAAGAGTGATTGGATTAGGCTTCCTTCAAGTACATGGCGAATGCACTCATTCCTTGCAATGTACTTACATACACTTACATATGTTGCGACCTTCGGTCGCAACATATGTAGGTACATTGCACTGAAGTCCCCAGGTCCCCCCAGTCGAGCTTGTACCTGTAACTTGGGGGAAGTCTATTATAATTATTACTGATTCTCCAGTAAAGACATGTTGCCTCTACAAAAACCACACTACAAATGAAAGAAACCAGAACAAGAGAACACACACCCATTGATTCTGATTGGACGGAATTAAACAATGGCCAAGTAAACCACACCCATCAACAAAGCTAATTGGCCGAATGACTATGAGTCACGCCCACCATTAGGAACACATAAAACCAGGGCTCCAGCACAACTAATCATTCTCTAACAGAATCTTGCCTGAGGAAGGACCAACCAGTCCGAAACGTCTACTTTTCCAGCTCTCCTTTATATTTGATTCCGTCGTGAGTGAAGCGCCACCGTCGAGTCATGAGAGGTATTCTGAAAAGAAAGTTTGAGGAGGTCGACGATGAAGATCCATTCTACTCCTCACCTCCATCATCATCCCTGCCTTCTCCTGCCTCCACGGAATGGGATTCTGATGGGGAGAGCAGCTCCTCAGAAAGCCAGGACTTTACAACTAATGGTTCTGCTTCACCTGCTGCCAGTCAACCCATCCAGTCTATTCTGAAGAGGCCAAAGCTGGAAGGGCAACGTGCGCTTTGATCTGGTGACGGTGTTCTACTTCCCACAATGCCAGGGTTTCACTAGCGTACCCTTTCGCGGGGGTGCCAGTCTGGGCATGTTGCACAGGCACAGCACTCTCCGCAGATACACAATGGCAGAGCACGCCCTGGAACAACGGAGTTGGCGCAGAGAGAGACGGAGAGAGAGACGGAGAGAGGAGAAGCTTGAGGCTTTGAGACACCAGTTGATGGCCAATGTTATCATTGACCAGAGAGAATATGAGCGACTGACTGCAGACCAGGTCCCAGACGGAGACACTGACGTCCACATCACCGACGCCGAGCTGGAGGATGGGAACAGCTTCCTGCAGCCGTACTCCTACAAGCACAGACAGGCACTCCTGCGAGCAGCAGGTGTGAAGCACATTGACAAAGAGGAGAAGAGACAGCTGCATTCCCTGCGTGTCTTCAGGGAGGACTCTGGATGCAATTGCCAGGGTTTCTGTGAGCCAGAGACTTGTGAATGCAGTCTGGCAGGAATCAAGTGCCACATGGACGCATGCCTCCCATGCTGCACTAAAGACGGCTGCGCAAACATTCAGGGACGCGTAGAGTTCAACTCCAGACGCGTGCAGACCCACTACATCGACACCGTCATGAGGCTAGAACTAGAGAGGCTACTACAAGATGATACGCCTGACCGTAGAGACAAGCTGGACGGCGTGTTCAACTCTGTTGATGTCCCGTCCCCAACACCACTGGTCATGGTGACCTCCAGCTCCTCCCAACACTCGGACGGTCCAGAGAGTTACATGGTGTCTGAGATGGACCTGCTGGACAGAGGCCAGTACCTGGTCCAGAGCTTCATGGGGGAAGGAAGCTTTGGGACGGTGGCCAAAGCCATCAGCACGTTCACCGGTGACACAGTGGCCATCAAGATATTGAAGAATCGCCACAATCACGATGAATTGGCAGCACATGAGGTAAGCAATAGCATTGTTCTTGAAGATTTTAATATTTGGCTCTGATTTATCATTAAGTTATCTAATCTAAATCTTTCTTGTATTCCTAGATGGCTGTGTTGCAAATGATGAAAGTCCTGGACCCTGACACGTGTGGAACAGTGAGATTTTACGACAGCTTTGTGCATAAAGGATTGAGATGCATGGTGTTTGAGTCTCTGGATGTTAATCTCCTGGATTTCTTGAACGAGAGACATGTCCATATGTCCATGATGGAGACGAGATGCATCATACAGCAGGTATGGCTTTGACAATTACATTTTAAAGTAATGGAAAAAATATTGATACAAAGATACTGAGTTGAATTTCTGAATTTCTGATCATGCTCTTTATTCTTGTCTTGCAGCTTGCCATTGCACTCCAGGCCCTGAAGGGAATCGGTCTGATCCACACAGACATCAAACTAGACAACATCATGCTGGTGAACCAACGACAACAACCCCTCAAAGTCAAACTCATTGACTTTGGTCTGGCCGTTCCTGTCTCTGAGACCAAGCAACGGAGGATCAGACCTCCTCTTCAGTATAGGTGAGCCTTATTATCTGCTTCACTGAAAGCTCAATGCAAACAAATATTAAAATGGAAAGTGTAACGAGTGCAATTGAGAACTTGAAGAAACTTGAAAGTTGCTAACATTATCCTTTTCTTTTACAACCCACAGATCACCAGAACTCTTCCTGGGCCTCCCGATCACAGAGGCACTTGACATGTGGTCACTGGGCTGTATGGTGGTTAATGGGATGCTGTTCCGTGATCTCTTTGGCGGGAAGACTGAATATGATGTGGTGAGTATTGTGCTGATGCACTGTACATTACTACATGCATCCTGACTGTACTCTTTAATCCATAGTTATAGCCTAACACTGTTAATGAAATATTCTCAATATGTGAAATATCCTGTGTTTTTTCTACAGGTTCAATCCATCCTCTTGACACTTGGTATGCCAGAGCAATCCCTCTTGGATGCTGGACAAACAACCTGCAGCTATTTCATTCAGGAAGACGATACATGGAGATTTAAGGTATGACTGCAACTAATATTGGAGTAACAACTTCATCTCTGAAATGTTCAAGAATAGGCTGTCTTTGCACGTCATTCAATCAGATCACTACAAATGTTTTGTTTTGTGTTTTCCAGGAACCAGAGGAGTATTACACAGTGCAGGAGTTAAAGGCAGAACTGCTAATAGAGGATGTTATGTATACACTTACATGTGTGATTTGCTCACTGGAAGAAGTGTTCTCCTCCCTGCGTTGCGATGCTGATGAAACATCTTGTGACGTCTTCATGGACCTGTTGAAACGAATGCTTCATCTGGATCCAGAGGGGAGGATAACACCTGACCAGGTGTTGGACCATCCCTTCATCACCATGCCTCACCTATGACCGTCTCAAGGTGTTTGTGGGGTCAACCATTGCAAATGTAATGCACTCCCAGTTATTGGTATTGGATTTTGTGTACAGTACATGTTTGACTATGACAACGCCACAATATGGTGATGTCGGCCAACACTGATCCAGACAGGACACTATGCTACCTAAGACACTTCAGTCAACTGAAACTGAGATCATGTGTGACCCATGGGGTGTACCATTTGTGATCACAGTACTCTTAGTAGTTATACTGTAAGAACACATGCACTATCACTGACTGTTACTATATGACTATATACTATACACACTGCTGTTGCAGTGCTGCTAATAGATGATGTTATGTATACACTTACATGTGTGATATTATCTGCTGCTAAGTGTTGTCTCTCACCTGCACAACAGACTGTGATTCTATATTAGTATATTATATACATTTCATGTGTTTATTTTACATTTTGTATTTAATATTGCACTTGCAAGTTTATATTGTACATACCAGTACTGTATATGACATCACATCAAACTGCATTTGATTGAGTTTTTCTTTCTCTTCTGCACTGTAATGTGTTATGTATTTTTGTTTTAAAATAAGCATTTCTAATTGTATGTATTATTCCCTTGCACATTATACTATATTAGACATGTTATATTAGACATTGTGTTATGTTCACATCATTGGCTGCATTCCAACTGAGAAGAAATTAGCACAATACATTTTGTAAATAATTGTTCTATTGATATATGTTTTAAGTTGTAAACATGGTTGAAATAAAACGTGTTACCTTGAAATATGCGTTGTGTACGTTCTTAAATATGGCCCAGAACAGGTTTTAAAACATTCATATTTTCCAGTTAACTTATATCTCTACATTTATTGATTGTATACTAGATAGAACGTCCTTGCGGTCATGTTTCCATCCATCCATGTCCTATATATGTATTAGTAAAGGCTAGTAATTAGTGTCTATTTGGGGGTCCTTGGCGTGACGTTTGGGAACCACTGATATACAGCAGGGTATAAAGCCTTTTAAAACAAACAGCAGCATGTTGTGCACTCACTGTAAGTAAACATTGCACTTTAACATTGTCACCACAAACAATAATAGCAATGATTGTTACAAGAACATATAGCCATTTTAACACACCTGAAACATTGCACACTAGAAAGCTGAAAGAGTGATAACAGTTCCATGTGATGATAGACCTATTACTGTAGTTCTGCTGAAACTCATCAGAGTCAAAGAGGTGTGAAATGGTCTCAGTTCATCCAAAATGTGATCATTAGCAGGTGATCTGTCCAATGCCAGACAACGAGTGACCATTAACACGTTAATCTCTGCATTTGAATGCATATAGTGAATGAAGCATCAGCCATCATCATTTAGCATGTGTACATTTTAACATGGGGAAAGAATGTGGGGTTTGTTCATTATTTAGCATTTGAAAAACATTGAATAAAAGTGCATTCATCACCACCATATTGAGAGAGAACCCTGCAAAAATGTATCAGCTTATGTTTTTGTTCAGTGTATTTTCATTCAATCCCTTCCAGTTTCACTATGACTTATATGACTGGATATGGAGACAGTAACCTCTGTTACTGAACAAACAAATAATTAATATAGGATATAATTGAATAAGTATAATGATATATCCTGATTTATCTTGACTTATCCTGATCATTTATTAATACTATGGACACATGTTTCTGCACACAGGCCTACACATTACACAATGGGATTTCACTGTAAATATAGATAAGAAATGAAATGAAACCAATAGCGCACAATAGAATATGAGACTTTGATTTGACAATATACTTATTTGCTGTTCCAGTCCTGTACAGAAACCAGACCACTGTCTTCTATACTAAAGTGGAAACAAATTGAACCTACATTACAACCTAACACATAAAATACAAGGGGTGCTGTATATAGGCTACTTGTAAAAGACAAGATGTGAAGGCTTGTCTACTATTTATAAATATTGTTTGAAACAAATAGGCCTAACTGTTTTACTTCCGTTTTCTTGTTTTTAATAAATGTTTAAAGTCAAGATTTGTTTTTTATCTGTGGTTTGTAAGTGTTCCAAGATAAATTAAGATAAATGGGATGTAAATCACAGTATGAGCAGTTGTTTCTTCACCAGAGCTGGTTCTCCTTGGTTCTGATGTTACTGAAATAATGTGGAGAAATCCTCAAGATGAATGGCTCTGCTGCAGTAACAATTAATTCATATCCACTTATTCAATAGTTAGATTGTACATATTTATCCAGATACTGAGTAAGTCATTTTTGGATTAACTACTATACTGCTTTTTAAGGTTTATTATAAACCAGCAGTTGTTATGCACCACATGTGGAAGAACTCCCAGAAAACAGCAGGTATGCTGGCACTCTTATATATTTTACATCACAATGAAATACTGTTCTGTTTCCCACTGCATTTGATTGAGTTTTTCTTTCTCTTCTGCACTGTAATGTTTTATGTATTTTTGTTTTAGTTATGATTTTATATATGTTTCCTGATGTGTGCAAAGCACATTGAAATGCCTTGTTGGAATTTGCTATACCAATAACGTTATTTTATATTTATGCTGGCTCCTGCTTTGACTTTAAGAAACTCCTCAATGGATCACTAGACTAGTAGACTAAATATTGTTCAACCAAAGTGGACTGTTATGTTCAAGTGGACTCTGTTTTCGACCATTGAATGGTTTTTCTCCAGATTTGGAAAACCAGTTCTTAAAGGGGCATTCCACTCATTTTCAACATTTTACTATGTCATTATATACCTTAGAGCTGCATTAAACATGCCAAAATATTAGACAAGTTGTTCTGATTTTGTACCAAAACTCCCCAGCCACATAGACAAAGCCAACACTCAATGGAAATCAGACTTTGAATAGGGGACACATTAGCACATTCCAAACCAGCCTGGGACAAGAAGCATAGAGGTGTCACTGACACCAAATGGGCCATTAGACACCGGGCTCAGGAAACAAAAGAGAAACACATGTAAATTTGTCTTTGTTGAAATGGAGCCATGGGGTGAATTAACCCCAATAAGGCTAAATAAACCAAAAGTCCTACAACAATAAGGTAAACTTAAACTCTTAAACTTAAACTGGAGATAATCTAAGAGTGATTGGATTAGGCTTCCTTCAAGTACATGGCGAATGCACTCATTCCTTGCAATGTACTTACATACACTTACATATGTTGCGACCTTCGGTCGCAACATATGTAGGTACATTGCACTGAAGTCCCCAGGTCCCCCCAGTCGAGCTTGTACCTGTAACTTGGGGGAAGTCTATTATAATTATTACTGATTCTCCAGTAAAGACATGTTGCCTCTACAAAAACCACACTACAAATGAAAGAAACCAGAACAAGAGAACACACACCCATTGATTCTGATTGGACGGAATTAAACAATGGCCAAGTAAACCACACCCATCAACAAAGCTAATTGGCCGAATGACTATGAGTCACGCCCACCATTAGGAACACATAAAACCAGGGCTCCAGCACAACTAATCATTCTCTAACAGAATCTTGCCTGAGGAAGGACCAACCAGTCCGAAACGTCTACTTTTCCAGCTCTCCTTTATATTTGATTCCGTCGTGAGTGAAGCGCCACCGTCGAGTCATGAGAGGTATTCTGAAAAGAAAGTTTGAGGAGGTCGACGATGAAGATCCATTCTACTCCTCACCTCCATCATCGTCCCTGCCTTCTCCTGCCTCCACGGAATGGGATTCTGATGGGGAGAGCAGCTCCTCAGAAAGCCAGGACTTTACAACTAATGGTTCTGCTTCACCTGCTGCCAGTCAACCCATCCAGTCTATTCTGAAGAGGCCAAAGCTGGAAGGGAGGCAGAGCAACGTGCGCTTTGATCTGGTGACGGTGTTCTACTTCCCACAATGCCAGGGTTTCACTAGCGTACCCTTTCGCGGGGGTGCCAGTCTGGGCATGTTGCACAGGCACAGCACTCTCCGCAGATACACAATGGCAGAGCACGCCCTGGAACAACGGAGTTGGCGCAGAGAGAGACTACGAGAGAGACGGAGAGAGGAGAAGCTTGAGGCTTTGAGACACCAGTTGATGGCCAATGTTATCATTGACCAGAGAGAATATGAGCGACTGACTGCAGACCAGGTCCCAGACGGAGACACTGACGTCCACATCACCGACGCCGAGCTGGAGGATGGGAACAGCTTCCTGCAGCCGTACTCCTACAAGCACAGACAGGCACTCCTGCGAGCAGCAGGTGTGAAGCACATTGACAAAGAGGAGAAGAGACAGCTGCATTCCCTGCGTGTCTTCAGGGAGGACTCTGGATGCAATTGCCAGGGTTTCTGTGAGCCAGAGACTTGTGAATGCAGTCTGGCAGGAATCAAGTGCCACATGGACGCATGCCTCCCATGCTGCACTAAAGACGGCTGCGCAAACATTCAGGGACGCGTAGAGTTCAACTCCAGACGCGTGCAGACCCACTACATCGACACCGTCATGAGGCTAGAACTAGAGAGGCTACTACAAGATGATACGCCTGACCGTAGAGACAAGCTGGACGGCGTGTTCAACTCTGTTGATGTCCCGTCCCCAACACCACTGGTCATGGTGACCTCCAGCTCCTCCCAACACTCGGACGGTCCAGAGAGTTACATGGTGTCTGAGATGGACCTGCTGGACAGAGGCCAGTACCTGGTCCAGAGCTTCATGGGGGAAGGAAGCTTTGGGACGGTGGCCAAAGCCATCAGCACGTTCACCGGTGACACAGTGGCCATCAAGATATTGAAGAATCGCCACAATCACGATGAATTGGCAGCACATGAGGTAAGCAATAGCATTGTTCTTGAAGATTTTAATATTTGGCTCTGATTTATCATTAAGTTATCTAATCTAAATCTTTCTTGTATTCCTAGATGGCTGTGTTGCAAATGATGAAAGTCCTGGACCCTGACACGTGTGGAACAGTGAGATTTTACGACAGCTTTGTGCATAAAGGATTGAGATGCATGGTGTTTGAGTCTCTGGATGTTAATCTCCTGGATTTCTTGAACGAGAGACATGTCCATATGTCCATGATGGAGACGAGATGCATCATACAGCAGGTATGGCTTTGACAATTACATTTTAAAGTAATGGAAAAAATATTGATACAAAGATACTGAGTTGAATTTCTGAATTTCTGATCATGCTCTTTATTCTTGTCTTGCAGCTTGCCATTGCACTCCAGGCCCTGAAGGGAATCGGTCTGATCCACACAGACATCAAACTAGACAACATCATGCTGGTGAACCAACGACAACAACCCCTCAAAGTCAAACTCATTGACTTTGGTCTGGCCGTTCCTGTCTCTGAGACCAAGCAACGGAGGATCAGACCTCCTCTTCAGTATAGGTGAGCCTTATTATCTGCTTCACTGAAAGCTCAATGCAAACAAATATTAAAATGGAAAGTGTAACGAGTGCAATTGAGAACTTGAAGAAACTTGAAAGTTGCTAACATTATCCTTTTCTTTTACAACCCACAGATCACCAGAACTCTTCCTGGGCCTCCCGATCACAGAGGCACTTGACATGTGGTCACTGGGCTGTATGGTGGTTAATGGGATGCTGTTCCGTGATCTCTTTGGCGGGAAGACTGAATATGATGTGGTGAGTATTGTGCTGATGCACTGTACATTACTACATGCATCCTGACTGTACTCTTTAATCCATAGTTATAGCCTAACACTGTTAATGAAATATTCTCAATATGTGAAATATCCTGTGTTTTTTCTACAGGTTCAATCCATCCTCTTGACACTTGGTATGCCAGAGCAATCCCTCTTGGATGCTGGACAAACAACCTGCAGCTATTTCATTCAGGAAGACGATACATGGAGATTTAAGGTATGACTGCAACTAATATTGGAGTAACAACTTCATCTCTGAAATGTTCAAGAATAGGCTGTCTTTGCACGTCATTCAATCAGATCACTAAAAATGTTTTGTTTTGTGTTTTCCAGGAACCAGAGGAGTATTACACAGTGCAGGAGTTAAAGGCAGAACTGCTAATAGAGGATGTTATGTATACACTTACATGTGTGATTTGCTCACTGGAAGAAGTGTTCTCCTCCCTGCGTTGCGATGCTGATGAAACATCTTGTGACGTCTTCATGGACCTGTTGAAACGAATGCTTCATCTGGATCCAGAGGGGAGGATAACACCTGACCAGGTGTTGGACCATCCCTTCATCACCATGCCTCACCTATGACCGTCTCAAGGTGTTTGTGGGGTCAACCATTGCAAATGTAATGCACTCCCAGTTATTGGTATTGGATTTTGTGTACAGTACATGTTTGACTATGACAACGCCACAATATGGTGATGTCGGCCAACACTGATCCAGACAGGACACTATGCTACCTAAGACACTTAGATCAAACTGAGATCATGTGTGACCCATGGGGTGTACCATTTGTGATCACAGTACTCTTAGTAGTTATACTGTAAGAACACATGCACTATCACTGACTGTTACTATATGACTATATACTATACACACTGCTGTTGCAGTGCTGCTAATAGATGATGTTATGTATACACTTACATGTGTGATATTATCTGCTGCTAAGTGTTGTCTCTCACCTGCACAACAGACTGTGATTCTATATTAGTATATTATATACATTTCATGTGTTTATTTTACATTTTGTATTTAATATTGCACTTGCAAGTTTATATTGTACATACCAGTACTGTATATGACATCACATCAAACTGCATTTGATTGAGTTTTTCTTTCTCTTCTGCACTGTAATGTGTTATGTATTTTTGTTTTAAAATAAGCATTTCTAATTGTATGTATTATTCCCTTGCACATTATACTATATTAGACATGTTATATTAGACATTGTGTTATGTTCACATCATTGGCTGCATTCCAACTGAGAAGAAATTAGCACAATACATTTTGTAAATAATTGTTCTATTGATATATGTTTTAAGTTGTAAACATGGTTGAAATAAAACGTGTTACCTTGAAATATGCGTTGTGTACGTTCTTAAATATGGCCCAGAACAGGTTTTAAAACATTCATATTTTCCAGTTAACTTATATCTCTACATTTATTGATTGTATACTAGATAGAACGTCCTTGCGGTCATGTTTCCATCCATCCATGTCCTATATATGTATTAGTAAAGGCTAGTAATTAGTGTCTATTTGGGGGTCCTTGGCGTGACGTTTGGGAACCACTGATATACAGCAGGGTATAAAGCCTTTTAAAACAAACAGCAGCATGTTGTGCACTCACTGTAAGTAAACATTGCACTTTAACATTGTCACCACAAACAATAATAGCAATGATTGTTACAAGAACATATAGCCATTTTAACACACCTGAAACATTGCACACTAGAAAGCTGAAAGAGTGATAACAGTTCCATGTGATGATAGACCTATTACTGTAGTTCTGCTGAAACTCATCAGAGTCAAAGAGGTGTGAAATGGTCTCAGTTCATCCAAAATGTGATCATTAGCAGGTGATCTGTCCAATGCCAGACAACGAGTGACCATTAACACGTTAATCTCTGCATTTGAATGCATATAGTGAATGAAGCATCAGCCATCATCATTTAGCATGTGTACATTTTAACATGGGGAAAGAATGTGGGGTTTGTTCATTATTTAGCATTTGAAAAACATTGAATAAAAGTGCATTCATCACCACCATATTGAGAGAGAACCCTGCAAAAATGTATCAGCTTATGTTTTTGTTCAGTGTATTTTCATTCAATCCCTTCCAGTTTCACTATGACTTATATGACTGGATATGGAGACAGTAACCTCTGTTACTGAACAAACAAATAATTAATATAGGATATAATTGAATAAGTATAATGATATATCCTGATTTATCTTGACTTATCCTGATCATTTATTAATACTATGGACACATGTTTCTGCACACAGGCCTACACATTACACAATGGGATTTCACTGTAAATATAGATAAGAAATGAAATGAAACCAATAGCGCACAATAGAATATGAGACTTTGATTTGACAATATACTTATTTGCTGTTCCAGTCCTGTACAGAAACCAGACCACTGTCTTCTATACTAAAGTGGAAACAAATTGAACCTACATTACAACCTAACACATAAAATACAAGGGGTGCTGTATATAGGCTACTTGTAAAAGACAAGATGTGAAGGCTTGTCTACTATTTATAAATATTGTTTGAAACAAATAGGCCTAACTGTTTTACTTCCGTTTTCTTGTTTTTAATAAATGTTTAAAGTCAAGATTTGTTTTTTATCTGTGGTTTGTAAGTGTTCCAAGATAAATTAAGATAAATGGGATGTAAATCACAGTATGAGCAGTTGTTTCTTCACCAGAGCTGGTTCTCCTTGGTTCTGATGTTACTGAAATAATGTGGAGAAATCCTCAAGATGAATGGCTCTGCTGCAGTAACAATTAATTCATATCCACTTATTCAATAGTTAGATTGTACATATTTATCCAGATACTGAGTAAGTCATTTTTGGATTAACTACTATACTGCTTTTTAAGGTTTATTATAAACCAGCAGTTGTTATGCACCACATGTGGAAGAACTCCCAGAAAACAGCAGGTATGCTGGCACTCTTATATATTTTACATCACAATGAAATACTGTTCTGTTTCCCACTGCATTTGATTGAGTTTTTCTTTCTCTTCTGCACTGTAATGTTTTATGTATTTTTGTTTTAGTTATGATTTTATATATGTTTCCTGATGTGTGCAAAGCACATTGAAATGCCTTGTTGGAATTTGCTATACCAATAACGTTATTTTATATTTATGCTGGCTCCTGCTTTGACTTTAAGAAACTCCTCAATGGATCACTAGACTAGTAGACTAAATATTGTTCAACCAAAGTGGACTGTTATGTTCAAGTGGACTCTGTTTTCGACCATTGAATGGTTTTTCTCCAGATTTGGAAAACCAGTTCTTAAAGGGGCATTCCACTCATTTTCAACATTTTACTATGTCATTATATACCTTAGAGCTGCATTAAACATGCCAAAATATTAGACAAGTTGTTCTGATTTTGTACCAAAACTCCCCAGCCACATAGACAAAGCCAACACTCAATGGAAATCAGACTTTGAATAGGGGACACATTAGCACATTCCAAACCAGCCTGGGACAAGAAGCATAGAGGTGTCACTGACACCAAATGGGCCATTAGACACCGGGCTCAGGAAACAAAAGAGAAACACATGTAAATTTGTCTTTGTTGAAATGGAGCCATGGGGTGAATTAACCCCAATAAGGCTAAATAAACCAAAAGTCCTACAACAATAAGGTAAACTTAAACTCTTAAACTTAAACTGGAGATAATCTAAGAGTGATTGGATTAGGCTTCCTTCAAGTACATGGCGAATGCACTCATTCCTTGCAATGTACTTACATACACTTACATATGTTGCGACCTTCGGTCGCAACATATGTAGGTACATTGCACTGAAGTCCCCAGGTCCCCCCAGTCGAGCTTGTACCTGTAACTTGGGGGAAGTCTATTATAATTATTACTGATTCTCCAGTAAAGACATGTTGCCTCTACAAAAACCACACTACAAATGAAAGAAACCAGAACAAGAGAACACACACCCATTGATTCTGATTGGACGGAATTAAACAATGGCCAAGTAAACCACACCCATCAACAAAGCTAATTGGCCGAATGACTATGAGTCACGCCCACCATTAGGAACACATAAAACCAGGGCTCCAGCACAACTAATCATTCTCTAACAGAATCTTGCCTGAGGAAGGACCAACCAGTCCGAAACGTCTACTTTTCCAGCTCTCCTTTATATTTGATTCCGTCGTGAGTGAAGCGCCACCGTCGAGTCATGAGAGGTATTCTGAAAAGAAAGTTTGAGGAGGTCGACGATGAAGATCCATTCTACTCCTCACCTCCATCATCGTCCCTGCCTTCTCCTGCCTCCACGGAATGGGATTCTGATGGGGAGAGCAGCTCCTCAGAAAGCCAGGACTTTACAACTAATGGTTCTGCTTCACCTGCTGCCAGTCAACCCATCCAGTCTATTCTGAAGAGGCCAAAGCTGGAAGGGAGGCAGAGCAACGTGCGCTTTGATCTGGTGACGGTGTTCTACTTCCCACAATGCCAGGGTTTCACTAGCGTACCCTTTCGCGGGGGTGCCAGTCTGGGCATGTTGCACAGGCACAGCACTCTCCGCAGATACACAATGGCAGAGCACGCCCTGGAACAACGGAGTTGGCGCAGAGAGAGACTACGAGAGAGACGGAGAGAGGAGAAGCTTGAGGCTTTGAGACACCAGTTGATGGCCAATGTTATCATTGACCAGAGAGAATATGAGCGACTGACTGCAGACCAGGTCCCAGACGGAGACACTGACGTCCACATCACCGACGCCGAGCTGGAGGATGGGAACAGCTTCCTGCAGCCGTACTCCTACAAGCACAGACAGGCACTCCTGCGAGCAGCAGGTGTGAAGCACATTGACAAAGAGGAGAAGAGACAGCTGCATTCCCTGCGTGTCTTCAGGGAGGACTCTGGATGCAATTGCCAGGGTTTCTGTGAGCCAGAGACTTGTGAATGCAGTCTGGCAGGAATCAAGTGCCAGATGGACGCATGCCTCCCATGCTGCACTAAAGACGGCTGCGCAAACATTCAGGGACGCGTAGAGTTCAACTCCAGACGCGTGCAGACCCACTACATCGACACCGTCATGAGGCTAGAACTAGAGAGGCTACTACAAGATGATACGCCTGACCGTAGAGACAAGCTGGACGGCGTGTTCAACTCTGTTGATGTCCCGTCCCCAACACCACTGGTCATGGTGACCTCCAGCTCCTCCCAACACTCGGACGGTCCAGAGAGTTACATGGTGTCTGAGATGGACCTGCTGGACAGAGGCCAGTACCTGGTCCAGAGCTTCATGGGGGAAGGAAGCTTTGGGACGGTGGCCAAAGCCATCAGCACGTTCACCGGTGACACAGTGGCCATCAAGATATTGAAGAATCGCCACAATCACGATGAATTGGCAGCACATGAGGTAAGCAATAGCATTGTTCTTGAAGATTTTAATATTTGGCTCTGATTTATCATTAAGTTATCTAATCTAAATCTTTCTTGTATTCCTAGATGGCTGTGTTGCAAATGATGAAAGTCCTGGACCCTGACACGTGTGGAACAGTGAGATTTTACGACAGCTTTGTGCATAAAGGATTGAGATGCATGGTGTTTGAGTCTCTGGATGTTAATCTCCTGGATTTCTTGAACGAGAGACATGTCCATATGTCCATGATGGAGACGAGATGCATCATACAGCAGGTATGGCTTTGACAATTACATTTTAAAGTAATGGAAAAAATATTGATACAAAGATACTGAGTTGAATTTCTGAATTTCTGATCATGCTCTTTATTCTTGTCTTGCAGCTTGCCATTGCACTCCAGGCCCTGAAGGGAATCGGTCTGATCCACACAGACATCAAACTAGACAACATCATGCTGGTGAACCAACGACAACAACCCCTCAAAGTCAAACTCATTGACTTTGGTCTGGCCGTTCCTGTCTCTGAGACCAAGCAACGGAGGATCAGACCTCCTCTTCAGTATAGGTGAGCCTTATTATCTGCTTCACTGAAAGCTCAATGCAAACAAATATTAAAATGGAAAGTGTAACGAGTGCAATTGAGAACTTGAAGAAACTTGAAAGTTGCTAACATTATCCTTTTCTTTTACAACCCACAGATCACCAGAACTCTTCCTGGGCCTCCCGATCACAGAGGCACTTGACATGTGGTCACTGGGCTGTATGGTGGTTAATGGGATGCTGTTCCGTGATCTCTTTGGCGGGAAGACTGAATATGATGTGGTGAGTATTGTGCTGATGCACTGTACATTACTACATGCATCCTGACTGTACTCTTTAATCCATAGTTATAGCCTAACACTGTTAATGAAATATTCTCAATATGTGAAATATCCTGTGTTTTTTCTACAGGTTCAATCCATCCTCTTGACACTTGGTATGCCAGAGCAATCCCTCTTGGATGCTGGACAAACAACCTGCAGCTATTTCATTCAGGAAGACGATACATGGAGATTTAAGGTATGACTGCAACTAATATTGGAGTAACAACTTCATCTCTGAAATGTTCAAGAATAGGCTGTCTTTGCACGTCATTCAATCAGATCACTAAAAATGTTTTGTTTTGTGTTTTCCAGGAACCAGAGGAGTATTACACAGTGCAGGAGTTAAAGGCAGAACTGCTAATAGAGGATGTTATGTATACACTTACATGTGTGATTTGCTCACTGGAAGAAGTGTTCTCCTCCCTGCGTTGCGATGCTGATGAAACATCTTGTGACGTCTTCATGGACCTGTTGAAACGAATGCTTCATCTGGATCCAGAGGGGAGGATAACACCTGACCAGGTGTTGGACCATCCCTTCATCACCATGCCTCACCTATGACCGTCTCAAGGTGTTTGTGGGGTCAACCATTGCAAATGTAATGCACTCCCAGTTATTGGTATTGGATTTTGTGTACAGTACATGTTTGACTATGACAACGCCACAATATGGTGATGTCGGCCAACACTGATCCAGACAGGACACTATGCTACCTAAGACACTTCAGTCAACTGAAACTGAGATCATGTGTGACCCATGGGGTGTACCATTTGTGATCACAGTACTCTTAGTAGTTATACTGTAAGAACACATGCACTATCACTGACTGTTACTATATGACTATATACTATACACACTGCTGTTGCAGTGCTGCTAATAGATGATGTTATGTATACACTTACATGTGTGATATTATCTGCTGCTAAGTGTTGTCTCTCACCTGCACAACAGACTGTGATTCTATATTAGTATATTATATACATTTCATGTGTTTATTTTACATTTTGTATTTAATATTGCACTTGCAAGTTTATATTGTACATACCAGTACTGTATATGACATCACATCAAACTGCATTTGATTGAGTTTTTCTTTCTCTTCTGCACTGTAATGTGTTATGTATTTTTGTTTTAAAATAAGCATTTCTAATTGTATGTATTATTCCCTTGCACATTATACTATATTAGACATGTTATATTAGACATTGTGTTATGTTCACATCATTGGCTGCATTCCAACTGAGAAGAAATTAGCACAATACATTTTGTAAATAATTGTTCTATTGATATATGTTTTAAGTTGTAAACATGGTTGAAATAAAACGTGTTACCTTGAAATATGCGTTGTGTACGTTCTTAAATATGGCCCAGAACAGGTTTTAAAACATTCATATTTTCCAGTTAACTTATATCTCTACATTTATTGATTGTATACTAGATAGAACGTCCTTGCGGTCATGTTTCCATCCATCCATGTCCTATATATGTATTAGTAAAGGCTAGTAATTAGTGTCTATTTGGGGGTCCTTGGCGTGACGTTTGGGAACCACTGATATACAGCAGGGTATAAAGCCTTTTAAAACAAACAGCAGCATGTTGTGCACTCACTGTAAGTAAACATTGCACTTTAACATTGTCACCACAAACAATAATAGCAATGATTGTTACAAGAACATATAGCCATTTTAACACACCTGAAACATTGCACACTAGAAAGCTGAAAGAGTGATAACAGTTCCATGTGATGATAGACCTATTACTGTAGTTCTGCTGAAACTCATCAGAGTCAAAGAGGTGTGAAATGGTCTCAGTTCATCCAAAATGTGATCATTAGCAGGTGATCTGTCCAATGCCAGACAACGAGTGACCATTAACACGTTAATCTCTGCATTTGAATGCATATAGTGAATGAAGCATCAGCCATCATCATTTAGCATGTGTACATTTTAACATGGGGAAAGAATGTGGGGTTTGTTCATTATTTAGCATTTGAAAAACATTGAATAAAAGTGCATTCATCACCACCATATTGAGAGAGAACCCTGCAAAAATGTATCAGCTTATGTTTTTGTTCAGTGTATTTTCATTCAATCCCTTCCAGTTTCACTATGACTTATATGACTGGATATGGAGACAGTAACCTCTGTTACTGAACAAACAAATAATTAATATAGGATATAATTGAATAAGTATAATGATATATCCTGATTTATCTTGACTTATCCTGATCATTTATTAATACTATGGACACATGTTTCTGCACACAGGCCTACACATTACACAATGGGATTTCACTGTAAATATAGATAAGAAATGAAATGAAACCAATAGCGCACAATAGAATATGAGACTTTGATTTGACAATATACTTATTTGCTGTTCCAGTCCTGTACAGAAACCAGACCACTGTCTTCTATACTAAAGTGGAAACAAATTGAACCTACATTACAACCTAACACATAAAATACAAGGGGTGCTGTATATAGGCTACTTGTAAAAGACAAGATGTGAAGGCTTGTCTACTATTTATAAATATTGTTTGAAACAAATAGGCCTAACTGTTTTACTTCCGTTTTCTTGTTTTTAATAAATGTTTAAAGTCAAGATTTGTTTTTTATCTGTGGTTTGTAAGTGTTCCAAGATAAATTAAGATAAATGGGATGTAAATCACAGTATGAGCAGTTGTTTCTTCACCAGAGCTGGTTCTCCTTGGTTCTGATGTTACTGAAATAATGTGGAGAAATCCTCAAGATGAATGGCTCTGCTGCAGTAACAATTAATTCATATCCACTTATTCAATAGTTAGATTGTACATATTTATCCAGATACTGAGTAAGTCATTTTTGGATTAACTACTATACTGCTTTTTAAGGTTTATTATAAACCAGCAGTTGTTATGCACCACATGTGGAAGAACTCCCAGAAAACAGCAGGTATGCTGGCACTCTTATATATTTTACATCACAATGAAATACTGTTCTGTTTCCCACTGCATTTGATTGAGTTTTTCTTTCTCTTCTGCACTGTAATGTTTTATGTATTTTTGTTTTAGTTATGATTTTATATATGTTTCCTGATGTGTGCAAAGCACATTGAAATGCCTTGTTGGAATTTGCTATACCAATAACGTTATTTTATATTTATGCTGGCTCCTGCTTTGACTTTAAGAAACTCCTCAATGGATCACTAGACTAGTAGACTAAATATTGTTCAACCAAAGTGGACTGTTATGTTCAAGTGGACTCTGTTTTCGACCATTGAATGGTTTTTCTCCAGATTAACTGGAAAACCAGTTCTTAAAGGGGCATTCCACTCATTTTCAACATTTTACTATGTCATTATATACCTTAGAGCTGCATTAAACATGCCAAAATATTAGACAAGTTGTTCTGATTTTGTACCAAAACTCCCCAGCCACATAGACAAAGCCAACACTCAATGGAAATCAGACTTTGAATAGGGGACACATTAGCACATTCCAAACCAGCCTGGGACAAGAAGCATAGAGGTGTCACTGACACCAAATGGGCCATTAGACACCGGGCTCAGGAAACAAAAGAGAAACACATGTAAATTTGTCTTTGTTGAAATGGAGCCATGGGGTGAATTAACCCCAATAAGGCTAAATAAACCAAAAGTCCTACAACAATAAGGTAAACTTAAACTCTTAAACTTAAACTGGAGATAATCTAAGAGTGATTGGATTAGGCTTCCTTCAAGTACATGGCGAATGCACTCATTCCTTGCAATGTACTTACATACACTTACATATGTTGCGACCTTCGGTCGCAACATATGTAGGTACATTGCACTGAAGTCCCCAGGTCCCCCCAGTCGAGCTTGTACCTGTAACTTGGGGGAAGTCTATTATAATTATTACTGATTCTCCAGTAAAGACATGTTGCCTCTACAAAAACCACACTACAAATGAAAGAAACCAGAACAAGAGAACACACACCCATTGATTCTGATTGGACGGAATTAAACAATGGCCAAGTAAACCACACCCATCAACAAAGCTAATTGGCCGAATGACTATGAGTCACGCCCACCATTAGGAACACATAAAACCAGGGCTCCAGCACAACTAATCATTCTCTAACAGAATCTTGCCTGAGGAAGGACCAACCAGTCCGAAACGTCTACTTTTCCAGCTCTCCTTTATATTTGATTCCGTCGTGAGTGAAGCGCCACCGTCGAGTCATGAGAGGTATTCTGAAAAGAAAGTTTGAGGAGGTCGACGATGAAGATCCATTCTACTCCTCACCTCCATCATCGTCCCTGCCTTCTCCTGCCTCCACGGAATGGGATTCTGATGGGGAGAGCAGCTCCTCAGAAAGCCAGGACTTTACAACTAATGGTTCTGCTTCACCTGCTGCCAGTCAACCCATCCAGTCTATTCTGAAGAGGCCAAAGCTGGAAGGGAGGCAGAGCAACGTGCGCTTTGATCTGGTGACGGTGTTCTACTTCCCACAATGCCAGGGTTTCACTAGCGTACCCTTTCGCGGGGGTGCCAGTCTGGGCATGTTGCACAGGCACAGCACTCTCCGCAGATACACAATGGCAGAGCACGCCCTGGAACAACGGAGTTGGCGCAGAGAGAGACTACGAGAGAGACGGAGAGAGGAGAAGCTTGAGGCTTTGAGACACCAGTTGATGGCCAATGTTATCATTGACCAGAGAGAATATGAGCGACTGACTGCAGACCAGGTCCCAGACGGAGACACTGACGTCCACATCACCGACGCCGAGCTGGAGGATGGGAACAGCTTCCTGCAGCCGTACTCCTACAAGCACAGACAGGCACTCCTGCGAGCAGCAGGTGTGAAGCACATTGACAAAGAGGAGAAGAGACAGCTGCATTCCCTGCGTGTCTTCAGGGAGGACTCTGGATGCAATTGCCAGGGTTTCTGTGAGCCAGAGACTTGTGAATGCAGTCTGGCAGGAATCAAGTGCCACATGGACGCATGCCTCCCATGCTGCACTAAAGACGGCTGCGCAAACATTCAGGGACGCGTAGAGTTCAACTCCAGACGCGTGCAGACCCACTACATCGACACCGTCATGAGGCTAGAACTAGAGAGGCTACTACAAGATGATACGCCTGACCGTAGAGACAAGCTGGACGGCGTGTTCAACGCTGTTGATGTCCCGTCCCCAACACCACTGGTCATGGTGACCTCCAGCTCCTCCCAACACTCGGACGGTCCAGAGAGTTACATGGTGTCTGAGATGGACCTGCTGGACAGAGGCCAGTACCTGGTCCAGAGCTTCATGGGGGAAGGAAGCTTTGGGACGGTGGCCAAAGCCATCAGCACGTTCACCGGTGACACAGTGGCCATCAAGATATTGAAGAATCGCCACAATCACGATGAATTGGCAGCACATGAGGTAAGCAATAGCATTGTTCTTGAAGATTTTAATATTTGGCTCTGATTTATCATTAAGTTATCTAATCTAAATCTTTCTTGTATTCCTAGTTGGCTGTGTTGCAAATGATGAAAGTCCTGGACCCTGACACGTGTGGAACAGTGAGATTTTACGACAGCTTTGTGCATAAAGGATTGAGATGCATGGTGTTTGAGTCTCTGGATGTTAATCTCCTGGATTTCTTGAACGAGAGACATGTCCATATGTCCATGATGGAGACGAGATGCATCATACAGCAGGTATGGCTTTGACAATTACATTTTAAAGTAATGGAAAAAATATTGATACAAAGATACTGAGTTGAATTTCTGAATTTCTGATCATGCTCTTTATTCTTGTCTTGCAGCTTGCCATTGCACTCCAGGCCCTGAAGGGAATCGGTCTGATCCACACAGACATCAAACTAGACAACATCATGCTGGTGAACCAACGACAACAACCCCTCAAAGTCAAACTCATTGACTTTGGTCTGGCCGTTCCTGTCTCTGAGACCAAGCAACGGAGGATCAGACCTCCTCTTCAGTATAGGTGAGCCTTATTATCTGCTTCACTGAAAGCTCAATGCAAACAAATATTAAAATGGAAAGTGTAACGAGTGCAATTGAGAACTTGAAGAAACTTGAAAGTTGCTAACATTATCCTTTTCTTTTACAACCCACAGATCACCAGAACTCTTCCTGGGTCTCCCGATCACAGAGGCACTTGACATGTGGTCACTGGGCTGTATGGTGGTTAATGGGATGCTGTTCCGTGATCTCTTTGGCGGGAAGACTGAATATGATGTGGTGAGTATTGTGCTGATGCACTGTACATTACTACATGCATCCTGACTGTACTCTTTAATCCATAGTTATAGCCTAACACTGTTAATGAAATATTCTCAATATGTGAAATATCCTGTGTTTTTTCTACAGGTTCAATCCATCCTCTTGACACTTGGTATGCCAGAGCAATCCCTCTTGGATGCTGGACAAACAACCTGCAGCTATTTCATTCAGGAAGACGATACATGGAGATTTAAGGTATGACTGCAACTAATATTGGAGTAACAACTTCATCTCTGAAATGTTCAAGAATAGGCTGTCTTTGCACGTCATTCAATCAGATCACTAAAAATGTTTTGTTTTGTGTTTTCCAGGAACCAGAGGAGTATTACACAGTGCAGGAGTTAAAGGCAGAACTGCTAATAGAGGATGTTATGTATACACTTACATGTGTGATTTGCTCACTGGAAGAAGTGTTCTCCTCCCTGCGTTGCGATGCTGATGAAACATCTTGTGACGTCTTCATGGACCTGTTGAAACGAATGCTTCATCTGGATCCAGAGGGGAGGATAACACCTGACCAGGTGTTGGACCATCCCTTCATCACCATGCCTCACCTATGACCGTCTCAAGGTGTTTGTGGGGTCAACCATTGCAAATGTAATGCACTCCCAGTTATTGGTATTGGATTTTGTGTACAGTACATGTTTGACTATGACAACGCCACAATATGGTGATGTCGGCCAACACTGATCCAGACAGGACACTATGCTACCTAAGACACTTCAGTCAACTGAAACTGAGATCATGTGTGACCCATGGGGTGTACCATTTGTGATCACAGTACTCTTAGTAGTTATACTGTAAGAACACATGCACTATCACTGACTGTTACTATATGACTATATACTATACACACTGCTGTTGCAGTGCTGCTAATAGATGATGTTATGTATACACTTACATGTGTGATATTATCTGCTGCTAAGTGTTGTCTCTCACCTGCACAACAGACTGTGATTCTATATTAGTATATTATATACATTTCATGTGTTTATTTTACATTTTGTATTTAATATTGCACTTGCAAGTTTATATTGTACATACCAGTACTGTATATGACATCACATCAAACTGCATTTGATTGAGTTTTTCTTTCTCTTCTGCACTGTAATGTGTTATGTATTTTTGTTTTAAAATAAGCATTTCTAATTGTATGTATTATTCCCTTGCACATTATACTATATTAGACATGTTATATTAGACATTGTGTTATGTTCACATCATTGGCTGCATTCCAACTGAGAAGAAATTAGCACAATACATTTTGTAAATAATTGTTCTATTGATATATGTTTTAAGTTGTAAACATGGTTGAAATAAAACGTGTTACCTTGAAATATGCGTTGTGTACGTTCTTAAATATGGCCCAGAACAGGTTTTAAAACATTCATATTTTCCAGTTAACTTATATCTCTACATTTATTGATTGTATACTAGATAGAACGTCCTTGCGGTCATGTTTCCATCCATCCATGTCCTATATATGTATTAGTAAAGGCTAGTAATTAGTGTCTATTTGGGGGTCCTTGGCGTGACGTTTGGGAACCACTGATATACAGCAGGGTATAAAGCCTTTTAAAACAAACAGCAGCATGTTGTGCACTCACTGTAAGTAAACATTGCACTTTAACATTGTCACCACAAACAATAATAGCAATGATTGTTACAAGAACATATAGCCATTTTAACACACCTGAAACATTGCACACTAGAAAGCTGAAAGAGTGATAACAGTTCCATGTGATGATAGACCTATTACTGTAGTTCTGCTGAAACTCATCAGAGTCAAAGAGGTGTGAAATGGTCTCAGTTCATCCAAAATGTGATCATTAGCAGGTGATCTGTCCAATGCCAGACAACGAGTGACCATTAACACGTTAATCTCTGCATTTGAATGCATATAGTGAATGAAGCATCAGCCATCATCATTTAGCATGTGTACATTTTAACATGGGGAAAGAATGTGGGGTTTGTTCATTATTTAGCATTTGAAAAACATTGAATAAAAGTGCATTCATCACCACCATATTGAGAGAGAACCCTGCAAAAATGTATCAGCTTATGTTTTTGTTCAGTGTATTTTCATTCAATCCCTTCCAGTTTCACTATGACTTATATGACTGGATATGGAGACAGTAACCTCTGTTACTGAACAAACAAATAATTAATATAGGATATAATTGAATAAGTATAATGATATATCCTGATTTATCTTGACTTATCCTGATCATTTATTAATACTATGGACACATGTTTCTGCACACAGGCCTACACATTACACAATGGGATTTCACTGTAAATATAGATAAGAAATGAAATGAAACCAATAGCGCACAATAGAATATGAGACTTTGATTTGACAATATACTTATTTGCTGTTCCAGTCCTGTACAGAAACCAGACCACTGTCTTCTATACTAAAGTGGAAACAAATTGAACCTACATTACAACCTAACACATAAAATACAAGGGGTGCTGTATATAGGCTACTTGTAAAAGACAAGATGTGAAGGCTTGTCTACTATTTATAAATATTGTTTGAAACAAATAGGCCTAACTGTTTTACTTCCGTTTTCTTGTTTTTAATAAATGTTTAAAGTCAAGATTTGTTTTTTATCTGTGGTTTGTAAGTGTTCCAAGATAAATTAAGATAAATGGGATGTAAATCACAGTATGAGCAGTTGTTTCTTCACCAGAGCTGGTTCTCCTTGGTTCTGATGTTACTGAAATAATGTGGAGAAATCCTCAAGATGAATGGCTCTGCTGCAGTAACAATTAATTCATATCCACTTATTCAATAGTTAGATTGTACATATTTATCCAGATACTGAGTAAGTCATTTTTGGATTAACTACTATACTGCTTTTTAAGGTTTATTATAAACCAGCAGTTGTTATGCACCACATGTGGAAGAACTCCCAGAAAACAGCAGGTATGCTGGCACTCTTATTTATTTTACATCACAATGAAATACTGTTCTGTTTCCCACTGCATTTGATTGAGTTTTTCTTTCTCTTCTGCACTGTAATGTTTTATGTATTTTTGTTTTAGTTATGATTTTATATATGTTTCCTGATGTGTGCAAAGCACATTGAAATGCCTTGTTGGAATTTGCTATACCAATAACGTTATTTTATATTTATGCTGGCTCCTGCTTTGACTTTAAGAAACTCCTCAATGGATCACTAGACTAGTAGACTAAATATTGTTCAACCAAAGTGGACTGTTATGTTCAAGTGGACTCTGTTTTCGACCATTGAATGGTTTTTCTCCAGATTAACTGGAAAACCAGTTCTTAAAGGGGCATTCCACTCATTTTCAACATTTTACTATGTCATTATATACCTTAGAGCTGCATTAAACATGCCAAAATATTAGACAAGTTGTTCTGATTTTGTACCAAAACTCCCCAGCCACATAGACAAAGCCAACACTCAATGGAAATCAGACTTTGAATAGGGGACACATTAGCACATTCCAAACCAGCCTGGGACAAGAAGCATAGAGGTGTCACTGACACCAAATGGGCCATTAGACACCGGGCTCAGGAAACAAAAGAGAAACACATGTAAATTTGTCTTTGTTGAAATGGAGCCATGGGGTGAATTAACCCCAATAAGGCTAAATAAACCAAAAGTCCTACAACAATAAGGTAAACTTAAACTCTTAAACTTAAACTGGAGATAATCTAAGAGTGATTGGATTAGGCTTCCTTCAAGTACATGGCGAATGCACTCATTCCTTGCAATGTACTTACATACACTTACATATGTTGCGACCTTCGGTCGCAACATATGTAGGTACATTGCACTGAAGTCCCCAGGTCCCCCCAGTCGAGCTTGTACCTGTAACTTGGGGGAAGTCTATTATAATTATTACTGATTCTCCAGTAAAGACATGTTGCCTCTACAAAAACCACACTACAAATGAAAGAAACCAGAACAAGAGAACACACACCCATTGATTCTGATTGGACGGAATTAAACAATGGCCAAGTAAACCACACCCATCAACAAAGCTAATTGGCCGAATGACTATGAGTCACGCCCACCATTAGGAACACATAAAACCAGGGCTCCAGCACAACTAATCATTCTCTAACAGAATCTTGCCTGAGGAAGGACCAACCAGTCCGAAACGTCTACTTTTCCAGCTCTCCTTTATATTTGATTCCGTCGTGAGTGAAGCGCCACCGTCGAGTCATGAGAGGTATTCTGAAAAGAAAGTTTGAGGAGGTCGACGATGAAGATCCATTCTACTCCTCACCTCCATCATCGTCCCTGCCTTCTCCTGCCTCCACGGAATGGGATTCTGATGGGGAGAGCAGCTCCTCAGAAAGCCAGGACTTTACAACTAATGGTTCTGCTTCACCTGCTGCCAGTCAACCCATCCAGTCTATTCTGAAGAGGCCAAAGCTGGAAGGGAGGCAGAGCAACGTGCGCTTTGATCTGGTGACGGTGTTCTACTTCCCACAATGCCAGGGTTTCACTAGCGTACCCTTTCGCGGGGGTGCCAGTCTGGGCATGTTGCACAGGCACAGCACTCTCCGCAGATACACAATGGCAGAGCACGCCCTGGAACAACGGAGTTGGCGCAGAGAGAGACTACGAGAGAGACGGAGAGAGGAGAAGCTTGAGGCTTTGAGACACCAGTTGATGGCCAATGTTATCATTGACCAGAGAGAATATGAGCGACTGACTGCAGACCAGGTCCCAGACGGAGACACTGACGTCCACATCACCGACGCCGAGCTGGAGGATGGGAACAGCTTCCTGCAGCCGTACTCCTACAAGCACAGACAGGCACTCCTGCGAGCAGCAGGTGTGAAGCACATTGACAAAGAGGAGAAGAGACAGCTGCATTCCCTGCGTGTCTTCAGGGAGGACTCTGGATGCAATTGCCAGGGTTTCTGTGAGCCAGAGACTTGTGAATGCAGTCTGGCAGGAATCAAGTGCCACATGGACGCATGCCTCCCATGCTGCACTAAAGACGGCTGCGCAAACATTCAGGGACGCGTAGAGTTCAACTCCAGACGCGTGCAGACCCACTACATCGACACCGTCATGAGGCTAGAACTAGAGAGGCTACTACAAGATGATACGCCTGACCGTAGAGACAAGCTGGACGGCGTGTTCAACTCTGTTGATGTCCCGTCCCCAACACCACTGGTCATGGTGACCTCCAGCTCCTCCCAACACTCGGACGGTCCAGAGAGTTACATGGTGTCTGAGATGGACCTGCTGGACAGAGGCCAGTACCTGGTCCAGAGCTTCATGGGGGAAGGAAGCTTTGGGACGGTGGCCAAAGCCATCAGCACGTTCACCGGTGACACAGTGGCCATCAAGATATTGAAGAATCGCCACAATCACGATGAATTGGCAGCACATGAGGTAAGCAATAGCATTGTTCTTGAAGATTTTAATATTTGGCTCTGATTTATCATTAAGTTATCTAATCTAAATCTTTCTTGTATTCCTAGATGGCTGTGTTGCAAATGATGAAAGTCCTGGACCCTGACACGTGTGGAACAGTGAGATTTTACGACAGCTTTGTGCATAAAGGATTGAGATGCATGGTGTTTGAGTCTCTGGATGTTAATCTCCTGGATTTCTTGAACGAGAGACATGTCCATATGTCCATGATGGAGACGAGATGCATCATACAGCAGGTATGGCTTTGACAATTACATTTTAAAGTAATGGAAAAAATATTGATACAAAGATACTGAGTTGAATTTCTGAATTTCTGATCATGCTCTTTATTCTTGTCTTGCAGCTTGCCATTGCACTCCAGGCCCTGAAGGGAATCGGTCTGATCCACACAGACATCAAACTAGACAACATCATGCTGGTGAACCAACGACAACAACCCCTCAAAGTCAAACTCATTGACTTTGGTCTGGCCGTTCCTGTCTCTGAGACCAAGCAACGGAGGATCAGACCTCCTCTTCAGTATAGGTGAGCCTTATTATCTGCTTCACTGAAAGCTCAATGCAAACAAATATTAAAATGGAAAGTGTAACGAGTGCAATTGAGAACTTGAAGAAACTTGAAAGTTGCTAACATTATCCTTTTCTTTTACAACCCACAGATCACCAGAACTCTTCCTGGGCCTCCCGATCACAGAGGCACTTGACATGTGGTCACTGGGCTGTATGGTGGTTAATGGGATGCTGTTCCGTGATCTCTTTGGCGGGAAGACTGAATATGATGTGGTGAGTATTGTGCTGATGCACTGTACATTACTACATGCATCCTGACTGTACTCTTTAATCCATAGTTATAGCCTAACACTGTTAATGAAATATTCTCAATATGTGAAATATCCTGTGTTTTTTCTACAGGTTCAATCCATCCTCTTGACACTTGGTATGCCAGAGCAATCCCTCTTGGATGCTGGACAAACAACCTGCAGCTATTTCATTCAGGAAGACGATACATGGAGATTTAAGGTATGACTGCAACTAATATTGGAGTAACAACTTCATCTCTGAAATGTTCAAGAATAGGCTGTCTTTGCACGTCATTCAATCAGATCACTAAAAATGTTTTGTTTTGTGTTTTCCAGGAACCAGAGGAGTATTACACAGTGCAGGAGTTAAAGGCAGAACTGCTAATAGAGGATGTTATGTATACACTTACATGTGTGATTTGCTCACTGGAAGAAGTGTTCTCCTCCCTGCGTTGCGATGCTGATGAAACATCTTGTGACGTCTTCATGGACCTGTTGAAACGAATGCTTCATCTGGATCCAGAGGGGAGGATAACACCTGACCAGGTGTTGGACCATCCCTTCATCACCATGCCTCACCTATGACCGTCTCAAGGTGTTTGTGGGGTCAACCATTGCAAATGTAATGCACTCCCAGTTATTGGTATTGGATTTTGTGTACAGTACATGTTTGACTATGACAACGCCACAATATGGTGATGTCGGCCAACACTGATCCAGACAGGACACTATGCTACCTAAGACACTTCAGTCAACTGAAACTGAGATCATGTGTGACCCATGGGGTGTACCATTTGTGATCACAGTACTCTTAGTAGTTATACTGTAAGAACACATGCACTATCACTGACTGTTACTATATGACTATATACTATACACACTGCTGTTGCAGTGCTGCTAATAGATGATGTTATGTATACACTTACATGTGTGATATTATCTGCTGCTAAGTGTTGTCTCTCACCTGCACAACAGACTGTGATTCTATATTAGTATATTATATACATTTCATGTGTTTATTTTACATTTTGTATTTAATATTGCACTTGCAAGTTTATATTGTACATACCAGTACTGTATATGACATCACATCAAACTGCATTTGATTGAGTTTTTCTTTCTCTTCTGCACTGTAATGTGTTATGTATTTTTGTTTTAAAATAAGCATTTCTAATTGTATGTATTATTCCCTTGCACATTATACTATATTAGACATGTTATATTAGACATTGTGTTATGTTCACATCATTGGCTGCATTCCAACTGAGAAGAAATTAGCACAATACATTTTGTAAATAATTGTTCTATTGATATATGTTTTAAGTTGTAAACATGGTTGAAATAAAACGTGTTACCTTGAAATATGCGTTGTGTACGTTCTTAAATATGGCCCAGAACAGGTTTTAAAACATTCATATTTTCCAGTTAACTTATATCTCTACATTTATTGATTGTATACTAGATAGAACGTCCTTGCGGTCATGTTTCCATCCATCCATGTCCTATATATGTATTAGTAAAGGCTATTAAATTAGTGTCTATTTGGGGGTCCTTGGCGTGACGTTTGGGAACCACTGATATACAGCAGGGTATAAAGCCTTTTAAAACAAACAGCAGCATGTTGTGCACTCACTGTAAGTAAACATTGCACTTTAACATTGTCACCACAAACAATAATAGCAATGATTGTTACAAGAACATATAGCCATTTTAACACACCTGAAACATTGCACACTAGAAAGCTGAAAGAGTGATAACAGTTCCATGTGATGATAGACCTATTACTGTAGTTCTGCTGAAACTCATCAGAGTCAAAGAGGTGTGAAATGGTCTCAGTTCATCCAAAATGTGATCATTAGCAGGTGATCTGTCCAATGCCAGACAATGAGTGACCATTAACACGTTAATCTCTGCATTTGAATGCATATAGTGAATGAAGCATCAGCCATCATCATTTAGCATGTGTACATTTTAACATGGGGAAAGAATGTGGGGTTTGTTCATTATTTAGCATTTGAAAAACATTGAATAAAAGTGCATTCATCACCACCATATTGAGAGAGAACCCTGCAAAAATGTATCAGCTTATGTTTTTGTTCAGTGTATTTTCATTCAATCCCTTCCAGTTTCACTATGACTTATATGACTGGATATGGAGACAGTAACCTCTGTTACTGAACAAACAAATAATTAATATAGGATATAATTGAATAAGTATAATGATATATCCTGATTTATCTTGACTTATCCTGATCATTTATTAATACTATGGACACATGTTTCTGCACACAGGCCTACACATTACACAATGGGATTTCACTGTAAATATAGATAAGAAATGAAATGAAACCAATAGCGCACAATAGAATATGAGACTTTGATTTGACAATATACTTATTTGCTGTTCCAGTCCTGTACAGAAACCAGACCACTGTCTTCTATACTAAAGTGGAAACAAATTGAACCTACATTACAACCTAACACATAAAATACAAGGGGTGCTGTATATAGGCTACTTGTAAAAGACAAGATGTGAAGGCTTGTCTACTATTTATAAATATTGTTTGAAACAAATAGGCCTAACTGTTTTACTTCCGTTTTCTTGTTTTTAATAAATGTTTAAAGTCAAGATTTGTTTTTTATCTGTGGTTTGTAAGTGTTCCAAGATAAATTAAGATAAATGGGATGTAAATCACAGTATGAGCAGTTGTTTCTTCACCAGAGCTGGTTCTCCTTGGTTCTGATGTTACTGAAATAATGTGGAGAAATCCTCAAGATGAATGGCTCTGCTGCAGTAACAATTAATTCATATCCACTTATTCAATAGTTAGATTGTACATATTTATCCAGATACTGAGTAAGTCATTTTTGGATTAACTACTATACTGCTTTTTAAGGTTTATTATAAACCAGCAGTTGTTATGCACCACATGTGGAAGAACTCCCAGAAAACAGCAGGTATGCTGGCACTCTTATTTATTTTACATCACAATGAAATACTGTTCTGTTTCCCACTGCATTTGATTGAGTTTTTCTTTCTCTTCTGCACTGTAATGTTTTATGTATTTTTGTTTTAGTTATGATTTTATATATGTTTCCTGATGTGTGCAAAGCACATTGAAATGCCTTGTTGGAATTTGCTATACCAATAACGTTATTTTATATTTATGCTGGCTCCTGCTTTGACTTTAAGAAACTCCTCAATGGATCACTAGACTAGTAGACTAAATATTGTTCAACCAAAGTGGACTGTTATGTTCAAGTGGACTCTGTTTTCGACCATTGAATGGTTTTTCTCCAGATTAACTGGAAAACCAGTTCTTAAAGGGGCATTCCACTCATTTTCAACATTTTACTATGTCATTATATACCTTAGAGCTGCATTAAACATGCCAAAATATTAGACAAGTTGTTCTGATTTTGTACCAAAACTCCCCAGCCACATAGACAAAGCCAACACTCAATGGAAATCAGACTTTGAATAGGGGACACATTAGCACATTCCAAACCAGCCTGGGACAAGAAGCATAGAGGTGTCACTGACACCAAATGGGCCATTAGACACCGGGCTCAGGAAACAAAAGAGAAACACATGTAAATTTGTCTTTGTTGAAATGGAGCCATGGGGTGAATTAACCCCAATAAGGCTAAATAAACCAAAAGTCCTACAACAATAAGGTAAACTTAAACTCTTAAACTTAAACTGGAGATAATCTAAGAGTGATTGGATTAGGCTTCCTTCAAGTACATGGCGAATGCACTCATTCCTTGCAATGTACTTACATACACTTACATATGTTGCGACCTTCGGTCGCAACATATGTAGGTACATTGCACTGAAGTCCCCAGGTCCCCCCAGTCGAGCTTGTACCTGTAACTTGGGGGAAGTCTATTATAATTATTACTGATTCTCCAGTAAAGACATGTTGCCTCTACAAAAACCACACTACAAATGAAAGAAACCAGAACAAGAGAACACACACCCATTGATTCTGATTGGACGGAATTAAACAATGGCCAAGTAAACCACACCCATCAACAAAGCTAATTGGCCGAATGACTATGAGTCACGCCCACCATTAGGAACACATAAAACCAGGGCTCCAGCACAACTAATCATTCTCTAACAGAATCTTGCCTGAGGAAGGACCAACCAGTCCGAAACGTCTACTTTTCCAGCTCTCCTTTATATTTGATTCCGTCGTGAGTGAAGCGCCACCGTCGAGTCATGAGAGGTATTCTGAAAAGAAAGTTTGAGGAGGTCGACGATGAAGATCCATTCTACTCCTCACCTCCATCATCGTCCCTGCCTTCTCCTGCCTCCACGGAATGGGATTCTGATGGGGAGAGCAGCTCCTCAGAAAGCCAGGACTTTACAACTAATGGTTCTGCTTCACCTGCTGCCAGTCAACCCATCCAGTCTATTCTGAAGAGGCCAAAGCTGGAAGGGAGGCAGAGCAACGTGCGCTTTGATCTGGTGACGGTGTTCTACTTCCCACAATGCCAGGGTTTCACTAGCGTACCCTTTCGCGGGGGTGCCAGTCTGGGCATGTTGCACAGGCACAGCACTCTCCGCAGATACACAATGGCAGAGCACGCCCTGGAACAACGGAGTTGGCGCAGAGAGAGACTACGAGAGAGACGGAGAGAGGAGAAGCTTGAGGCTTTGAGACACCAGTTGATGGCCAATGTTATCATTGACCAGAGAGAATATGAGCGACTGACTGCAGACCAGGTCCCAGACGGAGACACTGACGTCCACATCACCGACGCCGAGCTGGAGGATGGGAACAGCTTCCTGCAGCCGTACTCCTACAAGCACAGACAGGCACTCCTGCGAGCAGCAGGTGTGAAGCACATTGACAAAGAGGAGAAGAGACAGCTGCATTCCCTGCGTGTCTTCAGGGAGGACTCTGGATGCAATTGCCAGGGTTTCTGTGAGCCAGAGACTTGTGAATGCAGTCTGGCAGGAATCAAGTGCCACATGGACGCATGCCTCCCATGCTGCACTAAAGACGGCTGCGCAAACATTCAGGGACGCGTAGAGTTCAACTCCAGACGCGTGCAGACCCACTACATCGACACCGTCATGAGGCTAGAACTAGAGAGGCTACTACAAGATGATACGCCTGACCGTAGAGACAAGCTGGACGGCGTGTTCAACTCTGTTGATGTCCCGTCCCCAACACCACTGGTCATGGTGACCTCCAGCTCCTCCCAACACTCGGACGGTCCAGAGAGTTACATGGTGTCTGAGATGGACCTGCTGGACAGAGGCCAGTACCTGGTCCAGAGCTTCATGGGGGAAGGAAGCTTTGGGACGGTGGCCAAAGCCATCAGCACGTTCACCGGTGACACAGTGGCCATCAAGATATTGAAGAATCGCCACAATCACGATGAATTGGCAGCACATGAGGTAAGCAATAGCATTGTTCTTGAAGATTTTAATATTTGGCTCTGATTTATCATTAAGTTATCTAATCTAAATCTTTCTTGTATTCCTAGATGGCTGTGTTGCAAATGATGAAAGTCCTGGACCCTGACACGTGTGGAACAGTGAGATTTTACGACAGCTTTGTGCATAAAGGATTGAGATGCATGGTGTTTGAGTCTCTGGATGTTAATCTCCTGGATTTCTTGAACGAGAGACATGTCCATATGTCCATGATGGAGACGAGATGCATCATACAGCAGGTATGGCTTTGACAATTACATTTTAAAGTAATGGAAAAAATATTGATACAAAGATACTGAGTTGAATTTCTGAATTTCTGATCATGCTCTTTATTCTTGTCTTGCAGCTTGCCATTGCACTCCAGGCCCTGAAGGGAATCGGTCTGATCCACACAGACATCAAACTAGACAACATCATGCTGGTGAACCAACGACAACAACCCCTCAAAGTCAAACTCATTGACTTTGGTCTGGCCGTTCCTGTCTCTGAGACCAAGCAACGGAGGATCAGACCTCCTCTTCAGTATAGGTGAGCCTTATTATCTGCTTCACTGAAAGCTCAATGCAAACAAATATTAAAATGGAAAGTGTAACGAGTGCAATTGAGAACTTGAAGAAACTTGAAAGTTGCTAACATTATCCTTTTCTTTTACAACCCACAGATCACCAGAACTCTTCCTGGGCCTCCCGATCACAGAGGCACTTGACATGTGGTCACTGGGCTGTATGGTGGTTAATGGGATGCTGTTCCGTGATCTCTTTGGCGGGAAGACTGAATATGATGTGGTGAGTATTGTGCTGATGCACTGTACATTACTACATGCATCCTGACTGTACTCTTTAATCCATAGTTATAGCCTAACACTGTTAATGAAATATTCTCAATATGTGAAATATCCTGTGTTTTTTCTACAGGTTCAATCCATCCTCTTGACACTTGGTATGCCAGAGCAATCCCTCTTGGATGCTGGACAAACAACCTGCAGCTATTTCATTCAGGAAGACGATACATGGAGATTTAAGGTATGACTGCAACTAATATTGGAGTAACAACTTCATCTCTGAAATGTTCAAGAATAGGCTGTCTTTGCACGTCATTCAATCAGATCACTAAAAATGTTTTGTTTTGTGTTTTCCAGGAACCAGAGGAGTATTACACAGTGCAGGAGTTAAAGGCAGAACTGCTAATAGAGGATGTTATGTATACACTTACATGTGTGATTTGCTCACTGGAAGAAGTGTTCTCCTCCCTGCGTTGCGATGCTGATGAAACATCTTGTGACGTCTTCATGGACCTGTTGAAACGAATGCTTCATCTGGATCCAGAGGGGAGGATAACACCTGACCAGGTGTTGGACCATCCCTTCATCACCATGCCTCAACTATGACCGTCTCAAGGTGTTTGTGGGGTCAACCATTGCAAATGTAATGCACTCCCAGTTATTGGTATTGGATTTTGTGTACAGTACATGTTTGACTATGACAACGCCACAATATGGTGATGTCGGCCAACACTGATCCAGACAGGACACTATGCTACCTAAGACACTTCAGTCAACTGAAACTGAGATCATGTGTGACCCATGGGGTGTACCATTTGTGATCACAGTACTCTTAGTAGTTATACTGTAAGAACACATGCACTATCACTGACTGTTACTATATGACTATATACTATACACACTGCTGTTGCAGTGCTGCTAATAGATGATGTTATGTATACACTTACATGTGTGATATTATAAACCAGCAGTTGTTATGCACCACATGTGGAAGAACTCCCAGAAAACAGCAGGTATGCTGGCACTCTTATTTATTTTACATCACAATGAAATACTGTTCTGTTTCCCACTGCATTTGATTGAGTTTTTCTTTCTCTTCTGCACTGTAATGTTTTATGTATTTTTGTTTTAGTTATGATTTTATATATGTTTCCTGATGTGTGCAAAGCACATTGAAATGCCTTGTTGGAATTTGCTATACCAATAACGTTATTTTATATTTATGCTGGCTCCTGCTTTGACTTTAAGAAACTCCTCAATGGATCACTAGACTAGTAGACTAAATATTGTTCAACCAAAGTGGACTGTTATGTTCAAGTGGACTCTGTTTTCGACCATTGAATGGTTTTTCTCCAGATTAACTGGAAAACCAGTTCTTAAAGGGGCATTCCACTCATTTTCAACATTTTACTATGTCATTATATACCTTAGAGCTGCATTAAACATGCCAAAATATTAGACAAGTTGTTCTGATTTTGTACCAAAACTCCCCAGCCACATAGACAAAGCCAACACTCAATGGAAATCAGACTTTGAATAGGGGACACATTAGCACATTCCAAACCAGCCTGGGACAAGAAGCATAGAGGTGTCACTGACACCAAATGGGCCATTAGACACCGGGCTCAGGAAACAAAAGAGAAACACATGTAAATTTGTCTTTGTTGAAATGGAGCCATGGGGTGAATTAACCCCAATAAGGCTAAATAAACCAAAAGTCCTACAACAATAAGGTAAACTTAAACTCTTAAACTTAAACTGGAGATAATCTAAGAGTGATTGGATTAGGCTTCCTTCAAGTACATGGCGAATGCACTCATTCCTTGCAATGTACTTACATACACTTACATATGTTGCGACCTTCGGTCGCAACATATGTAGGTACATTGCACTGAAGTCCCCAGGTCCCCCCAGTCGAGCTTGTACCTGTAACTTGGGGGAAGTCTATTATAATTATTACTGATTCTCCAGTAAAGACATGTTGCCTCTACAAAAACCACACTACAAATGAAAGAAACCAGAACAAGAGAACACACACCCATTGATTCTGATTGGACGGAATTAAACAATGGCCAAGTAAACCACACCCATCAACAAAGCTAATTGGCCGAATGACTATGAGTCACGCCCACCATTAGGAACACATAAAACCAGGGCTCCAGCACAACTAATCATTCTCTAACAGAATCTTGCCTGAGGAAGGACCAACCAGTCCGAAACGTCTACTTTTCCAGCTCTCCTTTATATTTGATTCCGTCGTGAGTGAAGCGCCACCGTCGAGTCATGAGAGGTATTCTGAAAAGAAAGTTTGAGGAGGTCGACGATGAAGATCCATTCTACTCCTCACCTCCATCATCGTCCCTGCCTTCTCCTGCCTCCACGGAATGGGATTCTGATGGGGAGAGCAGCTCCTCAGAAAGCCAGGACTTTACAACTAATGGTTCTGCTTCACCTGCTGCCAGTCAACCCATCCAGTCTATTCTGAAGAGGCCAAAGCTGGAAGGGAGGCAGAGCAACGTGCGCTTTGATCTGGTGACGGTGTTCTACTTCCCACAATGCCAGGGTTTCACTAGCGTACCCTTTCGCGGGGGTGCCAGTCTGGGCATGTTGCACAGGCACAGCACTCTCCGCAGATACACAATGGCAGAGCACGCCCTGGAACAACGGAGTTGGCGCAGAGAGAGACTACGAGAGAGACGGAGAGAGGAGAAGCTTGAGGCTTTGAGACACCAGTTGATGGCCAATGTTATCATTGACCAGAGAGAATATGAGCGACTGACTGCAGACCAGGTCCCAGACGGAGACACTGACGTCCACATCACCGACGCCGAGCTGGAGGATGGGAACAGCTTCCTGCAGCCGTACTCCTACAAGCACAGACAGGCACTCCTGCGAGCAGCAGGTGTGAAGCACATTGACAAAGAGGAGAAGAGACAGCTGCATTCCCTGCGTGTCTTCAGGGAGGACTCTGGATGCAATTGCCAGGGTTTCTGTGAGCCAGAGACTTGTGAATGCAGTCTGGCAGGAATCAAGTGCCACATGGACGCATGCCTCCCATGCTGCACTAAAGACGGCTGCGCAAACATTCAGGGACGCGTAGAGTTCAACTCCAGACGCGTGCAGACCCACTACATCGACACCGTCATGAGGCTAGAACTAGAGAGGCTACTACAAGATGATACGCCTGACCGTAGAGACAAGCTGGACGGCGTGTTCAACTCTGTTGATGTCCCGTCCCCAACACCACTGGTCATGGTGACCTCCAGCTCCTCCCAACACTCGGACGGTCCAGAGAGTTACATGGTGTCTGAGATGGACCTGCTGGACAGAGGCCAGTACCTGGTCCAGAGCTTCATGGGGGAAGGAAGCTTTGGGACGGTGGCCAAAGCCATCAGCACGTTCACCGGTGACACAGTGGCCATCAAGATATTGAAGAATCGCCACAATCACGATGAATTGGCAGCACATGAGGTAAGCAATAGCATTGTTCTTGAAGATTTTAATATTTGGCTCTGATTTATCATTAAGTTATCTAATCTAAATCTTTCTTGTATTCCTAGATGGCTGTGTTGCAAATGATGAAAGTCCTGGACCCTGACACGTGTGGAACAGTGAGATTTTACGACAGCTTTGTGCATAAAGGATTGAGATGCATGGTGTTTGAGTCTCTGGATGTTAATCTCCTGGATTTCTTGAACGAGAGACATGTCCATATGTCCATGATGGAGACGAGATGCATCATACAGCAGGTATGGCTTTGACAATTACATTTTAAAGTAATGGAAAAAATATTGATACAAAGATACTGAGTTGAATTTCTGAATTTCTGATCATGCTCTTTATTCTTGTCTTGCAGCTTGCCATTGCACTCCAGGCCCTGAAGGGAATCGGTCTGATCCACACAGACATCAAACTAGACAACATCATGCTGGTGAACCAACGACAACAACCCCTCAAAGTCAAACTCATTGACTTTGGTCTGGCCGTTCCTGTCTCTGAGACCAAGCAACGGAGGATCAGACCTCCTCTTCAGTATAGGTGAGCCTTATTATCTGCTTCACTGAAAGCTCAATGCAAACAAATATTAAAATGGAAAGTGTAACGAGTGCAATTGAGAACTTGAAGAAACTTGAAAGTTGCTAACATTATCCTTTTCTTTTACAACCCACAGATCACCAGAACTCTTCCTGGGCCTCCCGATCACAGAGGCACTTGACATGTGGTCACTGGGCTGTATGGTGGTTAATGGGATGCTGTTCCGTGATCTCTTTGGCGGGAAGACTGAATATGATGTGGTGAGTATTGTGCTGATGCACTGTACATTACTACATGCATCCTGACTGTACTCTTTAATCCATAGTTATAGCCTAACACTGTTAATGAAATATTCTCAATATGTGAAATATCCTGTGTTTTTTCTACAGGTTCAATCCATCCTCTTGACACTTGGTATGCCAGAGCAATCCCTCTTGGATGCTGGACAAACAACCTGCAGCTATTTCATTCAGGAAGACGATACATGGAGATTTAAGGTATGACTGCAACTAATATTGGAGTAACAACTTCATCTCTGAAATGTTCAAGAATAGGCTGTCTTTGCACGTCATTCAATCAGATCACTAAAAATGTTTTGTTTTGTGTTTTCCAGGAACCAGAGGAGTATTACACAGTGCAGGAGTTAAAGGCAGAACTGCTAATAGAGGATGTTATGTATACACTTACATGTGTGATTTGCTCACTGGAAGAAGTGTTCTCCTCCCTGCGTTGCGATGCTGATGAAACATCTTGTGACGTCTTCATGGACCTGTTGAAACGAATGCTTCATCTGGATCCAGAGGGGAGGATAACACCTGACCAGGTGTTGGACCATCCCTTCATCACCATGCCTCAACTATGACCGTCTCAAGGTGTTTGTGGGGTCAACCATTGCAAATGTAATGCACTCCCAGTTATTGGTATTGGATTTTGTGTACAGTACATGTTTGACTATGACAACGCCACAATATGGTGATGTCGGCCAACACTGATCCAGACAGGACACTATGCTACCTAAGACACTTCAGTCAACTGAAACTGAGATCATGTGTGACCCATGGGGTGTACCATTTGTGATCACAGTACTCTTAGTAGTTATACTGTAAGAACACATGCACTATCACTGACTGTTACTATATGACTATATACTATACACACTGCTGTTGCAGTGCTGCTAATAGATGATGTTATGTATACACTTACATGTGTGATATTATCTGCTGCTAAGTGTTGTCTCTCACCTGCACAACAGACTGTGATTCTATATTAGTATATTATATACATTTCATGTGTTTATTTTACATTTTGTATTTAATATTGCACTTGCAAGTTTATATTGTACATACCAGTACTGTATATGACATCACATCAAACTGCATTTGATTGAGTTTTTCTTTCTCTTCTGCACTGTAATGTGTTATGTATTTTTGTTTTAAAATAAGCATTTCTAATTGTATGTATTATTCCCTTGCACATTATACTATATTAGACATGTTATATTAGACATTGTGTTATGTTCACATCATTGGCTGCATTCCAACTGAGAAGAAATTAGCACAATACATTTTGTAAATAATTGTTCTATTGATATATGTTTTAAGTTGTAAACATGGTTGAAATAAAACGTGTTACCTTGAAATATGCGTTGTGTACGTTCTTAAATATGGCCCAGAACAGGTTTTAAAACATTCATATTTTCCAGTTAACTTATATCTCTACATTTATTGATTGTATACTAGATAGAACGTCCTTGCGGTCATGTTTCCATCCATCCATGTCCTATATATGTATTAGTAAAGGCTATTAAATTAGTGTCTATTTGGGGGTCCTTGGCGTGACGTTTGGGAACCACTGATATACAGCAGGGTATAAAGCCTTTTAAAACAAACAGCAGCATGTTGTGCACTCACTGTAAGTAAACATTGCACTTTAACATTGTCACCACAAACAATAATAGCAATGATTGTTACAAGAACATATAGCCATTTTAACACACCTGAAACATTGCACACTAGAAAGCTGAAAGAGTGATAACAGTTCCATGTGATGATAGACCTATTACTGTAGTTCTGCTGAAACTCATCAGAGTCAAAGAGGTGTGAAATGGTCTCAGTTCATCCAAAATGTGATCATTAGCAGGTGATCTGTCCAATGCCAGACAACGAGTGACCATTAACACATTAATCTCTGCATTTGAATGCATATAGTGAATGAAGCATCAGCCATCATCATTTAGCATGTGTACATTTTAACATGGGGAAAGAATGTGGGGTTTGTTCATTATTTAGCATTTGAAAAACATTGAATAAAAGTGCATTCATCACCACCATATTGAGAGAGAACCCTGCAAAAATGTATCAGCTTATGTTTTTGTTCAGTGTATTTTCATTCAATCCCTTCCAGTTTCACTATGACTTATATGACTGGATATGGAGACAGTAACCTCTGTTACTGAACAAACAAATAATTAATATAGGATATAATTGAATAAGTATAATGATATATCCTGATTTATCTTGACTTATCCTGATCATTTATTAATACTATGGACACATGTTTCTGCACACAGGCCTACACATTACACAATGGGATTTCACTGTAAATATAGATAAGAAATGAAATGAAACCAATAGCGCACAATAGAATATGAGACTTTGATTTGACAATATACTTATTTGCTGTTCCAGTCCTGTACAGAAACCAGACCACTGTCTTCTATACTAAAGTGGAAACAAATTGAACCTACATTACAACCTAACACATAAAATACAAGGGGTGCTGTATATAGGCTACTTGTAAAAGACAAGATGTGAAGGCTTGTCTACTATTTATAAATATTGTTTGAAACAAATAGGCCTAACTGTTTTACTTCCGTTTTCTTGTTTTTAATAAATGTTTAAAGTCAAGATTTGTTTTTTATCTGTGGTTTGTAAGTGTTCCAAGATAAATTAAGATAAATGGGATGTAAATCACAGTATGAGCAGTTGTTTCTTCACCAGAGCTGGTTCTCCTTGGTTCTGATGTTACTGAAATAATGTGGAGAAATCCTCAAGATGAATGGCTCTGCTGCAGTAACAATTAATTCATATCCACTTATTCAATAGTTAGATTGTACATATTTATCCAGATACTGAGTAAGTCATTTTTGGATTAACTACTATACTGCTTTTTAAGGTTTATTATAAACCAGCAGTTGTTATGCACCACATGTGGAAGAACTCCCAGAAAACAGCAGGTATGCTGGCACTCTTATTTATTTTACATCACAATGAAATACTGTTCTGTTTCCCACTGCATTTGATTGAGTTTTTCTTTCTCTTCTGCACTGTAATGTTTTATGTATTTTTGTTTTAGTTATGATTTTATATATGTTTCCTGATGTGTGCAAAGCACATTGAAATGCCTTGTTGGAATTTGCTATACCAATAACGTTATTTTATATTTATGCTGGCTCCTGCTTTGACTTTAAGAAACTCCTCAATGGATCACTAGACTAGTAGACTAAATATTGTTCAACCAAAGTGGACTGTTATGTTCAAGTGGACTCTGTTTTCGACCATTGAATGGTTTTTCTCCAGATTAACTGGAAAACCAGTTCTTAAAGGGGCATTCCACTCATTTTCAACATTTTACTATGTCATTATATACCTTAGAGCTGCATTAAACATGCCAAAATATTAGACAAGTTGTTCTGATTTTGTACCAAAACTCCCCAGCCACATAGACAAAGCCAACACTCAATGGAAATCAGACTTTGAATAGGGGACACATTAGCACATTCCAAACCAGCCTGGGACAAGAAGCATAGAGGTGTCACTGACACCAAATGGGCCATTAGACACCGGGCTCAGGAAACAAAAGAGAAACACATGTAAATTTGTCTTTGTTGAAATGGAGCCATGGGGTGAATTAACCCCAATAAGGCTAAATAAACCAAAAGTCCTACAACAATAAGGTAAACTTAAACTCTTAAACTTAAACTGGAGATAATCTAAGAGTGATTGGATTAGGCTTCCTTCAAGTACATGGCGAATGCACTCATTCCTTGCAATGTACTTACATGCACTTACATATGTTGCGACCTTCGGTCGCAACATATGTAGGTACATTGCACTGAAGTCCCCAGGTCCCCCCAGTCGAGCTTGTACCTGTAACTTGGGGGAAGTCTATTATAATTATTACTGATTCTCCAGTAAAGACATGTTGCCTCTACAAAAACCACACTACAAATGAAAGAAACCAGAACAAGAGAACACACACCCATTGATTCTGATTGGACGGAATTAAACAATGGCCAAGTAAACCACACCCATCAACAAAGCTAATTGGCCGAATGACTATGAGTCACGCCCACCATTAGGAACACATAAAACCAGGGCTCCAGCACAACTAATCATTCTCTAACAGAATCTTGCCTGAGGAAGGACCAACCAGTCCGAAACGTCTACTTTTCCAGCTCTCCTTTATATTTGATTCCGTCGTGAGTGAAGCGCCACCGTCGAGTCATGAGAGGTATTCTGAAAAGAAAGTTTGAGGAGGTCGACGATGAAGATCCATTCTACTCCTCACCTCCATCATCGTCCCTGCCTTCTCCTGCCTCCACGGAATGGGATTCTGATGGGGAGAGCAGCTCCTCAGAAAGCCAGGACTTTACAACTAATGGTTCTGCTTCACCTGCTGCCAGTCAACCCATCCAGTCTATTCTGAAGAGGCCAAAGCTGGAAGGGAGGCAGAGCAACGTGCGCTTTGATCTGGTGACGGTGTTCTACTTCCCACAATGCCAGGGTTTCACTAGCGTACCCTTTCGCGGGGGTGCCAGTCTGGGCATGTTGCACAGGCACAGCACTCTCCGCAGATACACAATGGCAGAGCACGCCCTGGAACAACGGAGTTGGCGCAGAGAGAGACTACGAGAGAGACGGAGAGAGGAGAAGCTTGAGGCTTTGAGACACCAGTTGATGGCCAATGTTATCATTGACCAGAGAGAATATGAGCGACTGACTGCAGACCAGGTCCCAGACGGAGACACTGACGTCCACATCACCGACGCCGAGCTGGAGGATGGGAACAGCTTCCTGCAGCCGTACTCCTACAAGCACAGACAGGCACTCCTGCGAGCAGCAGGTGTGAAGCACATTGACAAAGAGGAGAAGAGACAGCTGCATTCCCTGCGTGTCTTCAGGGAGGACTCTGGATGCAATTGCCAGGGTTTCTGTGAGCCAGAGACTTGTGAATGCAGTCTGGCAGGAATCAAGTGCCACATGGACGCATGCCTCCCATGCTGCACTAAAGACGGCTGCGCAAACATTCAGGGACGCGTAGAGTTCAACTCCAGACGCGTGCAGACCCACTACATCGACACCGTCATGAGGCTAGAACTAGAGAGGCTACTACAAGATGATACGCCTGACCGTAGAGACAAGCTGGACGGCGTGTTCAACTCTGTTGATGTCCCGTCCCCAACACCACTGGTCATGGTGACCTCCAGCTCCTCCCAACACTCGGACGGTCCAGAGAGTTACATGGTGTCTGAGATGGACCTGCTGGACAGAGGCCAGTACCTGGTCCAGAGCTTCATGGGGGAAGGAAGCTTTGGGACGGTGGCCAAAGCCATCAGCACGTTCACCGGTGACACAGTGGCCATCAAGATATTGAAGAATCGCCACAATCACGATGAATTGGCAGCACATGAGGTAAGCAATAGCATTGTTCTTGAAGATTTTAATATTTGGCTGATTTATCATTAAGTTATCTAATCTAAATCTTTCTTGTATTCCTAGATGGCTGTGTTGCAAATGATGAAAGTCCTGGACCCTGACACGTGTGGAACAGTGAGATTTTACGACAGCTTTGTGCATAAAGGATTGAGATGCATGGTGTTTGAGTCTCTGGATGTTAATCTCCTGGATTTCTTGAACGAGAGACATGTCCATATGTCCATGATGGAGACGAGATGCATCATACAGCAGGTATGGCTTTGACAATTACATTTTAAAGTAATGGAAAAAATATTGATACAAAGATACTGAGTTGAATTTCTGAATTTCTGATCATGCTCTTTATTCTTGTCTTGCAGCTTGCCATTGCACTCCAGGCCCTGAAGGGAATCGGTCTGATCCACACAGACATCAAACTAGACAACATCATGCTGGTGAACCAACGACAACAACCCCTCAAAGTCAAACTCATTGACTTTGGTCTGGCCGTTCCTGTCTCTGAGACCAAGCAACGGAGGATCAGACCTCCTCTTCAGTATAGGTGAGCCTTATTATCTGCTTCACTGAAAGCTCAATGCAAACAAATATTAAAATGGAAAGTGTAACGAGTGCAATTGAGAACTTGAAGAAACTTGAAAGTTGCTAACATTATCCTTTTCTTTTACAACCCACAGATCACCAGAACTCTTCCTGGGCCTCCCGATCACAGAGGCACTTGACATGTGGTCACTGGGCTGTATGGTGGTTAATGGGATGCTGTTCCGTGATCTCTTTGGCGGGAAGACTGAATATGATGTGGTGAGTATTGTGCTGATGCACTGTACATTACTACATGCATCCTGACTGTACTCTTTAATCCATAGTTATAGCCTAACACTGTTAATGAAATATTCTCAATATGTGAAATATCCTGTGTTTTTTCTACAGGTTCAATCCATCCTCTTGACACTTGGTATGCCAGAGCAATCCCTCTTGGATGCTGGACAAACAACCTGCAGCTATTTCATTCAGGAAGACGATACATGGAGATTTAAGGTATGACTGCAACTAATATTGGAGTAACAACTTCATCTCTGAAATGTTCAAGAATAGGCTGTCTTTGCACGTCATTCAATCAGATCACTAAAAATGTTTTGTTTTGTGTTTTCCAGGAACCAGAGGAGTATTACACAGTGCAGGAGTTAAAGGCAGAACTGCTAATAGAGGATGTTATGTATACACTTACATGTGTGATTTGCTCACTGGAAGAAGTGTTCTCCTCCCTGCGTTGCGATGCTGATGAAACATCTTGTGACGTCTTCATGGACCTGTTGAAACGAATGCTTCATCTGGATCCAGAGGGGAGGATAACACCTGACCAGGTGTTGGACCATCCCTTCATCACCATGCCTCACCTATGACCGTCTCAAGGTGTTTGTGGGGTCAACCATTGCAAATGTAATGCACTCCCAGTTATTGGTATTGGATTTTGTGTACAGTACATGTTTGACTATGACAACGCCACAATATGGTGATGTCGGCCAACACTGATCCAGACAGGACACTATGCTACCTAAGACACTTCAGTCAACTGAAACTGAGATCATGTGTGACCCATGGGGTGTACCATTTGTGATCACAGTACTCTTAGTAGTTATACTGTAAGAACACATGCACTATCACTGACTGTTACTATATGACTATATACTATACACACTGCTGTTGCAGTGCTGCTAATAGATGATGTTATGTATACACTTACATGTGTGATATTATCTGCTGCTAAGTGTTGTCTCTCACCTGCACAACAGACTGTGATTCTATATTAGTATATTATATACATTTCATGTGTTTATTTTACATTTTGTATTTAATATTGCACTTGCAAGTTTATATTGTACATACCAGTACTGTATATGACATCACATCAAACTGCATTTGATTGAGTTTTTCTTTCTCTTCTGCACTGTAATGTGTTATGTATTTTTGTTTTAAAATAAGCATTTCTAATTGTATGTATTATTCCCTTGCACATTATACTATATTAGACATGTTATATTAGACATTGTGTTATGTTCACATCATTGGCTGCATTCCAACTGAGAAGAAATTAGCACAATACATTTTGTAAATAATTGTTCTATTGATATATGTTTTAAGTTGTAAACATGGTTGAAATAAAACGTGTTACCTTGAAATATGCGTTGTGTACGTTCTTAAATATGGCCCAGAACAGGTTTTAAAACATTAATATTTTCCAGTTAACTTATATCTCTACATTTATTGTTTGTATACTAGATAGAACGTCCTTGCGGTCATGTTTCCATCCATCCATGTCCTATATATGTATTAGTAAAGGCTAGTAATTAGTGTCTATTTGGGGGTCCTTGGCGTGACGTTTGGGAACCACTGATATACAGCAGGGTATAAAGCCTTTTAAAACAAACAGCAGCATGTTGTGCACTCACTGTAAGTAAACATTGCACTTTAACATTGTCACCACAAACAATAATAGCAATGATTGTTACAAGAACATATAGCCATTTTAACACACCTGAAACATTGCACACTAGAAAGCTGAAAGAGTGATAACAGTTCCATGTGATGATAGACCTATTACTGTAGTTCTGCTGAAACTCATCAGAGTCAAAGAGGTGTGAAATGGTCTCAGTTCATCCAAAATGTGATCATTAGCAGGTGATCTGTCCAATGCCAGACAACGAGTGACCATTAACACGTTAATCTCTGCATTTGAATGCATATAGTGAATGAAGCATCAGCCATCATCATTTAGCATGTGTACATTTTAACATGGGGAAAGAATGTGGGGTTTGTTCATTATTTAGCATTTGAAAAACATTGAATAAAAGTGCATTCATCACCACCATATTGAGAGAGAACCCTGCAAAAATGTATCAGCTTATGTTTTTGTTCAGTGTATTTTCATTCAATCCCTTCCAGTTTCACTATGACTTATATGACTGGATATGGAGACAGTAACCTCTGTTACTGAACAAACAAATAATTAATATAGGATATAATTGAATAAGTATAATGATATATCCTGATTTATCTTGACTTATCCTGATCATTTATTAATACTATGGACACATGTTTCTGCACACAGGCCTACACATTACACAATGGGATTTCACTGTAAATATAGATAAGAAATGAAATGAAACCAATAGCGCACAATAGGATATGAGACTTTGATTTGACAATATACTTATTTGCTGTTCCAGTCCTGTACAGAAACCAGACCACTGTCTTCTATACTAAAGTGGAAACAAATTGAACCTACATTACAACCTAACACATAAAATACAAGGGGTGCTGTATATAGGCTACTTGTAAAAGACAAGATGTGAAGGCTTGTCTACTATTTATAAATATTGTTTGAAACAAATAGGCCTAACTGTTTTACTTCCGTTTTCTTGTTTTTAATACATGTTTAAAGTCAAGATTTGTTTTTTATCTGTGGTTTGTAAGTGTTCCAAGATAAATTAAGATAAATGGGATGTAAATCACAGTATGAGCAGTTGTTTCTTCACCAGAGCTGGTTCTCCTTGGTTCTGATGTTACTGAAATAATGTGGAGAAATCCTCAAGATGAATGGCTCTGCTGCAGTAACAATTAATTCATATCCACTTATTCAATAGTTAGATTGTACATATTTATCCAGATACTGAGTAAGTCATTTTTGGATGAACTACTATACTTTTTTTTAAGGTTTATTATAAACCAGCAGTTGTTATGCACCACATGTGGAAGAACTCCCAGAAAACAGCAGGTATGCTGGCACTCTTATGTATTTTACATCACAATGAAATACTGTTCTGTTTCCCACTGCATTTGATTGAGTTTTTCTTTCTCTTCTGCACTGTAATGTTTTATGTATTTTTGTTTTAGTTATGATTTTATATATGTTTCCTGATGTGTGCAAAGCACATTGAAATGCCTTGTTGGAATTTGCTATACCAATAACGTTATTTTATATTTATGCTGGCTCCTGCTTTGACTTTAAGAAACTCCTCAATGGATCACTAGACTAGTAGACTAAATATTGTTCAACCAAAGTGGACTGTTATGTTCAAGTGGACTCTGTTTTCGACCATTGAATGGTTTTTCTCCAGATTAACTGGAAAACCAGTTCTTAAAGGGGCATTCCACTCATTTTCAACATTTTACTATGTCATTATATACCTTAGACAATATTAGACAAGTTGTTTTGATTTTGTACCAAAACTCCCCAGCCACATAGACAAAGCCAACACTCAATGGAAATCAGACTTTGAATAGGGGACACATTAGCACATTCCAAACCAGCCTGGGACAAGAAGCATAGAGGTGTCACTGACACCAAATGGGCCATTAGACACCGGGCTCAGGAAACAAAAGAGAAACACATGTAAATTTGTCTTTGTTGAAATGGAGCCATGGGGTGAATTAACCCCAATAAGGCTAAATAAACCAAAAGTCCTACAACAATAAGGTAAACTTAAACTCTTAAACTTAAACTGGAGATAATCTAAGAGTGATTGGATTAGGCTTCCTTCAAGTACATGGCGAATGCACTCATTCCTTGCAATGTACTTACATACACTTACCAAAACCAGTTCTTAAAGGGGCATTCCACTCATTTTCAACATTTTACTATGTCATTATATACCTTAGAGCTGTTGTGTGGAAATAATTTTAAAAAAAGTCACCCCATTCTGTTTCCTAGAACTGGAGGTCTGAAAAAAACACCATTAACGTGGTGACATCTTGGTGATGTCATCAAGCTTTATTTAAAATCCAGCTTTTAGCAGTGCTTCAGTTGTGCCAATACAAATATTTGTAACAAAAATAATAATAATACACAAAACCAAAACTAATAGACATCAACAACAACAGGGGACAACTAAGCTCTTTCATGTAGGCCAATGGGGGCCACGGCCCAATACCCCACCCCCCCCCCCTCCCTGCCTCCCCCTTCCCCTCAACAACAAACACCTTGTGAAAGGTGTTACCTGATTGGCCAGAGAGGGCCGTGCTACTCTGACCAACCAGGTTACAGCTTCACTAAGTACCCTGACTAGACTGCATATATAGTGTTGGTAAATCAGTGTTTTCTTCAGAGCAGATCATTTGAACCTACAGAAAGCAGCAGGAGAAAGATAGAGGACAAACACACCATGACTACATTAATGACCAGGAGACAACAGGAGAGCAAAGGATTAAAACTCAAAGTAGGAGGTCTGAAAAAGCATCGCTTTGAACCATACCAGCGCTCTTCAAGGACATGTACAGGTAAGCATCAACCACACAGTACACTTCTCGTCTTATCTTATCTTGAAATAAAATGTATTATGCAACTTGAGTAAATACATGTGAATTACACATGTTTCCATTTACCTGCAGTTTTATTTCTATATATTACTTACTGTCAAGGCTAATGTGAAACTATTAGCCTGCTAGTCAAACTTGTACATAATCGTAGCTTGATGAATTCATTGTGTTAGTGATACAATAATTGTGTAACTCAGCTCATGTATTTGTTGAGCCGAGCGTATCAATCACAGATTTAATAGTTCACAGCTTTAATTGATCATGTTTGGGGAGTATTATTTTGTGTATGATATTCCATGAGTCACTCACAAGGGTCTAAAATTATCTCTCTTCTCTCTGTAGGTGCTCAGAAGAAGCAGTTGCCTTTTCAAAAACCTTCCGTGGGCAAATCCGTCGAGGTCACCACCCCAATGGCCGACGTCCTGACTACGATCGTCCCCCGACACTCCATAATGTCCTTCCCCACTAGCTCTGATCCAGAGTGGGACAGAGTCGAGCAGGACGCAATGAACTGCTTGTTTAGCTCGGATCCAGAGGGGGGCAGAGTCAAGCTGGACGGCGTGTTCAACGCTGTTGATGTCCCGTCCCCAACACCACTGGTCATGGTGACCTCCAGCTCCTCCCAACACTTGGACGGTCCAGAGAGTTACATGGTGTCTGAGATGGACCTGCTGGACAGAGGCCAGTACCTGGTCCAGAGCTTCATGGGGGAAGGAAGCTTTGGGACGGTGGCCAAAGCCATCAGCACGTTCACCGGTGACACAGTGGCCATCAAGATATTGAAGAATCGCCACAATCACGATGAATTGGCAGCACATGAGGTAAGCAATAGCATTGTTCTTGAAGATTTTAATATTTGGCTCTGATTTATCATTAAGTTATCTAATCTAAATCTTTCTTGTATTCCTAGATGGCTGTGTTGCAAATGATGAAAGTCCTGGACCCTGACACGTGTGGAACAGTGAGATTTTACGACAGCTTTGTGCATAAAGGATTGAGATGCATGGTGTTTGAGTCTCTGGATGTTAATCTCCTGGATTTCTTGAACGAGAGACATGCCCCTATGTCCATGATGGAGACGAGATGCATCATACAGCAGGTATGGCTTTGACAATTACATTTTAAAGTGATGGAAAAAATATTGATACAAAGATACTGAGTTGAATTTCTGAATTTCTGATCATGCTCTTTATTCTTGTCTTGCAGCTTGCCATTGCACTCCAGGCCCTGAAGGGAATCGGTCTGATCCACACAGACATCAAACTAGACAACATCATGCTGGTGAACCAACGACAACAACCCCTCAAAGTCAAACTCATTGACTTTGGTCTGGCCGTTCCTGTCTCTGAGACCAAGCAACGGAGGATCAGACCTCCTCTTGAGTATAGGTGAGCCTTATTATCTGCTTCACTGAAAGCTCAATGCAAACAAATATTAAAATGGAAGTGTAACGAGTGCAATTGAGAACTTGAAGAAACTTGAAAGTTGCTAACATTATCCTTTTCTTTTACAACCCACAGATCACCAGAACTCTTCCTGGGCCTCCCGATCACAGAGGCACTTGACATGTGGTCACTGGGCTGTATGGTGGTTAATGGGATGCTGTTCCGTGATCTCTTTGGCGGGAAGACTGAATATGATGTGGTGAGTATTGTGCTGATGCACTGTACATTACTACATGCATCCTGACTGTACTCTTTAATTCATAGTTATAGCCTAACACTGTTAATGAAATATTCTCAATATGTGAAATATCCTGTGTTTTTTCTACAGGTTCAATCCATCCTCTTGACACTTGGTATGCCAGAGCAATCCCTCTTGGATGCTGGACAAACAACCTGCAGCTATTTCATTCAGGAAGACGATACATGGAGATTTAAGGTATGACTGCAACTAATATTGGAGTAACAACTTCATCTCTGAAATGTTCAAGAATAGGCTGTCTTTGCACGTCATTGTGTTATGTTCACATCATTGGCTGCATTCCAACTGAGAAGAAATTAGCACAATACATTTTGTAAATAATTGTTCTATTGATATATGTTTTAAGTTGTAAACATGGTTGAAATAAAACGTGTTACCTTGAAATATGCGTTGTGTACGTTCTTAAATATGGCCCAGAACAGGTTTTAAAACATTCATATTTTCCAGTTAACTTATATCTCTACATTTATTGATAGGCCTAGCTATTTCATTCAGGAAGACGATACATGGAGATTTAAGGTATGACTGCAACTAATATTGGAGTAACAACTTCATCTCTGAAATGTTCAAGAATAGGCTGTCTTTGCACGTCATTCAATCAGATCACTAAAAATGTTTTGTTTTGTGTTTTCCAGGAACCAGAGGAGTATTACACAGTGCAGGAGTTAAAGGCAGAACTGCTAATAGAGGATGTTATGTATACACTTACATGTGTGATTTGCTCACTGGAAGAAGTGTTCTCCTCCCTGCGTTGCGATGCTGATGAAACATCTTGTGACGTCTTCATGGACCTGTTGAAACGAATGCTTCATCTGGATCCAGAGGGGAGGATAACACCTGACCAGGTGTTGGACCATCCCTTCATCACCATGCCTCACCTATGACCGTCTCAAGGTGTTTGTGGGGTCAACCATTGCAAATGTAATGCACTCCCAGTTATTGGTATTGGATTTTGTGTACAGTACATGTTTGACAATGACAACGCCACAATATGGTGATGTCGGCCAACACTGATCCAGACAGGACACTATGCTACCTAAGACACTTCAGTCAACTGAAACTGAGATCATGTGTAACCCATGGGGTGTACCATTTGTGATCACAGTACTCTTAGTAGTTATACTGTAAGAACACATGCACTATCACTGACTGTTACTATATGACTATATACTATACACACTGCTGTTGCAGTGCTGCTAATAGATGATGTTATGTATACACTTACATGTGTGATATTATCTGCTGCTAAGTGTTGTCTCTCACCTGCACAACAGACTGTGATTCTATATTAGTATATTATATACATTTCATGTGTTTATTTTACATTTTGTATTTAATATTGCACTTGCAAGTTTATATTGTACATACCAGTACTGTATATGACATCACATCAAACTGCATTTGATTGAGTTTTTCTTTCTCTTCTGCACTGTAATGTTTTATGTATTTTTGTTTTAAAATAAGCATTTCTAATTGTATGTATTATTCCCTTGCACATTATGTAGGCCTATATTAGACATGTTATATTAGACATTGTGTTATGTTCACATCATTGGCTGCATTCCAACTGAGAAGAAATTAGCACAATACATTTTGTAAATAATTGTTCTATTGATATATGTTTTAAGTTGTAAACATGGTTGAAATAAAACGTGTTACCTTGAAATATGCGTTGTGTACGTTCTTAAATATGGCCCAGAACAGGTTTTAAAACATTCATATTTTCCAGTTAACTTATATCTCTACATTTATTGATTGTATACTAGATAGAACGTCCTTGCGGTCATGTTTCCATCCATCCATGTCCTATATATGTATTAGTAAAGGCTATTACATTAGTGTCTATTTGGGGGTCCTTGGCGTGACGTTTGGGAACCACTGATATACAGCAGGGTATAAAGCCTTTTAAAACAAACAGCAGCATGTTGTGCACTCACTGTAAGTAAACATTGCACTTTAACATTGTCACCACAAACAATAATAGCAATGATTGTTACAAGAACATATAGCCATTTGAACACACCTGAAACATTGCACACTAGAAAGCTGAAAGAGTGATAACAGTTCCATGTGATGATAGACCTATTACTGTAGTTCTGCTGAAACTCATCAGAGTCAAAGAGGTGTGAAATGGTCTCAGTTCATCCAAAATGTGATCATTAGCAGGTGATCTGTCCAATGCCAGACAACGAGTGACCATTAACACGTTAATCTCTGCATTTGAATGCATATAGTGAATGAAGCATCAGCCATCATCATTTAGTATGTGTACATTTTAACATGGGGAAAGAATGTGGGGTTTGTTCATTATTTAGCATTTGAAAAACATTGAATAAAAGTGCATTCATCACCACCATATTGAGAGAGAACCCTGCAAAAATGTATCAGCTTATGTTTTTGTTCAGTGTATTTTCATTCAATCCCTTCCAGTTTCACTATGACTTATATGACTGGATATGGAGACAGTAACCTCTGTTACTGAACAAACAAATAATTAATATAGGATATAATTGAATAAGTATAATGATATATCCTGATTTATCTTGACGTATCCTGATCATTTATTAATACTATGGACACATGTTTCTGCACACATGCCTACACATTACACAATGGGATTTCACTGTAAATATAGATAAGAAATGAAATGAAACCAATAGCGCACAATAGGATATGAGACTTTGATTTGACAATATACTTATTTGCTGTTCCAGTCCTGTACAGAAACCAGACCACTGTGTTCTATACTAAAGTGGAAACAAATTGAACCTACATTACAACCTAACACATAAAATACAAGGGGTGCTGTATATAGGCTACTTGTAAAAGACAAGATGTGAAGGCTTGTCTACTATTTATAAATATTGTTTGAAACAAATAGGCCTAACTGTTTTACTTCCGTTTTCTTGTTTTTAATAAATGTTTAAAGTCAAGATTTGTTTTTTATCTGTGGTTTGTAAGTGTTCCAAGATAAATTAAGATAAATGGGATGTAAATCACAGTATGAGCAGTTGTTTCTTCACCAGAGCTGGTTCTCCTTGGTTCTGATGTTACTGAAATAATGTGGAGAAATCCTCAAGATGAATGGCTCTGCTGCAGTAACAATTAATTAATATCCACTTATTCAATAGTTAGATTGTACATATTTATCCAGATACTGAGTAAGTCATTTTTGGATGAACTACTATACTGCTTTTTAAGGTTTATTATAAACCAGTAGTTGTTATGCACCACATGTGGAAGAACTCCCAGAAAACCGCAGGTATGCTGGCACTCTTATTTATTTTACATCACAATGAAATACTGTTCTGTTTCCCACTGCATTTGATTGAGTTTTTCTTTCTCTTCTGCACTGTAATGTTTTATGTATTTTTGTTTTAGTAATGATTTTATATATGTTTCCTGATGTGTGCAAAGCACATTGAAATGCCTTGTTGGAATTTGCTATACCAATAACGTTATTTTATATTTATGCTGGCTCCTGCTTTGACTTTGAGAAACTCCTCAATGGATCACTAGACTAGTAGACTAAATATTGTTCAACCAAAGTGGACTGTTATGTTCAAGTGGACTCTGTTTTCGACCATTGAATGGTTTTTCTCCAGATTAACTGGAAAACCAGTTCTTAAAGGGGCATTCCACTCATTTTCAACATTTTACTATGTCATTATATACCTTAGAGCTGTTGTGTGGAAATAATTTTAAAAAAGTCACCCCATTCTGTTTCCTAGAACTGGAGGTCTGAAAAAAACACCATTAACGTGGTGACATCTTGGTGATGTCATCAAGCTTTATTTAAAATCCAGCTTTTAGCAGTGCTTCAGTTGTGCCAATACAAATATTTGTAACAAAAATAATAATAATACACAAAACCAAAACTAATAGACATCAACAACAACAGGGGACAACTAAGCTCTTTCATGTAGGCCAATGGGGGCCACGGCCCAATACCCCACCCCCCCCCCCCCCCTCCCTGCCTCCCCCTTCCCCTCAACAACAAACACCTTGTGAAAGGTGTTACCTGATTGGCCAGAGAGGGCCGTGCTACTCTGACCAACCAGGTTACAGCTTCACTAAGTACCCTGACTAGACTGCATATATAGTGTTGGTAAATCAGTGTTTTCTTCAGAGCAGATCATTTGAACCTACAGAAAGCAGCAGGAGAAAGAGGACAAAAACACCATGACTACATTAATGACCAGGAGACAACAGGAGAGCAAAGGATTAAAACTCAAAGTAGGAGGTCTGAAAAAGCATCGCTTTGAACCATACCAGCGCTCTTCAAGGACATGTACAGGTAAGCATCAACCACACAGTACACTTCTCGTCTTATCTTATCTTGAAATAAAATGTATTATGCAACTTGAGTAAATACATGTGAATTACACATGTTTCCATTTACCTGCAGTTTTATTTCTATATATTACTTACTGTCAAGGCTAATGTGAAACTATTAGCCTGCTAGTCAAACTTGTACATAATCGTAGCTTGATGAATTCATTGTGTTAGTGATACAATTAATGTGTAACTCAGCTCATGTATTTGTTGAGCCGAGCGTATCAATCACAGATTTAATAGTTCACAGCTTTAATTGATCATGTTTGGGGAGTATTATTTTGTGTATGATATTCCATGAGTCACTCACAAGGGTCTAAAATTATCTCTCTTCTCTCTGTAGGTGCTCAGAAGAAGCAGTTGCCTTTTCAAAAACCTTCCGTGGGCAAATCCGTCGAGGTCACCACCCCAATGGCCGACGTCCTGACTACGATCGTCCCCCGACACTCCATAATGTCCTTCCCCACTAGCTCTGATCCAGAGTGGGACAGAGTCGAGCAGGACGCAATGAACTGCTTGTTTAGCTCGGATCCAGAGGGGGGCAGAGTCAAGCTGGACGGCGTGTTCAACGCTGTTGATGTCCCGTCCCCAACACCACTGGTCATGGTGACCTCCAGCTCCTCCCAACACTCGGACGGTCCAGAGAGTTACATGGTGTCTGAGATGGACCTGCTGGACAGAGGCCAGTACCTGGTCCAGAGCTTCATGGGGGAAGGAAGCTTTGGGACGGTGGCCAAAGCCATCAGCACGTTCACCGGTGACACAGTGGCCATCAAGATATTGAAGAATCGCCACAATCACGATGAATTGGCAGCACATGAGGTAAGCAATAGCATTGTTCTTGAAGATTTTAATATTTGGCTCTGATTTATCATTAAGTTATCTAATCTAAATCTTTCTTGTATTCCTAGATGGCTGTGTTGCAAATGATGAAAGTCCTGGACCCTGACACGTGTGGAACAGTGAGATTTTACGACAGCTTTGTGCATAAAGGATTGAGATGCATGGTGTTTGAGTCTCTGGATGTTAATCTCCTGGATTTCTTGAACGAGAGACATGCCCCTATGTCCATGATGGAGACGAGATGCATCATACAGCAGGTATGGCTTTGACAATTACATTTTAAAGTGATGGAAAAAATATTGATACAAAGATACTGAGTTGAATTTCTGAATTTCTGATCATGCTCTTTATTCTTGTCTTGCAGCTTGCCATTGCACTCCAGGCCCTGAAGGGAATCGGTCTGATCCACACAGACATCAAACTAGACAACATCATGCTGGTGAACCAACGACAACAACCCCTCAAAGTCAAACTCATTGACTTTGGTCTGGCCGTTCCTGTCTCTGAGACCAAGCAACGGAGGATCAGACCTCCTCTTGAGTATAGGTGAGCCTTATTATCTGCTTCACTGAAAGCTCAATGCAAACAAATATTAAAATGGAAGTGTAACGAGTGCAATTGAGAACTTGAAGAAACTTGAAAGTTGCTAACATTATCCTTTTCTTTTACAACCCACAGATCACCAGAACTCTTCCTGGGCCTCCCGATCACAGAGGCACTTGACATGTGGTCACTGGGCTGTATGGTGGTTAATGGGATGCTGTTCCGTGATCTCTTTGGCGGGAAGACTGAATATGATGTGGTGAGTATTGTGCTGATGCACTGTACATTACTACATGCATCCTGACTGTACTCTTTAATTCATAGTTATAGCCTAACACTGTTAATGAAATATTCTCAATATGTGAAATATCCTGTGTTTTTTCTACAGGTTCAATCCATCCTCTTGACACTTGGTATGCCAGAGCAATCCCTCTTGGATGCTGGACAAACAACCTGCAGCTATTTCATTCAGGAAGACGATACATGGAGATTTAAGGTATGACTGCAACTAATATTGGAGTAACAACTTCATCTCTGAAATGTTCAAGAATAGGCTGTCTTTGCACGTCATTCAATCAGATCACTAAAAATGTTTTGTTTTGTGTTTTCCAGGAACCAGAGGAGTATTACACAGTGCAGGAGTTAAAGGCAGAACTGCTAATAGAGGATGTTATGTATACACTTACATGTGTGATTTGCTCACTGGAAGAAGTGTTCTCCTCCCTGCGTTGCGATGCTGATGAAACATCTTGTGACGTCTTCATGGACCTGTTGAAACGAATGCTTCATCTGGATCCAGAGGGGAGGATAACACCTGACCAGGTGTTGGACCATCCCTTCATCACCATGCCTCACCTATGACCGTCTCAAGGTGTTTGTGGGGTCAACCATTGCAAATGTAATGCACTCCCAGTTATTGGTATTGGATTTTGTGTACAGTACATGTTTGACAATGACAACGCCACAATATGGTGATGTCAGCCAACACTGATCCAGACAGGACACTATGCTACCTAAGACACTTCAGTCAACTGAAACTGAGATCATGTGTGACCCATGGGGTGTACCATTTGTGATCACAGTACTCTTAGTAGTTATACTGTAAGAACACATGCACTATCACTGACTGTTACTATATGACTATATACTATACACACTGCTGTTGCAGTGCTGCTAATAGATGATGTTATGTATACACTTACATGTGTGATATTATCTGCTGCTAAGTGTTGTCTCTCACCTGCACAACAGACTGTGATTCTATATTAGTATATTATATACATTTCATGTGTTTATTTTACATTTTGTATTTAATATTGCACTTGCAAGTTTATATTGTACATACCAGTACTGTATATGACATCACATCAAACTGCATTTGATTGAGTTTTTCTTTCTCTTCTGCACTGTAATGTTTTATGTATTTTTGTTTCCCTTGCACATTATGTAGGCCTATATTAGACATGTTATATTAGACATTGTGTTATGTTCACATCATTGGCTGCATTCCAACTGAGAAGAAATTAGCACAATACATTTTGTAAATAATTGTTCTATTGATATATGTTTTAAGTTGTAAACATGGTTGAAATAAAACGTGTTACCTTGAAATATGCGTTGTGTACGTTCTTAAATATGGCCCAGAACAGGTTTTAAAACATTCATATTTTCCAGTTAACTTATATCTCTACATTTATTGATTGTATACTAGATAGAACGTCCTTGCGGTCATGTTTCCATCCATCCATGTCCTATATATGTATTAGTAAAGGCTATTAAATTAGTGTCTATTTGGGGGTCCTTGGCGTGACGTTTGGGAACCACTGATATACAGCAGGGTATAAAGCCTTTTAAAACAAACAGCAGCATGTTGTGCACTCACTGTAAGTAAACATTGCACTTTAACATTTGTCACCACAAACAATAATAGCAATGATTGTTACAAGAACATATAGCCATTTTAACACACCTGAAACATTGCACACTAGAAAGCTGAAAGAGTGATAACAGTTCCATGTGATGATAGACCTATTACTGTAGTTCTGCTGAAACTCATCAGAGTCAAAGAGGTGTGAAATGGTCTCAGTTCATCCAAAATGTGATCATTAGCAGGTGATCTGTCCAATGCCAGACAACGAGTGACCATTAACACGTTAATCTCTGCATTTGAATGCATATAGTGAATGAAGCATCAGCCATCATCATTTAGCATGTGTACATTTTAACATGGGGAAAGAATGTGGGGTTTGTTCATTATTTAGCATTTGAAAAACATTGAATAAAAGTGCATTCATCACCACCATATTGAGAGAGAACCCTGCAAAAATGTATCAGCTTATGTTTTTGTTCAGTGTATTTTCATTCAATCCCTTCCAGTTTCACTATGACTTATATGACTGGATATGGAGACAGTAACCTCTGTTACTGAACAAACAAATAATTAATATAGGATATAATTGAATAAGTATAATGATATATCCTGATTTATCTTGACTTATCCTGATCATTTATTAATACTATGGACACATGTTTCTGCACACAGGCCTACACATTACACAATGGGATTTCACTGTAAATATAGATAAGAAATGAAATGAAACCAATAGCGCACAATAGGATATGAGACTTTGATTTGACAATATACTTATTTGCTGTTCCAGTCCTGTACAGAAACCAGACCACTGTCTTCTATACTAAAGTGGAAACAAATTGAACCTACATTACAACCTAACACATAAAATACAAGGGGTGCTGTATATAGGCTACTTGTAAAAGACAAGATGTGAAGGCTTGTCTACTATTTATAAATATTGTTTGAAACAAATAGGCCTAACTGTTTTACTTCCGTTTTCTTGTTTTTAATAAATGTTTAAAGTCAAGATTTGTTTTTTATCTGTGGTTTGTAAGTGTTCCAAGATAAATTAAGATAAATGGGATGTAAATCACAGTATGAGCAGTTGTTTCTTCACCAGAGCTGGTTCTCCTTGGTTCTGATGTTACTGAAATAATGTGGAGAAATCCTCAAGATGAATGGCTCTGCTGCAGTAACAATTAATTCATATCCACTTATTCAATAGTTAGATTGTACATATTTATCCAGATACTGAGTAAGTCATTTTTGGATGAACTACTATACTGACTTTTAAGGTTTATTATAAACCAGTAGTTGTTATGCACCACATGTGGAAGAACTCCCAGAAAACCGCAGGTATGCTGGCACTCTTATTTATTTTACATCACAATGACATACTGTTCTGTTTCCCACTGCATTTGATTGAGTTTTTCTTTCTCTTCTGCAATGTAATGTTTTATGTATTTTTGTTTTAGTTATGATTTTATATATGTTTCCTGATGTGTGCAAAGCACATTGAAATGCCTTGTTGGAATTTGCTATACCAATAATGTTATTTTATATTTATGCTGGCTCCTGCTTTGACTTTGAGAAACTCCTCAATGGATCACTAGACTAGTAGACTAAATATTGTTCAACCAAAGTGGACTGTTATGTTCAAGTGGACTCTGTTTTCGACCATTGAATGGTTTTTCTCCAGATTAACTGGAAAACCAGTTATTAAAGGGGCATTCCACTCATTTTCAACATTTTACTATGTCATTATATACCTTAGACAATATTAGACAAGTTGTTTTGATTTTGTACCAAAACTCCCCAGCCACATAGACAAAGCCAACACTCAATGGAAATCAGACTTTGAATAGGGGACACATTAGCACATTCTAAACCAGCCTGGGACAAGAAGCATAGAGGTGTCACTGACACCAAATGGGCCATTAGACACCGGGCTCAGGAAACAAAAGAGAAACACATGTAAATGTTTCTTTGTTGAAATGGAGCCATGGGGTGAATTAACCCCAATAAGGCTAAATAAACCAAAAGTCCTACAACAATAAGGTAAACTTAAACTCTTAAACTTAAACTGGAGATAATCTAAGAGTGATTGGATTAGGCTTCCTTCAAGTAAATGGCGAATGCACTCATTCCTTGCAATGTACTTACATACACTTACATATGTTGCGACCTTCGGTCGCAACATATGTAGGTACATTGCACTGAAGTCCCCAGGTCCCCCCAGTCGAGCTTGTACCTGTAACTTGGGGGAAGTCTATTATTATTACTGATTCTCCAGTAAAGACATGTTGCCTCTACAAAAACCACACTACAAATGAAAGAAACCAGAACAAGAGAACACACACCCATTGATTCTGATTGGACGGAATTAAACAATGGCCAAGTAAACCACACCCATCAACAAAGCTAATTGGCCGAATGACTATGAGTCACGCCCACCATTAGGAACACATAAAACCAGGGCTCCAGCACAACTAATCATTCTTCTAACAGAATCTTGCCTGAGGAAGGACCAACCAGTCCGAAACGTCTACTTTTCCAGCTCTCCTTTATATTTGATTCCGTCGTGAGTGAAGCACCACCGTCGAGTCATGAGAGGTATTCTGAAAAGAAAGTTTGAGGAGGTCGACGATGAAGATCCATTCTACTCCTCACCTCCATCATCGTCCCTGCCTTCTCCTGCCTCCACGGAATGGGATTATGATGGGGAGAGCAGCTCCTCAGAAAGCCAGGACTTTACAACTAATGGTTCTGCTTCACCTGCTGCCAGTCAACCCATCCAGTCTATTCTGAAGAGGCCAAAACTGGAAGGGAGGCAGAGCAACGTGCGCTTTGATCTGGTGACGGTGTTCTACTTCCCACAATGCCAGGGTTTCACTAGCGTACCCTTTCGCGGGGGTGCCAGTCTGGGCATGTTGCACAGGCACAGCACTCTCCGCAGGTACACAATGGCAGAGCACGCCCTGGAACAACGGAGTTGGCGCAGAGAGAGACTACGAGAGAGACGGAGAGAGGAGAAGCTTGAGGCTTTGAGACACCAGTTGATGGCCAATGGTACCATTGACCAGAGAGAATCTGAGCGACTGACTGCAGACCAGGTCCCAGACGGAGACACTGACGTCCACATTACCGACGCTGAGCTGGAGGATGGGAACAGCTTCCTGCAGCCGTACTCCTACAAGCACAGACAGGCACTCCTGCGAGCAGCAGGTGTGAAGCACATTGACAAAGAGGAGAAGAGACAGCTGCATTCCCTGCGTGTCTTCAGGGAGGACTCTGGATGCAATTGCCAGGGTTTCTGTGAGCCAGAGACTTGTGAATGCAGTCTGGCAGGAATCAAGTGCCAGATGGACGCATGCCTCCCATGCTGCACTAAAGACGGCTGCGCAAACATTCAGGGACGCGTAGAGTTCAACTCCAGACGCGCGCAGACCCACTACATCGACACCGTCATGAGGCTAGAACTAGAGAGGCTACAAGATGATACGCCTGACCAACTGGACCACCAGAGCGCGGCTCCAGAAGATCTCCAGTTGGATGTGGACCAGGGACCCCCAGCAGGGGATGCCCCGGAAAAAAGCTATCCCTTCGGGTTTTCCGCCGAGGACGAAGGGCTTCCTCTCACCATGCCCCCCACCCCTTCCTACCATTTCAGTCCAGAGCGCTCCGTGGTGGAGGAGAACAGCTGTAGCAGCGACATGACCGACTCCTCGTGCTCCCCTTCCCAAAGCGAAGACTCGGATGACGTCGGGGGAAGCCCGGGTCTGGTTGACATGGACGATGGAGCTGCAGGGCTGGCCCACGCCCTCAGCCTCTGTGACAATGACAATGACACATATAGGGCCTTGTTTGCAGACTGTCTCGATGAAAATGCCAATCAAGCCACCGATTTCCTTAGTGACAGCTCGCTTGACGATTTCCCCAACACTCCCTCGCCCTCCATAGACTACTCATCGGGCAGTTACATGGACCTTTCCTCGGACTCTGACTTGTTCTTTAACACAGACGACTACACCTCGGGTCCACTGCACAAGCTATAGCATGCATCAGATGAACTAATTCCAGGCATTTATTGATGTGTTAAATAGCCATCATAGATCCATAACGATAAAATATGTGACACACACGGAAAGTATTGACTTTCTTGATGTCACAATCTTCAAGGGCCCAAACTTCAACACAAACGGGAAATTAGACTTAAAAGTATTCTTTAAGGAAACAGACACTCACGCCTTACTACACAAAACGTCATTCCACCCACCACATTCGTACACAGGGATAGTCAAATCACAACTGCTGCGATTCCATAGGATTTGCACGCAAGGAAGTGATTTCAAAATAGCCTGTAAAACGCTATTTAATGCTCTCAGACTACGAGGTTACACCAGGACATTCCTACGGAAAGCTCACAATACCTTCTTAGAGGTAAGAGTACGGGATCAAGCCCCCAAAATAGCCCTAGTAACCAGTTATTCAACACAGAGCAGACTAGCCAACAACAGATTAAAAAGGAATTTTGAGAACCGAACAGATGATCTTCTAAAGGAATATAAAATTATATCAGCCTACAGAAAAAACAAAAATCTTAAAGACTATCTGGTACACAGCAAGCTAAAAGGAATCAACACACCAGTAAGCCAGAGACCAGAATACTTCAAACCCAAACAAATAGTTAAAAATAGAACTACAAAACGACACTCCATAATGTCCTTCCCCACTAGCTCTGATCCAGAGTGGGACAGAGTCGAGCAGGACGCAATGAACTGCTTGTTTAGCTCGGATCCAGAGGGGGGCAGAGACAAGCTGGACGGCGTGTTCAACTCTGTTGATGTCCCGTCCCCAACACCACTGGTCATGGTGACCTCCAGCTCCTCCCAACACTCGGAAGGTCCAGAGAGTTACATGGTGTCTGAGATGGACCTGCTGGACAGAGGCCAGTACCTGGTCCAGAGCTTCATGGGGGAAGGAAGCTTTGGGACGGTGGCCAAAGCCATCAGCACGTTCACCGGTGACACAGTGGCCATCAAGATATTGAAGAATCGCCACAATCACGATGAATTGGCAGCACATGAGGTAAGCAATAGCATTGTTCTTGAAGATTTTAATATTTGGTTCTGATTTATCATTAAGTTATCTAATCTAAATCTTTCTTGTATTCCTAGATGGCTGTGTTGCAAATTATGAAAGTCCTGGACCCTGACACGTGTGGAACAGTGAGATTTTACGACAGCTTTGTGCATAAAGGATTGAGATGCATGGTGTTTGAGTCTCTGGATGTTAATCTCCTGGATTTCTTGAACGAGAGACATGTCCCTATGTCCATGATGGAGACGAGATGCATCATACAGCAGGTATGGCTTTGACAATTACATTTTAAAGTAATGGAAAAAATATTGATACAAAGATACTGAGTTGAATTTCTGAATTTCTGATCATGCTCTTTATTCTTGTCTTGCAGCTTGCCATTGCACTCCAGGCCCTGAAGGGAATCGGTCTGATCCACACAGACATCAAACTAGACAACATCATGCTGGTGAACCAACGACAACAACCCCTCAAAGTCAAACTCATTGACTTTGGTCTGGCCGTTCCTGTCTCTGAGACCAAGCAACGGAGGATCAGACCTCCTCTTCAGTATAGGTGAGCCTTATTATCTGCTTCACTGAAAGCTCAATGCAAACAAATATTAAAATGGAAAGTGTAACAAGTGCAATTGAGAACTTGAAGAAACTTGAAAGTTGCTAACATTATCCTTTTCTTTTACAACCCACAGATCACCAGAACTCTTCCTGGGCCTCCCGATCACAGAGGCACTTGACATGTGGTCACTGGGCTGTATGGTGGTTAAGAATGAGGACCTTCCCGGGGACTTCGTATTTTGGGAGGTGGGGTCTTTCTCCCTGTCCCTCAGAGTAGCAATTGAACATGGTTTTATGTATAGCATTTAAGCTGCCCTGAGAGCAGCATTCAAAAGCTGCCCTCAGAGCAGCAATTTTGCGTGCGTGCGTGCGTAGAGAAAGATATTAATCATACTGCTAAAAAAGACAAAGATTGGGCTTGATCCTATTTTAGAATGGCTGTACACCTATTGGACAGTTGCAGAAACGGCATTGCCTTCCTTAAAGATTTGGTTTTTTTTTGCTTTTTGCCTTTATTGATAGTTACAAGTGAAGATAGACAGGAAAGAGGGAGAGAGAGAAGGGGAGAGACATGTAGCAAGGGCCATCATGAGCGGGACACGAACACGCAACGCGCTGTCAGGCCAGAGCCTATATGTGGCATGCGCCTGGACCACTAGGCCAGCGGGCGCCCGGCATTGCCTTCCTTGACCGTGCATTAATTAACTTGTGTTCTGTGACATGTTCTGTATTTAGTTAGTTTTACTTTACTATTTTCATGTGATTTTGTAATATCGTGTCTTAGTTCCAGTTAGAGTTGTGTTACCCTTGTGTGCTTTTATTTTGTATTGTTCATTTGTTCCTAGTGTTTCCTGTATGCCTTGTTACTGTTTGCCTGCCTTGTCTAACCTGTACTGTGATTAGCCTACTGTGTCCTCTGAGTTCCCCAGCCTATCAGTGTTGATTGTCAGTGGTGTTCACCTGTGTCCTTTTATCCCTGTGCCTTACTCCCCTGTTCTTTCAGTTCCTTCAACTCTGTTGGCTGCCCAGAGAAGAGTACTGCCGCTACACTCCAGGTTAGAGAACACAATCCTTATACGTGTAGGTGCAAGACTCGATGATGCATGATAGAATGAAGAAAATGCCAGCACTCAATATATGTCCTTTTTCACATGATTTTATTTACCTCTGACGAGCAGACAATTTGTACGTGTTTCGGCCTAGTTGGCCTTGACTCTGTCTGTGTTTAGGTCCTAAATCCTGCCTCGCTCTGTGACACCTTCCTCTGCAGTGATCTAAAAGTGACTGCAATCTTTCTTTTTCTCAAAGCCCTCGAAGATGATGATTCAAATCATTAAGAATGAGGACCTTCCCGGGGACTTCGTATTGGGGGAGGTGGGGTCTTTCTCCCTGTCCCTGAAGAGTTTCCGGGCACTCTATGCCCCCAATATGGAAGTACCAGATGAGGTATTTATGCGTTGACTTATTGGATGCATCAAAGTGTTAAATGTGTTTTAAAAAAAATCTGTAAAAATGTCTTATTTCTTTCCTTGAACTCTCCTCCATCTCTAGGTAATGGACGCCCTTTTTGTACTGAAAGCCAAGGTAAATGTGACTTATGTTGAACCATGCATGCCGTGCATTGCCATTGTAAATATTGCCAATGTTGTTGTTAATATCCACAATTAACTCATGCTATCTTCATATCTGAAAGGGTCACCCTGAGTGTGCCGTCTTCACGTCCCAGATCATGTCCAGAATACTGGATGGCTCCAAAAAGGCTGCAAGCAAATATTTTGTCCGTTTAATTATTCTCCTGGATGATGCCACACAGCAATCGGTGTCATTCATTATTATGGTGGAACTTTATACTTGGAGCTGAGGAATTAATAAAAACTACAATCAAGACATATTCACATAATATTCAAATCACAGATGCCTGCAATGCAAGGTTAAATGTTCACAACACATCCCATGAAATGAAGCATTATGGTCCTCAGCCTAGAACCTGTGTCTTTGGTACAGACTTCAGTAAAAATCTCATTTCATTCACCTTATTTTATCGTTCACATTGTGCATCCATCCTGCTCTTTTTGACAACATGACACTCCAGTAATCATTATTGAAAGCCATCCTAATCATAACAAGACAACAATTAGTCTGTACAGCCTTGTTAAATTAGTAATGATTTTCCTTATTTTCCACAGAACAATGTACTTAAGACGTGCAAGAGCGTCATGGGCCCCTATTTAGAGGGGAAGCCTGGAAAGGGCCATTGGACCTTTGTCGTAAGTAAACGCATTCAGTTTTATCACAGAATGCAGTTACTACCTATATGGAGTTGAGTAATAATGGGTGAGCTGTTTTGCTCCAGATTCGAAGGGCAGAGGCATTACGAAGTGTATCTTTATGATAGCGATAATGTCACACATGATAGTGGCAGCGGTGGCCGAATGGATTGCGGAGCAGTCTTGATACCGGAAGGTCGCCAGTTCGAATCAGCGGTCCGACACGTTAAAATTACCACCGCTGAAGTGCCCTTGGACAAGGCATTGAACCACTACGATGAAATGTTCTATGAGCAGGGCCTGGCTGGAAACAAGTTCTTGAGCTTAGCTCAGATACCCTGGGTAAATATAGTAATCATTTCATTTCAATCCATTATAGGTAATGACAACGTTGTAGTTTTCAGATCGGATTTGATTTCTGCTACCTTTTTTGTTTTTTAGCATTGCAACTTTAATGACTATGTCATTACATACTGCAACTCCATTGGGGAGAAGCAGTCTAACTGGGAGTAAGTATATATTTGTATTGCCACATTACTGAACACATCCACGGATGAGGCCTTAACCTCCACACTAGAACCAAGAACAGGACTTAATTTAAGCATGCAACAGAGTACCCTTCAAACTAGACGGCAAGCTGGGACCAAAAACGTCCCGTCGGAACAACTTCAGGTGGTGTGAATGGACCTTATGCAGACAGCGGCCATATTGCCACCAAGGTGCTAACTAGGTGCAACTTCCCATTGACAGCTCATTCATCCAAACAGAAAAGTCCTATATATTTGCATTAAACCACGTCAAACTCGCCAACATTACAGCTGTACGGACAGCTTGAATTATCCTCTTTCAATCTGTAACGTTTTTGTTTCATAAAAATACACCGTTTCCTGTCAATAAATTCCGTGTCAGAGTTTGGGATTGCTCGTTGAATATCACTCAACAGCCCTGCATACAACCTGTTTTGAATTTGCACATAATGCAGGAGGCAGCAGGATGTTGCTTTACTAAAAACGAGTGCTTCCAAACTCAAATACTTAGGAAAAAAAACACCTTCAAGGAATTCCTTGACAAGAAGTAGCTCATAATAACTGCAGTGGATTTTTATGAAACTAACACTTTTCAGATAAAGGATAATTCAAGCTTTTTGCACAGCTGCAATGTTGATGAGTTTGACGTTGTTTAATACAATTCAATAGTACTTTTCTGTTTGGATGAATGGGCCGTCAATAATTTGCATCTAGTTAGCACCTTGCTGGCAAGATAGCTGCGGTAGACTCCCATCTATGCCGGTCATCAATGTAGAAGCCCACCCCCCAGGGTTAGGGTTACGCACAGCTCAAAGATGCTGCAAGGTTATTTTGCCTGGTCGGCTGTTTGCCAGCACTTACTAGTGTGGCGAACAGTAGGCCTATATATCGGAAATGGTTAATGACTATCATTACCGGTTATTGTTTTTTAACTTGACACCTTTTGTTGTGGCTATTAGACATTTTGCATTGAAAAAACGACCAGGCTGCGGCCCCTGGAAAGTGGCCACCTTTCCCCACAGCCTGCAAGAGGATGCGGTCTCATGTGGGGTGTACACAGTAATGGTAACTCAAAATCAATCAAAATCCCTGCCACCAGCGGCCTTCCAAGTCACACAAGGTACACTTGCTCTCCTTGTATTCTGATTTATTTTCAATCATTTTTTTTTAAATTTGTACTGTTTCTGTAAATATATGCTTCAAGATTATTTTTATTAGGTGACAATTATTATTATTATAAATGCACGTCAAATATGTCTTTGAACGCGGCTTTTATTTGTCAAAAAAGGTGCTTCTAAACTGTCTTAACACTAGCATGTCTGAATTAAAATCACTACTACTATGACGGCTAACGGTCAGGCTGACCGGTGTTTTTCGTGCAATTCCATTGGCCACTCTCTCCCTGCATCTCTTCACACCTCTCCCCCCGTGGCGGGGGGTTGACGACTTGCCATTGTCTTCTAAATGTCACATTCCAACTAATTCAAGGCAGCGTTTCAACTCGACAGGACAACTCAAAGTTATTTTTCAACATGTATTTATTTAGCTATGCTCAATAGATAGGTGGAAACAATACGCCAGTCAGTCAACACACCATATTTCACCATATTTTTGATGCGCTGATATATGAAATGAATATGCGCGACAGCTGTGCGTGCGTGCGTGCAAATCAGAAAAGTTTAGGCTACAGACAAAGGAGTTGGGAGTTTGGGAGCGGCCGGCTAGCCACATATTAGCCTATATATATTTTAAAAATACCCAGCATAATTGTTGGGAAGGCTAAGCCTGGCCTAGCCGCCGCCTATGATCGATGTCATTTATATATATTTGATTTATTGTGCCAGCAGAGAGATCCGTAGCAGCAGCACGGTTTATATATACACCAGGGAGAGAGAAAAAAGGGAGCCGTGATGCGTGGAAATCAGTTCCACTGGTCGCGTGCAGAAAAGTTATTTTCTTTTTCATTTCAGTTTACCAAACTATAATTATAGTGACGATGTGAGCGCTATATATTCAATATAGCGCTAGCTATAGCTAGTTTCTGTACCATACCACGTTCCTATGTCGCGCATTTCATATCAGCGCATCTTACCGTCTCGTTTCTGTATTGAATCAACCAAATTTGTACCGTAGTAAAAAAAAACAATGTCTGTTTACTTGGATCCATGAACATAAATTATAACATAATTATGCTAAAGATGGCGTGTATAGTCAACATGTATTTATATCTATTGAGCTATGCGCTTGGTGGAAACAATACCACACACCATATTTCTTTTTCCGTTTCGAGAAATAAAGTCAGACATGAATACTTTGTGTTAATTCAAGAATGTTTATTGTTTCTTAGTGTTACACAATATAACAATATAAAGCATGCAAGGTGTGACATAAAATCAGGAAAACATCCTATGGCATTAGTTTCTGTACATTTATCTGGATGGCACACAAAATGTTGTCTTTCTCTTCTTTCGCTTAGATACACTTGACACATGTCATAGTAAATGTACCAGTGCATGTTCCACACGCCCGTTTGTCACATTTATGGCAGCTGATTAGCGTCTTGTTTCCACATCCGTCAAGCTGACACTGCCTTCTCTTCTTGGGGGTAGGGGTGTCTGGTGTCTGTGGACCATTCTGGGCCCTCTTGGCAGCTCTTGGCGTTGTAGGCTGGTTCTGTGGTGTGGTCGGCAGCGGCTGCAGTGTATTTATGTATTTATTTAGCTATGCTCAATAGATATAGGTGGAAACAATACGCCAGTCAGTCAACACACCATATTTTCTTTTTCATTTCAGAAACTATAATTATAGTGACGATCTGAGCGCTATATATTCAATATAGCGCTCACATGTCACTATAATTAATTACCCTTGCGCAGCAATTACACTGTCCATCTTTGTATTGAGACAATAAAATAAATACGACATTAGCGTTATATATTGTCATTTTTATATAGAGGGGATACATTATAGGGAAGGAGGTCTATCGCGTTGGAATGATTCATGTCATTGATTCATGTCATTTTTACACTGTTCGTTTAGCGTGCCCTCCGAAAAATAAAGTAAAAATATTTTTGATGCGCTGATATATGAAATGAATATGCGCGACATAGTCACAATGCTATAAACTTTATTATTCCAACATAATTATGCTAAAGATGGTGTGTATAGTCAACATATTTCTTTTTCCGTTTCGAGAAATAAAGTCAGACATCGTTATTTCTGCAAACCGCATATAAGAAATATAACATCTAAAACAACATTTAGTTTATGTAAGTTTGTAATGTAAGTTTGCCTACATGTGGACTTCCACATGTAGGTTGGAATGCAAATGACACATTAGCTTGAACAATGCCCGTCTCCAGCCGGGAGGAAGGTGTGAACAGCACGGCTTGTGGGGGAGAAAGGGTGAGGGCTCTAAGAGCGGTCCCACGGACCGCAAAAGAGCAGACATTTTAGTAGAATTATGTCTAAAATCATATTTCCAAAACGTTTCAGATGAAAAAAAAAACAGAGATGGTTTGAATCGAACATTTAGAAAAAGTCATGCAAGGGGAACTTTCTCAGGACTTCATGGGCAAAGAAAATCCACTTCAAAATTTCAAAATCGGTCAGCCTGACCGCTCCGACGCGCTAGTGTTAAAGGCTAATAATATCACTGGCAAGCACGCATAGTCCCGGGTGTTCCGACCAGTGACCACCGCATCGCATCGATGCCATTCATTTGTCACACACGTGTGCGACATGGCAGATTGAGAGGAGACAGAGAGGTTGAAGGGAGAGAAGAAAGACTCACTCGTGCGTCGCAGACATAGCCTACAGTATAACAGGACTGTCACTGCACAGACGCTGAAAGAAAACGCCACTAAAGACCTGAGAAAAACTATTTGAAAACGTTAGTGTTGTCTAACTTGTCCTCCTTGCACTTATACACTCCACACACATGCACGCAAACAAACACACACACACAGTCACACACACAGTCACACACACACACACACACACACACACACACACACACACACACACACACACACACACACACACACACACAGTGTGTCACACAAACTATTTGAAAACGTTAGTGTTGTCTAACTTGTCCTCCTTGCACTTATACACTCCATATGGTTATAAAATATTTAACTCGCTCTGGAGTGAGTAGAAGACTCAGAACACAAGAAGCAAGAGCCATTTACTGATGACTTAAGTAGACATGAAACACAACTCACCACTGTTCAAGGACGCGCAGGGAAAAGGTAAAAAAAAAAGGTTTAGAACAGTCTGTCCATTGTGGTGAGAAAAGTTTGTTCACGTTTATAAAGTCTACTCAGTAGACAGTCTAGTGTACATTGTCCACCAATGTACAGTAGGCCTAGACTCTACTGCTACTCTACTGTACACTGGACAATGTAGGCCTATACCGAACTCAAGTAGCCTATGCTAAATGTAAGCTTACTACAAAGTAGGCTACAATGTATTGCAATCAAGGCTGTATTATAATGTATGCCATTGAACAAAATAATAACCCAAAAAAGTTAAATAGCTTGTAGCTATGCCCATTTTCACTAAACATGGCTATCAGAAAGGTATGCTTTGTACTCAAACTTGAATTAACTAGATATGTAGTGGTGTAAAAATAAAATAGAGTTAAAGTCAGGTGCTTGCAAAAACTTGATTAAAAATGTACTTAGTTAATGTCCACCACTTACTGTATCTTACCTACTGTATCTTACCTTATTTCCAATAATAATAATAATAACTACACATGCAAGCAGTTGTTTGTCTTGAACACGTCAACAGTCAAAAATCATAATCAAACATTTTGTTGTATTCCCACAGAACAGATACTTTCTGACAGAAAGAAGGTTGCTGCACCTCTTCTGCTACGCCGTAGGCTGCATAGAAGAACACGGAGGATTTGGGTGCATGAACTCGATCCACAAAGAGAAAAAAACAGGGGCATTACCACCATCTGGTACAGGAGCTCCGGGCTCATCCTGAGAGGCACCGACAATATTTTAGAATGAGTGCAACTCAAATGGACCACCTTCTCTCAATAGTTGGACCCGACATCACAAAGATGGACACAAACTACATTAAAGCCATAGAACCACAACAAAAGCTTGCAGTCACATTGAGGTATGTTTTAATTGCTCAACATTTCAACACAGTTCTTCATTTGTAATAATATAAAATATGAAATTTGGGCAGAGCCATGGCGGGTTGACACCAGCTGGCCGAGCCAGCATTGGGCGGCCAGATCTAGCCCATGGCGCCAACAATGTCAAAACACTGCCGACGCCTAGGGACTGGCACCCACAATCTGTCCCACTCGATGCCAGCCCGACCAGCAGAATCGACCCTCCACGGCTCTGCCATCTCCTTGAATGAAAGTGCACAGAACATCAAACAACACTTTTTTGTAATAAAAAGTGGGCAGACCGGGGCAGGCCGACACCAGCCAGCCGAGCCAGCATCAGTAGGCCAGATCCAGCCCTGACGCAGACGTCTAGGACTGGCACCCACGATCTGGCCCACTTAAAAACTGTCATTATGTTGTATGACGTGACTGTTACATTAATAGTGTATAGCCGTGATTAACATTGCAACTGGGATTGTTCAGAAGTAAATATATCGACATGTGAGGTTCACATGTCAATTCAATTATAATTCAATTATACTGTGTCAAAACCTGCCTCCATGCCTAAAGAAACAAAACAAAAAACAACACTTTGGCATCTTACAAGTATTGGAGGATCTAGGGCTCACCTGCTCACTAATCAAGACACTCACAGCTGCTCATAATGGGGAAGCTCTTCAGTTTCCTCTGGTTGATAGGGTGGTGGTGGTGGTGTCGGCATGTTTGGGTAGTTTGAGTTTCTGGTGGTCTAGTTTCAAACTGCTCTGGCATGACAGTCGTAAGGCGGGGGTAGTACATATGGTCTACCACTAGGACCTGCTTGTGAGGATTCTGCTGCTGGCCTAGATTCAAACTGCTCTGGCCTGACATACGTATGTCTTTCATAAGGCTGGGGTGTGACAGGATATGGCCTACCGCTCGCTACCACCCGCTAGTGAGAACTCTGCGTCACCCAATACTTGTAAGATGCCAACTTTTCTTGGCTCTATTCTTACTGTGAGTGTTGATGCTCTAGCACAGGGTTCCCCAATTAATTTTCCTCAAGGGCCATATTTTGACTAGGGTACCAGGCTGGGGGCCGAGTCTGCACGTGCGAGGTCGAGGTATTGCCCTGAAAATTCATTTTCAAGAAGCTGAAGAAGTGAAATGAAAATGTAAATTACTATAACAAATTATAATATAAAAGCACTTTCATATCCTAACAAAAATGGCTTTTTCAGAATCAATCTTTGTCACATCACAAGTACGGTTGGTACGGCGGTTTGTGCAGGCTCATCATTGCCGTTAAAAGATCAGCTCATATAGTGTAAAAGCATAAAGTGCATAATATGAATAATCTGCGAGTTGTGTGGAGGGAAAAAAAAGTCCCCTTCTGTTTAGCCTGAGAATTGAGGTCTAGAACGTGGGGTCATGTGATCAGTGAACACAATTATTATTTCCACACAACTCAAGGTATATTAATGACATGGAAAATGAGTGGTATTTCCTTTTAATGTGACTTAAGTGCATAATAAACAAGTCATGAATGTGGGTTGCTTAAAAGGACCCCTGGCTAATAAGACAAATGCATTAAAATATTATACTTGCCCTCTATAACAAAACATTAACCCTGTGAATAGGAGGGGCTATAGCGCCCCTCAAAAATCATACCCATGTGAAGTGAGGGGCGCTCTTATCATTATACATCATCATCTCATGAACAACTTAACTTATGTGATTGGTTGGTTAAATGTATGTCATCTGACGGACATTTGTGTGGGGAGTGTGGGGACAAAAGCTGTATAAAAAAATAAACCACCTTAAATATTTTATTTCTTTCATAAATAAAAAATCTTTCACTCAATAGGAACTGCTCCTTTTGTGTTCATATGGTCTAGCCCTATGGAATGCATATGCCAATAAAAAAAAAACTTATTTCCAAAATACATGAGCATCAAAGCAATATTTTAAATACTTTTTATTAGCATGTGCATTCCATATTATTCCATAGGGCTGGACCACACATGGACATAATCATCAACTTGTGTGCAGGAGCAGTTCCTACTGAGTAAAAGATTCTCTATTTATGAAATAAATAAATGTGTGTTTCTATTTTTTGTTATAGCGGGCAAGTATGATGTTTTAAGGCATATTGTCTTAACAAAACAAAAAAAATGAATGTGATTACTAACCTTCTGCTTGACAAATGTGGCCATGTAGGGGGCATAACGCCATTCTCTCTGGCTTGTTCCGCCAGAACCACTTGGTAGATGTTGTCTCCTTCGCCACTTATTAAGCCCCTTAGATAGCACACTATGTAGACTTAGATAGTATTTTAAACAGACTTATAGCTTGTTACGTAGACAGCTCTAGAACTGCACTTTATGTAGTCATAGCACTTTATAGTACACATGTATAATATATTATTGCGAACGCAGTGATTGCGAACGCAGTGAGCATTTACTATGAGACCCAGTAGATCCTGTCTGTCTGTCTGTGTGTCTGTCTGTGTGTGTGTCACGCTGTAACACCAACCACCCACCACCAGAGGGCGCATCTGTATCACACACAAAAACACACACACGTATGCACACACGCACGCACACACACACACACACACACACACACACACACACACACACACACACACACACACACACACACACACACACACACACACACACACACACACACACACACACAAACAACTTAACTTAATAAAAAAAAACTTAACTTAAAAAAAACCTTAAAAAAAAAAAACGAATTTATCACACAAAAACACACATGCACGCACACACACACGCGCACACACACACACACACACACACACACACACACACACACACACACACACACACACACACACACACACACACACACACACACACACACACACACACACACACACACACAAACAACTTAACTTAATAAAAAAACTTAACTTATAGTAAGGGCATTTTATCAGGTATTTGACCAATCTGGGAACTAAATCGTTACCAAGAAATGTCTTCACCAATGTGTTTCTAAAGGTGTCTAATAACATATACTAAAAGTTTGAAATTCAACTCCCGTGGGAAATTGAGTATTATTAGCATAATATGTGACCATACCCTTATCATCCTATATAAGGCAAAAAAGTCCAAATTTCATCATTCTTTAAGTAGCATGTGACATATGAAACTAGGGGGTTTTCATGATTCTGAATCCATTCCAAGCATTAGTTTTGCACAAAAAACACTCCTTGGGCTAAATTAGGCCATATCCACTTGACCAAATGTGCTGACCGCATCACGTTTGTGAGGCCGTTTTCCTCCCAAGGAGTGTTTTTTGTGCAAAACGAATGCTTGGAATGGATTCAGAATCATGAAAACCCCCTAGTTTCATATGTCACATGCTACTTAAAGAATGATGAAATTTGGACTTTTTTGCCTTATATAGGATGTTATGGGTATGGTCACATATTATGCTAATAACTCAATTTCCCACGGGAGTTGAATTTCAAACTTTTAGTACATGTTATTAGACACCTTTAGAAACACATTGGTGAAGAAATTTCTTGGTAACGATTTAGTTCCCAGATTTGCATAGATTTCTCTTACTATTAAAAATAAATCTTTAAAAAAATCTTTACAAAAAAAAGAACTAAAAAAAAACCTTAAAGTACGTAATTTATTCTAATTGTTGTTATTGCAATTTACGAGCTGCGTTCGCTTCCCACGTCCGCGCGCCTTACTTGTATAGTATAGTATTTATAGTTTACATAGATACTCCACTGTTACGTTCTTAGTTTACGCATGATTCATGATAACTACTTTTTATATATGTGATGTATGCCATGCTTTTATTATTGCTTAATGTAAGTCGCTCTGGATTAAGAGCGTCTGCTAAATGCCTAAATTGTAATTGTAAATTGTATTAAAGGCATCCCTCAGCGACTTCCACCTCGCCTTGCAATCAGCCACTGTAAATTCAAAACAAGTACATTATCACAAATGTTAACAGACCTCCCCCCACCCCCTTTACAGGTTTTTAGCCTCAGGAGATTCTCTATCCAGCTTGGCTTGGCATTCAATTATCGCCTAGGGGAGAGCACCGTCGCCTCTGCCATAAGGACACGTGATGCAATCAATCGGCGGATGGTTGGGACCTACATGCCGCAGCCAACCGAGAATGACTGGAGAGAAATCGCCAACCAGTTCATGGGTAGATGGAACTTTCCAAATTGCATCGGTGTCATTGACGGCAAACATGTACTCATACAGGCACCCCCCAACTCTGGCAGCTTGTATTGGAATTATAAGAAGACCTTTTCCATTGTCCTGATGGCTCTGGTGGATGCCGACAAAAGATTTAGAGTGGTTCACATCGGGGACTATGGCAAGGCCAATGCTGGGGGTGTGTATGGTGCATCAGCGCTGGGCAGAGGTCTGGAGGCTGGAACCCTCAATGTACCTGATGATGCCGTCATACCTATGGGCTGAACATCTGGGTGAAATGCCCTTTACCATCATTGGAGATACAGCATTCTAGTGGTGGGGGAAAAAATCGATTATCCAATTAATCGCGATGACGTCATGGACGATAATTTATCGCTGCACAAATGTCAAACATCGATAATATAATAAAAAAAATTTACCAGAGTTTAAGGGCGGAACTAATCTGCGAATGCGCTGCCGCACCGTACCGGACATTTTACGGCTGCGCACACAACGCTCGCCTCGCACATGCGTCTGCTTCGCCTGTATAACCTAGTAACCAAAACAAAAACAAGAGAGAAAGAGAAAGATGGCAGAACCAGAAAAGGAAAGACGGATTAGACCCGCTCCTTCTGCATTTAAAGCCAGTGTGTGGCAACATTTTGATTTGTATGAGGTTGAGGGGACAGGGAAACTGGACAAAACTTACACCGTGTGCAAGTTGTGCAAAGAAAGGAAAAAATACAGCGGGAACACGACAAACATGAGAGACCATCTTGCCCGCTGGCATCCAGAGTTGGTGGAAAATAAAGGGAACCCCGTTGTTGCTGAGAGTTCTACTTCCAACCAGAGCACCATCCCGAGCACACTGCCAAAGCTGGCGGCTCACTCACAAAGGGCAGCAAGAATTACCAAGGCAATCGGCGTGTTCATTGCGAAGGACATACGTCCGTATTCCGTCGTGGAGAACGACTGATTCAAGCGTATGTTACGCACTTTGGAGCCACGGTACGTAGTCCCATCTCGGCATCATTTTACACACATACGTCCGTATTCCGTTGTGGAGAACGACGGATTCAAGCGTATGTTACGCACTTTGGAGCCACGGTACGTAGTCCCATCTCGGCATCATTTTACACACATGGTCATCCCCAGTCTGTACGTGGAGGCGAGAATCAACGTTGAGAAGTCACTGCAACAAGCGGGTAGTAGGGTTGCAGTGGCGACTGATGCGTGGACATCGATTGCTACAGATTCGTATGTCACCGTAACTGCGCACTTCATCAACGATGAATGGCAGCTGATGTCTACCGTTCTACAGACAAGAAGAATGACCGAGCAGCACACAGGTAAAAAGTGTGATGCAGCTCATAAAGAATGCAGCAGAAGAATGGCACATCCGTACCGAAAGATTTGGTGCTAACTAGTGATAATGCTTCCAACATGATTCTTGCTGCTCAACTGGGAGGATTCCTGCATGTAAAATGTTATGCCCACACACTAAACCTGGCAGCTCAGAAAGCACTCAAGCTCCCCGTCGTTTTGAAGCTGTTGGGGAGCATCAGACGTGTCTGTGCGTTCTTCTGAGCGCAGGCGTCGGTGGCACAGGGGTAGAGTGGCTGGACGGTAAACGCAAGGTTGCCTGTTCGAACCCGGGCTCCCCCAGAGTTAGTGTCGAAGTGTCCTTGAGCAAGACACTGAACCCCAAATTGCTCCCGGTGTGCTGGCTAGTGCCTTGCATGGTTTCTGCCGCCATCGGTGTATGAATGTGTGTGTGAATGGGTGAATTGATGCACAATCTATGTAAAGCGCCTTGGATAAAGGCGCTATATAAATGCACCATTTACCATTTAAATGCACCATTTCTTCCACCGCAGCACCAATGCAAAGAAGGTGTTAGATGAGAAGCAGAAGACACAACCTGGCCTCGAGAAAATAATGAAGCTGAAGACAGACGTGTGCACCAGGTGGAACAGTGCTCACGAGATGGTTGAAAGGTTCCTGTTGCTACAGCCTTCAATCACTGCTGCCATGCTGTCCCCTGAGGTGAGAAAAAAGGAGGAGGACATCGACACGTTCAGCACAGCCGACATCACAAATGCAGAGGTGTTTGTCAAGGCCATGAAGTCAATGAAAGATCTCGCCTACAATGGAGCTCCAGCTGCGGAAGAAGTGGCCAGGTACAGAGTGGCTAAATCACTCCCTATCAAAGAAAACCCTCTGGAATGGTGGAAGAAGAATCAAGAGGTATTTCCTCTTCTGTCGCGCCAGGTAGAGTTAGGCTGATAGGGAGAGGCAGAGGCTCCGTCGGTCCGGCTCCCCAGTCTGGACGTCGCACTGTACAGCGAACAATGGACGGGTATCTGAACGATTTGCTCGTGGACAACAGACGGGACAGCGAGACAGAGTCGGAACCAGAGATGGTGGGAGAGGAACACTTGATCGACCAGAGGCAGCAGGTGAACGAGAGCGCGCCTCCTCCTCCTCCCGCGGTGGATCCTAAGCAGCCCCTGGCCGCCATAGCAAACCCGCCCATCGACCCCCACCCTGAGTCTCTGCAACCTGGGCCCAGCTCAGCACCGGTTCGCCGACCCAAGTCCCCAGACTCTCCACAACCTGGGCCCAGCTCAGCGCCGGTCCGCCGACCTAAATCCAAGCAGAGCAAAGTGTCAGTCCGTCGCCCCCGGTCCAAACAACCTGGACCTTCAGCAGTGCCTCTCCGTCAGGGTAGCCGTGCCCGAAGACGGACCTCGCATCTCGGTCAGGCGGACGACCCTTTTTCTTCAACATCCCCAGATGTATCGGAGGATGTTGGGGTCGAGTGGGACCCTACACGGGAAGAAGTCGCCGACGTCCAATACCTATGCATCGGTAAGCCAACTTCCATTTATTACAATGAGTGCATAGTAAAGTATATAGTACACATGTATCGTAGCCCGCAGTCGTTACTTGTGCTACTTCTTTCACTTTTTATATATACTTTATTGAGAATTATTCAGGGTTTTACAATGTATACATATATATTACATTGAAGTACAAAAATATATCATGTTGGCCATCATCATCCGCCGAACATGTTGTGTTGACATCATCCCACCGTGGCGGTGGGATGTCGTTTGGTTGTTAGTCCATCCAACATCATGTGTCGAACAAACGCCATCCGTTGTTAGCCCATCCAACATCATGTGTCGAAGTCGAACATGTTGTGTTGACATCATCCCACCATGGCGGTGGGGTGGCGTTTGGTTGTTAGCCCATCCAACATCATGTGTCGAAGTCGAACATGTTGTGTTGACATCATCCCACCGTGGCGGTGGGATGGCGTTTGGTTGTTAGCCCATCCAACATCATGTGTCGAAGTCGAACATGTTGTGTTGACATCATCCCACCATGGCGGTGGGATGGCGTTTGGTTGTTAGCCCATCCAACATCATGTGTCGAAGTCGAACATGTTGTGTTGACATCATCCCACCATGGCGGTGGGATGGCGTTTGGTTGTTAGCCCATCCAACATCATGTGTCGAAGTCGAACATGTTGTGTTGACATCATCCCACCATGGCGGTGGGATGGCGTTTGGTTGTTAGCCCATCCAACATCATGTGTCGAGGTCGAACATGTTGTGTTGACATCATCCCACCGTGGCGGTGTAAATGTGTTTTCTCATGGGGGAGGGATGGCAACATTTTCAACAACTTGTGTCGACATCATCCCACCGCCACTTATTTAGCCTGGGGACAAACATCTATGTCCATTGTGTTGGCGCTAATCACTCAAAGTATCCTGGCTACAAAAGAAGCCATGTAACTGGCTACATTTGTATAGTCTGAGCTAATGCTTTTATTCAAAGTGCTTTACATACGACGATGTTTATTGTGCTTTCATTTGTAAGTGTACTGTGAATTGTTTCAATCAATGGGCGATGTAAATGTGTTTTCTCATGGGGGGATGGCTACATTTAGCTTGGGGGGGAGGGGGTGGCGCGAAAAGTTGCCCACAGATAGGTGGTGGTGGTGGCGCTAAAAATGCCCAGAATGCCCAGAGGTGGTGGCGCGAAAAGTTCCTACAGAGTGGGGGAGGGTGTAAAAGCAAACATTTTTGGTAGTTTGTGTTTCTGTGTTGGGTTAGTGTAGTGTCGGTTGCTTTACTGTAGTTCGTCTTTGTTTTATATAGGCTACTTTGCTATGGTGCTGATTTTATGTTCACCTTATATTTATAAAGACTAGTCCTTACCCGTTGTGAGATATTGCCCCCCAGAAATATTAATTACCATTCATTTTAACTTGTATAATATAATTTTGTGGGGTTTATTTATGAATAAAAACAGTACTATAACATGAAAGTATTCGTATAAATGCATGGTAGGGAAATTTTTTCATGGCAAGGACCGTAACATTTACACTTATTTAAGCAATATTACACGAGAGGGTGTGGGTTAACGTGATTATTGCCACGACAGGGATGCGGTGAGGAACGAGACGAAGTCGAGTTCCGCAAGCATCACTGAAGTGGCAATAATCACGTTAACCCACACCCTCGAGTGTAATATTGCAATTATACAACAGTTACCCTTAAAACTAAGAAAATCGCTGAAAAAATATATATTTTTAATGACAGATGTAGTCACTACGACCACAAATGTCCCAAGAAACTAGCTAGCCTAGCGACCGAGTATGCTAGCGCTCTGGGAAAACAGAGCAGCTGAATTCTTTGTTTTGATTAGGTGGTGAATGGTGCTGGTTTAACACACGGCTAGAATGCCGTTTCAACCAATCAGATTGCTTCCTCGAAACGACCTGTGGTATAATAGGCCACAGACCCCCATTTGAAAAGTATGAAAGACCCCAGTTTGACATGCAGCACAAAGTATGGGCAGTCGCACAGGTATTCCCAAATGTATGTACAGTGTGGGTAATAGATCATATTATTGATATGTATTTTGAGGAAGGATTGCTTTAATATTGTTGTGAATACTTGTTCACTGGAAATGGAAAAACAGTACATCATAGTCATACATAGAACTGAAAGTGCCAAACAGTCATTGTCATGATAGTAGTGTAGTAATTGCATGTATGTATGTATGTATGTGGCTTGGCCCAGTGAATGGGGAAATGTCCAGCAGTACAGTTTGATGGTCAATGTGTTAATATTTCTTTGTATACAACATTAGTGGCAGCGGTGGCCGAACGGATTGCTGAGCGGTCTTGATACCGGAAGGTCGCCAGTTCGAATCAGCGGTCCGACACGTTAAAATTACCACCGCTGAAGTGCCCTTGAACAAGGCATTGAACCACTACGATGAAATGTGTTCTATGAGCAGGGCCTGGCTGGAAACAAGTTATTGAGCTTAGCCCAGATACCCTGGGTAAATATAGTAATCATTTCATTTCATTGTTCATGTCGGTACGTTTGGTGTTGTCCTCCTCATTGGCGGACTTGCTTCAGGATGTAGCGTGAGCCATTGCAATGGCCATGTACTGTGTCAAAGTTTCGCAGTAGCATTATGATCATGCCGACCTTCAGTGACAGGCGATGTGGTGGCATGCCTGATGGACAAAGCGTGTTGAGGAATTCCACTGGGTACTGATGGTTGTCATGTTGTTCCACAGAATCCACACTGTGGAAGATGTGCTCCTGACCTGGGAATTTGTGGGCAATGTATTGATTGACTGTGTCCACTTCTGCATTGGTTGGGCAGAGGATTGCTCTCTCATAAAGCCACTGATGGTCGGTCATATTGTGAGCAAGGTTGTGAAATACCCAGTCGACCATTTCGTGCAGAGTTGATCCTGGTATGAGAAAGCGATCCATTATTGTGACTGTAAATTCTCCCTTATCCTGAATAGTGGGGATGTTCCCCTCGCCCAGATCAAGCAGAAACTGGTGGAACAAAGCGTCATCTTCCATGCTCCCTGCTGTTGCATGTGTTATGCGCATGTGAGTTTCATGGTTTGAACATGGTTCCAGAGAGGGGAACTCTTCAGGCATCGTGAAATGATCTGAGGTTGTGTGCCATGGGGAACGACTGGTAGGATCTGGCGCCAGTCTCCACTGAAGATGGTGGTAATACCTGAGAGTGTAATAACAAAGTCACTGCATTATAGACAATTATTATGGAAGTGATAATATATTGTATTTCTTTTGTAGTTGTGTTTGATCTTGTAATGAAGATTGGCTGGCAAAAGGTGTCGGCAGCTGTTATTGTTGTAAATGAAAAGGCCACAATATAGTCATTCATGCCATCAGAATGTACATTTTCCAAGAGTAATAAAGTGTATAAGTTTGAATGAAGTCTTACCTCCAAATGGTGAGTTAGGACAGTCCCTGAGTTTCCGGAATGTGCGGTCGGCAGCTTCAACAGCACGGCGATCCATCATGGACACCTCATCAATGACGAAGAGAGAGCACCGACGGATGAGCTCTGCTGTGCTGGACGTAGTACCGATAGCACACATTGACTCCTCTGTGAGTACAATGGGACACTTGGTGCGGCTGTGAAAGGTGGTTCCTTTTGGAAGTAATGTTGCAGCAATTCCACTTGAGGCTGTTGCAAGGGCTACTTTTCCATCTGCACGCACAGATTTAAGGATGAAGGTAAGTGTGAAGGTCTTTCCAGTACCCCCACATGTAGCCATCCCTCCCCCATCAAGTGCAATAAGCTTGCCAAGGTTGTTCTGAACACTTTCCAGGACACAATCTGCAACTGCTCTCTGTTCGTCATTTAGAAGGTGTTGTGTGGCATCAATGTAACGCTGCAGCTCAGGAACATTGTGTTGTGTCTCATGTCTGATGTCATGGGCACAGGGTGAAAGTAGGCAAAAACGGGCATTAATGTCAAATGTTTTTTTCCCGGTTAATTCCCTGATTACGGGATGTTAACGGACATCTGTGGACATTTACCGAGAAGCCCTTCTAGAAATCAACTATGCTTATTCTCTTCAACAGTTTGTTCTTCACATCATTTTGCATTTATGACGGGTTCCAGAGGTTTTAACAGGTAAGTTAGCAGACAAGGAAAACAAACACACACACACACACACACACACACACACACACACACACACACACACACACACACACACACACACACACACACACACACACACAGCAACACACACACAGCAACACACACACAGCACCAACCTGTTGGAGGTCAGTGGGGGAGGTTTTCATGTGAGTTCAGAGACAATGGGATGCCAGGAAATGCTACTTCTAACTCCTCTTCTAACTTCTCCTCAACAGTATCAACTCTCTCCCTGACATAGATGGTGTCATTAGAACAGGTAAGAAAATATATAGACTTTTGTTTCTTTTTTCCCCCCATAAGTGTCCTGTGTATTTAATTCATAAAGGCATTGAGGGGAGGGGAATTTCCTGTGATAAGATTAGACTTTTGAATTGTGTTTGTTTAAACAACTACATAAATCCTAATGTTTGTGTGTATTCCTTCACAGGAAATGCTTTTCCTGGAATCAAACGAATATGCTTCTATATTCTGCTCAACAGCATAGGAGCAGGTCGTCATGCATTGCTTCGGCCGACATAAACATTATAACAGGTAAGAAAATATATATAGACTTTTGTTTTTTCCCCATTAATGCTCTAGCTGTGTATTCAATTCATCAAGGCATTCCGGTGATAAGCGTAGACTTAGTATTGAGCGGTTTTGAATAGACAATGAATTGTGTTTGTTGTTTAGATTAAATAAACTAAATAAATCCTAATTGTGTTTCCTTTTTTTTTTTTTTTTTTTTCTTTTTAGCCTGCTTGCAGGACTTTCTGAGTCTTTGAAAAGAAGCCATCGTCTGGACCGTCTGGGGGCCACCCTGGACAATAATAATAATAATAATAGCCTACTCTCCCACAAGGGAAAAGTTTAAATCCAGTGTATGCAACCTTGTGAAATTCTAAATAATTTGATGGACTAAAAGCTTCTCCACACACATTGCAATGAATTTCTCTCTGAATGTGAATTATCTGGTGTATTTTGGACATTATGGAGGAAGTGAATATGGGGAAGTGTAGAATAAAGCTTAATGAAAACCATATGAGCCCAAATGTTTAATGTGTACTCCTGTTGCAAACTTGCAATCAATCCAATCATAGACCTTCATGTTCAGTTTCTACAAGAACATGGAGCACATTATGAAATGGGACCCATGTTCTCGTAGAAACTGAATTTGAACAGGATTGCTTCTTCCAAGCATGGCCTAAAAATAAAATGTGTGTCTGAACAAGTGTGAACAAAGTTAATCTAAATCTAATTTACAGAAACTCTGCAGGTCAAATGGCAGTAAAACAAAGGATACGATTGAGAATGAAGTTGAATATTGAGACTTTTTTATTTCTATCTGCAGCATAATGTTGGTGTGACATGTTCAGTATACAGTATAACAGCAGTATCATAATAATGAAACATGTAGCGTCAGATGTAATGAAGCCGAAATAAATCATTAAATAATGTAGATAGATTGATGCAATGGGTGAAAAAAGAGGCTCTAACAGACTCCAACACAAAGTCACCACTATACTTTTCGGTTTTAACAATTTCTCTGAAAGACCCAGTGAATAAGAAATACCCCAAAAAAGAACAGGTCATTTAAACAGTAGGATATACAAGTTTACGTGTAATTAAAAAAATTAAAAAAGATCATCATACAACACTTTACGTGGATGTGCTAAGCTCTTGTCATAATGTAAACACTAGGGTTTCTCTCCAGTGTGAATTCTCTGGTGTGTTTTAAGGTGGGCCAATTGAGTGAATTGTTGTCCACACTGATCACATCCATAGGGTTTCTCTCCAGTGTGGATTCTATGGTGTATTTTAAGGCCAGCAATTTGAGAGAAGTGTTGTCCACACTGATCACATCCATAGGGTTTCTCTCCAGTGTGGATTCTATGGTGTATTTTAAGGCTGGACATTCGAGAGAAGTGTTGTCCACAATGATCACATCCATAGGGTTTCTCTCCAGTATGAATTCTCTGGTGTTTTTTAAGGCTGGACATTTCAGAGAAGTGTTGTCCACACTGATCACATCCATAGGGTTTCTCACCAGTGTGAATTTTCTGGTGTGTTTTAAGGCTGGACATTTGAGAGAAGTGCTGTCCACACTGATCACATACATAGGGTTTCTCTCCAGTATGAATTCTCTGGTGTTTTTTAAGGCTGGACATTAGAGAGAAGTGTTGTCCACACTGATCACATCCATATGGTTTCTCTCCAGTGTGAATTTTCTGGTGTGTTTTAAGGTTGATCAATTGAGAGAAGTGTTGTCCACACTGATCACATCCATATGGTTTCTCTCCAGTGTGGATTCTCTGGTGTGTTTTAAGGTTCCCTATTGTAGAGAAGTGTTGTCCACATTGATCACATCCATAGGGTTTCTCTCCAGTGTGAATTCTCTGGTGGCTTTTAAGGGTAGACATTCGAGAGAAGTGATGTCCACACTGATCACAGCAATGGTGTTTTTTCTTTGTCAAGCTTCTTTGTTCATTCACCTCTGGTAGGTCAGGGCAGACAGACTGATGATGCGACACTGGATTTGATTGGAAACAAATACAAAATGGCCTTAACAACATGGCATGACTAAAATATAGGGATTAAGTGATTACTTAATCCTTAAGTAAAAAACACACAAAATGATCTACAACACATCTACTAATAATAAGATCATAATACAATTACTATTGAGAATATTGATGGAATAAAAACAGTAGGAGTGAAAAGGGAGGTTGAGTAACATACCAAGGTCTTTGGGTTCCTCCTGTTCAGCAGAAATGTCCCTGGTGGGTTTGAGAGAGTTCATCTTCACCTGAAGTCCACAGTCAGATGTGACCAGAAATGATCCTGGAGGAGTTGTGGAGAAATGACACAGACCAAGTCTTCTTATACCAGAGAGCCACTAACTGCTTTGAATGATTAACTAAGAGAACAATAGAACCATCTCTCCACCAATCACAGTCTAACATAATGTCCTCCACCCCTCCTCCTCCCCACAGATATACTCACTCAATGGATCCAAAGTGGTCACACAATAAAAAGTATGGTAAGCATTTAAGATTAGACCAAGGACTGAGAAATTTGTTTACGGCTAGATTTGATTTTATAATGTGAATTTGTTTTGTATTCATTTTGTTTTATTATTGTGTTTTTTTATTTTAATTTAATTTGTATTTATAGTTGTACATCTGTATTGTATTTGCTTTATCCAGGACCCCAGGAAGACTAGAGGCTTATGCATGTGTCTCTAATGGGGATCCTTTATTAAACATAAACATACAATAAAGCAGCAATAGTAACAATGCCTATAATGTACCTCTAACATGTGTGTTAGAGGTACATTGGTGTTGTTATGATCTACTAAATTATATGTCATGTTACTGACTGGAATTGTCATGAAGAAACTGGACTCCTAGCCTACACACCATAGATACAATATATGTATTAAAATAAAGACAAAATCACAATGTAAGTCTCATCAGCGTTTTAATCAAATCACTTGGGTGTTTTTGTGTAGTCACACCGTTTACTTATTCCACCACTGAACAAACCACAGGGTAGGTGGAATGATATTTAAACAGTCTTGTTACTAATTAAAATAATTACATTATTTGAAAATAAATAGCCAACAAATGCATAAGATGATATGGTGTATTATCTGGCATGATACTGTGCAGTAACTTAGTTAGGATCAAAAGGTCACTTTAAAGAAGAGTACTGAAAGTAGTAACACCTCCCCTTTGTCTTGGAGTGGTGAAAACCCTCCTCACAGCTCTCCTCCAGTTAACTGCAGTCAGGCTCCATTTCAATGTGAAAGGCTCATAACCAAAGACACCTAGATGATGATGGGCCATCATCAGAGATATGTTCATAGACATTGTTTTCTTTGCAACAAAACCCCGCAAACCCAGAGATGTCAGCAGTTAATTTCCAAAGTTCTTCACTGTGCAATATAATTGTAATTTAAAATTATAAAAAAGGTTTAGCCCTCTGTGAATGAAATAATGTTTTTGATTATTGGACATTAAACTTCTTCATTCTTTCATCTTCACATGCCAAATTCACAATTTTCTATAGCAATGTAGTCATTTTAACAGTAGGCTAGTAACCTAACTGTATGGACATATATTGTTCATGTTTTGTATAGATAAGTGTATCTAAAATATTTAATGTCAAGACAATTGGTTTGATTTAACTGTGGATTTCTTTTTCAAGATTATTCCACAATTTTCACAAATGTTCACAATTATTCTGTTATAGACAATCTTTAAGCTGACAACACATCATATCAGTTCACAATGCGTTCTGAAATTGTAGATCAGTTAAATTATTAATCTACAGCATAATGTTGGTGTGACATGTTCCACAAAAGCAATACAGTATAACAACAGTATTAAAACCTGTAGGGTCCGATGTAATGCAGCAGAGATATATAATGTAGATAGAGTGATGCAATGGGGGTAAAAACCCAAACAAAAAGTCACACCATACTAATTAGTATATAGAATGACTGGTCAACAACCCAGCCTAACCCCCCTCCTGAGGTTGCACCTAATCCCCCAGAGGTGAAGGACGATGAGGAGGACGATGAGGAGGACGATGATGAAGAGGAGTTTGAACTAGCAAAGGGTTTAGGGACAATTAATATGTAATAGCCCAATAACCCAGCAACTACCCAGAATCGCTCCCCACCTTGCTCCCAGGCATCCAGTGAATATCAAGGATTTTTCATAGGGGGAGGGGAATGGTAGGATTAAGGGCTCATTCTGCTAATTGGGCATTTTATTAATTATGTTTGATTAGTTTATCGTTTGCATTGACATGCATGGCACCTAACTATATAAAGATAAGATATTACTTTACGCAAGACCGTTGGATTCGCAGCGACAAGGTGTGCCGGAAATCATACTTGATTTTTCTGTCAGGACACTGGGGGGGCACTTGGGGGGGGGACTGTCTGGGGAGGCACTGGGGGACCTGGGGACTTCAGTGCAATGTACTTACATATGTTGCGACCGAAGGTCGCAACATATGTAAGTGTATGTAAGTACATTGCAAGGAATGAGTGCATTCGCCATGTACTTGAAGGAAGCCTAATCCAATCACTCTTAGATTTTCTCCAGTTTATCCCTGAGTTTAAGTTTACCTTATTGTTGTAGGACTTTTGGTTTATTTAGCCTTATTGGGGTTAATTCACCCCATGGCTCCATTTCAAAAAAGACAAATTTACATGTGTTTCTCTTTTGTTTCCTGAGCCCGGTGTCTAATGGCCCATTTGGTGTCAGTGACACCTCTATGCTTCTTGTCCCAGGCTGGTTTGGAATGTGCTAATGTGTCCCCTATTCAAAGTCTGATTTCCATTGAGTGTTGGCTTTGTCTATGTGTCTGTGGAGTTTTGGTACAAAATCAAAACAACTTGTCTAATATTTTGGCATGTTTAAACCTCCAGGAAAATCCGTGTTGAGGTTCTTGATCCACTGCCTTTCATTAAACCGTCTTTGTCCTACTGTCCAGTTGGGATTGTGTTGAAGTCCAGACACTTTTAGATCTGCAATGCCATTTGCCATGAAATGTTGGACAATCCTTGTAGTTGTCTTTTTTGCATTGTTAATATTGTACCTGTGTTGTCTCAGCCTTGCAGCTATTGTTTTACTCGTTTCTCCGACATATTGTAAGCCACATTTTTCACATGTGATTAAATAAATACAGTTGCTGGTTCTGGCTGTTATCTGTTGTTTAATCTCCAGCACGCATTTTGTAGTTCTATTTTTAACTATTTGTTTGGGTTTGAAGTATTCTGGTCTCTGGCTTACTGGTGTGTTGATTCCTTTTAGCTTGCTGTGTACCAGATAGTCTTTAAGATTTTTGTTTTTTCTGTAGGCTGATATAATTTTATATTCCTTTAGAAGATCATCTGTTCGGTTCTCAAAATTCCTTTTTAATCTGTTGTTGGCTAGTCTGCTCTGTGTTGAAGAACTGGTTACTAGGGCTATTTTTGGGCCTTGATCCCGTACTCTTACCTCTAAGAAGGTATTGTGAGCTTTCCGTAGGAATGTCCTGGTGTAACCTCGTAGTCTGAGAGCATTAAATAGCGTTTTACAGGCTATTTTGAAATCACTTCCTTGCGTGCAAATCCTATGGAATCGCAGCAGTTGTGATTTGACTATCCCTGTGTACGAATGTGGTGGGTGGAATGACGTTTTGTGTAGTAAGGCGTGAGTGTCTGTTTCCTTAAAGAATACTTTTAAGTCTAATTTCCCGTTTGTGTTGAAGTTTGGGCCCTTGAAGATTGTGACATCAAGAAAGTCAATACTTTCCGTGTGTGTCACATATTTTATCGTTATGGATCTATGATGGCTATTTAACACATCAATAAATGCCTGGAATTCTTCTTTGCTATGTTCCCATATTCCAAAGATATCATCCAGAAATCTATAGTAATGTGTTGGTTTTAGTCTGCATTTTTCTAGGGCTGTCTGTTCCCATATGCTCATGTAAATGTTTGCATAAGATGGTGCAAACCTCTTTCCCATGGCCGTCCCTTTGGTTTGTAGATATAACTTGTTATTGAAGGAAAAATCATTCCTGGTTAGATTTAAGTCTAACAATTGGAGTAATTCCTCCTCTGGTCGATTTGTGTCTGGGTATTTACTGAAAACTTCCTTGACTGCGTGTAGCCCTGCTGTCGTCTCAATGTTTGTGTAGAGGCTGTCTATATCTATCGAAAACAGAAAGGCTTCTTTTGGTACTACTATTGCTTTGATTTTGTCTACAAAATCGTAAGTGTCTTTTATAAAACTGGGGTGTCTTATTGACAGTGGGTTCAGGAAGTGTTCAATATACTCTGCTGTCTGATAGGTCTCACTGCCACAGTCAGACACAATTGGTCTCCCCGGCGGTATTTCGTATGGTATTGTCCATGAATCCGGGCTCTTGTGGATTTTTGGCAAAAGATAAAATATCCTCGCTCGTGGAGTGTCCTGTCCGAGCAAATATTGTTGTTGTTTGGCGTTTATGTGCTTCTTTTCCCTCAGTGTTTTTATGATGGCTTTGGCCTTTACAGCCGTTTGTTTGTAAATTGGTCTGTCTAATTGCCTATAATGATCCTGATTGCTGAGCTGTCTCTCCCCTTCAAACAGGTATTGGTGTCTGTCCATTATTACTATACAGGAGCCTTTATCTGCTGGCTTGATTACAATCTGTTGGTTATTGGCTAGTTCCCTCAGTGCTTTAGCTTGTTCTGTTGTGAGGTTATCTTTCTCCTTAAGGTGTCCTGGTATGTGTCTTACCGTGTTTGTGTCGTCCTGGATCAGTTGTTTCAGGCTCTGTGGGAGCACAGCGTCTGCAGGTTCCCAGTTTGATCCTGGCTGAAAGGGTGGTATTTCCCTCCCCTGGTCCATTCTAAAGTGTGTAGCTAGTTTCAGTCTGCGGTGATACTGGGAGAGGTCCTTCTTTAATCTGTTGGTTTGTTGTTTGTAGATGTCTAGGGTCGGGACAAATGAAAGTCCCTTTTCCAGCAGTTCGGTCTGATGTTGATCCGGCTGGAAGTAATGGGACAGATTAATTATGTTTGACTTCCCCCCCCTCCTTTCTTGGTTTATGGGGTCAATTAGTTTAAACTAAGGAGCCAATTTTCAAGCATTGCTTTGCCTGTCTCTGTTTTCCAATGTATGTTATCATGAACCACTTTAAAATCCCGTTCATCCAATTTCTTAAGTTATGCCTATCCTTTGCTGGGAGATCATTTGAGAAATTGATTAAAGGGACATGGATACTTGCGGCTGGAAAGGCGTTCTGTGCTGCTACGATGCTCGATCTCATCGACTTCTGTGCTGAGGCGGTAGCGTGGCCCTTGTTGTTTATCCCAACCGACAGGATGCAATGTGCTACCGTGGTGTTCTTTGGTGTTTTCTCTAGTAGGGTCTTTGCATGTTGGAATGTCATTCCTGGGTAGCAATCCACTTGTAGATCCGTTCGTCCGAAGGGTGGGATGTTGTCCAGGTTCGAATCCCCTACGATGAGGAGGCTTTTCTTTGGGTATAGTCTCCAAAGTGTGTTATTTTCCTTCGTGTTGATGTGTCTGTATACTTCCCCTGGGATCCTTGGTTCATCTTTCTCCGGTTCATCTATTCCCTGTTCCAGGTTCTCTCCTGGGTCTGTAGTGGTCCTACTTGGGTCTATTCTATCTACTTCTGTGCCCTGGGTCTGGTTCTGTGTGGTGTTCTCCTGTGTTGTTGGTTCCGTCCGGCTGCGGTCAGCCCTCTGGGGTTGTGGTGTGCCATTTGGATTGGCCCCCTGGGGTGGGTCTTGTTTACTTCGTGTTTGCCTCTGTGGTGGGCTCTTCTGTATTGGTGCGGCCAGGTGGGGAAAGTCTTCTTGTGATAGGTCCCTTCTTGGGAGGACCTGCACTACTGTTGTTGGTACCTTTGGTCTTGCTCCCGGTGTTGTTGTCCCTGTACGGGGTTGGGAGGTAGGGGGGGGTAGGTAGAAGGGCTGGGCGGAGAAAGAGGATACATACAACTGGGGTAGAGAGGGTGGAGGACAGTAAAGGAGGAGAGGGAGGGACAGTGGATACACAAGGGGAGGGTACAGGTGGACAATGGGGGATCGTCCATACAGATGGGGTAGGAGGAGGGGGAGTGGAAACATGCATAACAGGAATAGTGGGAGGAGAGAGGGAATTGGGAGCATGCAGAGAAACAACAGCAGGAGGGGGAGGGGCAGCCATTGCAGTTCTATTTGTTCTTAGCTGTGTGATTACCTGTTGAGCTTTGTTTATCTCCAATTGTTTTAGTCTCTTCCCTAAGTTTTTTCTAGCCCATCTGGGACACTAGGGGGCACTATCTGGGGAGGCACTGGGGGGGCATTGGGGGACACTGGGGGGGCACTGTCTGGGGAGGCACTGGGGGGAAACTGGGGGGGCACTGTCTGGAGAGGCACTGGGGGGGACACTGGGGGGCACTGTTTGGGGAGGCACTGGGGGGATACTGGGGGACACTAGGGGGGCACTTGGGGGGAGCACTGTCTGGGGAGGCACTGGGGGACACTGGGGGGGCACTGTCTGGGGAGGAACTGGGGGGCACTTGGTGGGGCACTGTCTGGGGGGGACACTGGGAGGCACTGTCTGGGGAGGCACTGGGGGGAAACTGGGGGGCACTGTCTGGGGAGGCACTGGGGGGCACTGTCTGGGGGGACACTGTCTGGGGAGGCACTGGGGGGCACTGTCTGGGGAGGCACTGGGGGGGACACTGTCTGGGGAGGCACTGGGGGGGCACTGGGGGACACTGTCTGGAGAGGCACTGGGGGGACACTGGGGGGCAATTGGGGGGGGGCACTGTCTGGGGAGGCACTGGGGGGACATTGGGGGGCATTGTCTGGGGAGGCACTGGGGGGCCACTTGGGGGGGGGGACTGTCTGGGGAGGCACTGGGGGGCACTTGGGGGAAGCACTGTCTACGGAGGCACTGGCACAATATCTGAAACCGGAAGTGATACCTATTGGGTGAAAAAATGAATGCATTTGATATAAGATATCGGGGTGCCCAATTCCGTATCAAAATCCATTCATTTTTCACCCAATTACAAGTTACCACCCTACGCCTAAGGTATTCCATGCATTGACATGCATATAATTTATCCAACTGGAGTTAATCAAGCTGGACCAGGTGTTGATTATTGAAGCTAATGGCACACTCATATGTTTGGACTCAGAGTGACTGTCAGACAGTATCAGACTTGCAAAGAAGAAGGACTGACTAACCAGCGATACCAAGAGGTTGGTATTTTTGTTAAATATTGTTGAAATTCTACATAAATTATCTTCTTTCGAAAAGATTATCAACATTGTATGTTTTGCAATCTGAAATCTTTATAATAATATACAGAATGGAACAACCAAGCAAGGAGATGACCCCGATACCCCCTGAGGGGGAAATGGAAAATGTGCTCCCACAACCCAACCCTTCTCCTCAATTCAATTCACCAGGTGAAGATGTAAGTACATCCTAAAAAGATGTGTGGCTGCAAACCTTTTTTGAGCGACCTAAATAATTCAAATTCATGATTTACCTTTCAACACAGGCATATACATTAATCCAATTACGTTGGTCTATAGACACATGATGACCAGGAGGAAGAGGCTGAGGAGGAGCAATCTAACCCCCCACCTGAGGTTGCCCCAAATCCCCCAGAGGCGGAGGAGGATGAGGAGGACGATGAGGCGGACGATGAGGACAATGAGGAATTTGAACTCCAGGTCAGAGGCAGGAGGAGGTATGAGGTACTCCTCAGATACCTCCCACTTCTGGAGGCCAGACGGCGAGCCCTGAGGAGACGCCGTCGACATGCAGCCTCCGGAGGATCTGGGGCAACCTAATAATTAATTCAATTTCTGTTTTCTTTCTTTGTTTTGTTATTCCTTTTGTTTTTTTTGCTTTTGAGTTTTGTTAAATAAATGTTGTTCCTTTTACACCTAAATCTGAGTCATCCATTTATGATTAGTCTGTTTTTTCTCTCTCCAAGAAATGGTAATATCATGTAGTGATATCATGTAGTTGACACTTGGTGATTAGTGATAATTAGTGACAGGGTTTGGAGATAATTAAAATGTAATTGATATTCTAGTGGGCAGGGTTTGAGTGGTTTTGGGGTGGGGGGCTAGCAAAGGGTTTAGGGGCAATTAATATGTAGAGGGAGGGTTCTTCATGGGTCTGGGGTATGTGGTCTTTATTGTGTAAATGTTGGGGCACCGAGGATAACTCTGTCTTGAATGGTTTTTCTATTCCATTTAGATTTTATGGTTAGGCTAGGGTTGCCCAATTTCACATCATATCCATTATGAATGGATTTGATTGGTTAGATAATTTCATCACAAATTGTTTGAAAAGAATATTCGATTTGATAGGAGTTTGGCTATCCAATTCCATATCAAATCCATGCATTCTTTCCATGTCGACCACACCCATCCAAACACTTGCCTTTGCCCAACATCCTATCAATTCCATTCTTTGTATAGCCCAATTACTGACAACAACCCTACCCATGTCACTAATTAATGACAATTTGTTTCACCTGCTGGAAGGGTATATAAGGGAGGGGAAGTGCCATGTGCTTCATTCATTGTCTGTAGCCTACTGAGAGAGAGGGAGAGAGAGCTGCAAGAGCTAGATAACTCAACTCAACACATTACAAACAACTGAATCCTGAATCCAACAACGTATCAACATGCCTATGAGTTAATATTCTATATTTTTGGGGCTTATGGTTTGGTGGTTAGATTTTGCTGAGCAACTTCTGGTGCTGTATTTACAAGTATAATTGATTTTCAGTTTCAACATGTGTGTACATTTTGGGGAGCAGAGAATAATTCTATCATAAATGGTTTTAAAAAGGGATGGATTTCTGGAAGAAGAAATCAACAATGGAAAACCTTTCCATTAACTGTACTAATCCCAATTTTTAACTTTTGTTTTAGGCTTCCATGGACAAAGTGCAATGTCCAATTTGTGCAAAGGTGGTATATCTGACCTCGCACCTGAAGAAAGGCCACAAAATAACAAATGATGCGGAGAGGCTTCTCCTCCAGGATTACGCATACGGAAGGTAAGTGTTATTGTTTAATGAGAAAATGATTATTGTGTAATGGTGTAATACGCTTTCTACACTGGTTTGGCTTACCTTGTATACATTTGTTTTGCAACTGTAGAGTCCATAAAAAGGACTATCCAACGTGCGATATCTGTGGAAAGAAAAATAATGCACGGATAGACAAACACCTGGCCGACGTCCACATGATATAAGTAAGTTAATTATGTGTGCTTGCTACTTAACCACTTAAACCTTAGCATTGGTATTGCGAAGAAAGCTGAAAAAAGCCTGCTATAACAAGAAAAAAGCTGCAGAGGAGGCCAAAAAGCAAAACCTGTTAGCCTTACTGCAAGAGAGAAAAGATAGGATGAAACAGTCTCCACTCTGCCCAACTCCAAGCAAAAAACCAGAGAGGTTACCCTGTCCGATGAAATCCTATCAGAAGAGGAGGATGATGGTGATGATGGAGGAGTTGTTCCTCAAAAAATGTTTGAGGAGGCAAATGAGAAAGCACATCACTACCGCAAAAAATGGAAAGAAACGAAGCAAAAGTAAGGGAATTTTAAATATCTTTCATCTATTTTGCATTATATATAAAGAGCTTTAGCTTCTGAAAAGGACTACTGAGCCAAAATGACATAACATTAACTTTTGTTATAGGCTGGAGGAGCAGGAGAAGATTAGAGCAGCAGTTGAAGCTGAAAATAAAACACTGCGGGCTCTAAACATAGAGTGGCAGCAACATCTGCTGAAGGCATTCAAATCCACTCCATCAACAGCACAATGCAATGGTGAAGAAACATTCTTGGAATTTGTCATCGTAGGTTCGAAATCACAAATCTTTCACCAGCCACGGCCCTGCCCACCTTGGCCAAAGGATCGAAAAGGTGTGGGTAGGACTTGGCCTTGAAGGGAAGCCCACCTTCAACCTTATCAGGTCTTCAGCATCTAGCAAGGTAAATCTTTCAGACCAAGCACGTTTAACAGACAACTCCAGATCCTTTCCATTCACAGTCACGGAAGACCCTGGATGTGACCAGCCGGGCTAAGGTCAGCAGTGTCCCCCACTCGGGGCCAGTGGGGGACACTTGGGGGGGGGCACTGTCTGGGGAGGCACTGGGGGGGTGGGCACTTGGGGGGGCACTGGCACAATATCTGAAACCGGAAGTGATACTTATTGGGTGAAACAAATTAATTGATTTGATAAGATATCAGGTGCCCAATTCCGTATCAATTCCATTCATTTGTCACCCATCTGAAACCGGAAGTGATACTTATTGGGTGAAAAAATGAATTGATTTGATAAGATATCGGGTGCCCAATTCCGTATAAATTCCATTCATTTTTCACCCAATATCTGAAACTGCAGGTGGGCGGGGCTTAAGGGTAGTATTTTGGTCAAAATGGGGGGGATTGGGGGACACTGGGGGTCACAGTCTGGGGGGGCACTGTCTGGGGATGCACTGGGGGGGGGGGCATTTTGAAAAACATGAAACATGAAAAAACTAAATAGAACAGGGTTTAAAGAAATTATATGGGCTTTTAGTACCTGGAAAAGGGTTAGGGGTAAGAGTCAGTCAATGTTTGTGATTTGTTTGTGATACTGTAGGATCTAAGTGTTAAACAGACTTCAATCAACTGTTTAAATAATTTCTCACCATGCCCGTATCTACAAGCCTAGGAAACTCTGTCAAGACTTCCTCGACGCTCCTCGTGGCATCCCTAATCCACCTGCCTCTTTGTATAGCTGTCTGTTTCATGTACTCCTCAACTTGAGACACTGGATATCTATTCTATTCTTCAGCCATTCCACCATTTCTTTCAGTTCTTCACAGGACACAGGTTCTGTTGAATGATAAGTACAGGGGTCATCAGATTCATTATAGCGGCACCTGTGCTTACATCACATCGGTGTATGAGGTCTGTTCAGAAGTCTATATAATCCTTTGCATTTGTCCATTCTGTCCTGCTGGGAATTATTAACATGGTTATTAATATTACCTGGTGCAACAGGGACATTAGGGACAGTCTGATGCTCTTGGGCGCATGAAAGCTGTCGGTTTTCTGATGTGCTTCCTTGTGTTCCTTAAGCGCTCCTCCAGGAGACCTGTAGCAGGTTTTTTTTCCCGAGCAACCGTGTACCAAGCTCCCTGTAAAATAGATTGTATTCATCTTAAATTGCCCTGGCATAAACCATGAAGGTGGTTACATGGGATTTTGACGAGCAGTCCACAAATGTGTGCGTGCACTAGGAAAAACGTTGTTTTAGGTGTGTGTGTTCTGTTTTGTGTGCCGATGGATTAACTTACATAGCCACTGCCTGTAGCAGCCAGAAGACAGGGAAAGTCATGCACCAATGCCATGGCAAGGGCTTTCTTGATGTCTCCGTTTGGCCTGTTAAAATAGACGGTTGAAGTTTGTCAAAGAAGAATGAAAAGATGGTCGGAACTCATTGTCAAATATACGATTCAATAACATAATGTATGAAAGCGTATGTTCACAGAACAATTCATATACAGCTTACTCACGTTTCACCGTGGGTGGAAATCAGGTGAGCTACAAGAAGTCTCGCTAGGGCCTTTCTCTGCTTGGTGGTGATGGAGCGCTGTACATCCAAACTCTGTTGTATTTCTCTCCCCTGAAGAGTGCCTTGCAGAATCTGGCGTATCAACTATAGAAAATAATGAATCACAATGGAAAAACTGACAAAACTACTTTGTGAGGACTTTCTTTCCTTTCTCAAATGTTTAGGTTTAGGATTTGTAGTCCAGTTATCACACTGGCTCGGGAGTGCAGTCTGCAGAAAGAAGAGAAAGACAAGAGAAAAGGCATAGGAAAAAAGACATAGGAGACTAGACTAGGACAACAAGAACTCAAGAAGTGTGTGGTACTGTAACATTTGTGAAAACAGGGCCGCCACGAGAAGGCTCAGCACCGCTAGCCCCCTATTTTGTTTATATATATATATATATATATATATATACTTTTTTTTGTTTTTTGTTTTCTTTTTCTTCATTTTTACTGGGATTTCTTTAGTCAATACTTACAAATGTTGGTACCAGCTGCAGGTTCAACACACAAGTTGGTTGTAGATTGTGGATTACTCCATTGGTGCTGTTGTGGATTCCGAATGTGGATTCCTCCACTGGTGCTGGTGCCACAGAAGCATCTTGAGAACACTCTGCAAAACTTGTTGTGATAGTCTGTAGATAATCATAGTTAAGTTAATGGACTATTCCAAAGACGTCTTAAAACATACAGATGATGGGACGACAACTTCCGACTTCGGTCAACTGTATTCACAGTTGCGGGATCAGGCAATGCCATCACAAATATCCTAAAATACCCACATGTGAGCAGCTGTACATACACCATTTCTGTGTACATTACATTCATGGGAGGAACAGACATGCTCTCTGACTAAAGGTGCTGTTGAGGCCCCCCTGGAATGCTGTGCTGCTGCAGTGCCATGATGCTGGCCTGGGACAGGATGCTGCAGCAGAAGGTGTCTTCTGAAAGACTGCACATACGCAAACGTACACCTGCAACCATTTTCATGGCACTGCCACATTTTTGAAGCAGAAGTCATGGAATGCACTGCCCTCAAATGAATAAACAAAGATTTGGCATCACCGGCTATGGCTTCTTTGCAGCGGAAGCATGTATATGCCATCATTACCTACTGTAGCTTACACTTCTATTTGTGAAATAAATAAGTTGTTACGGCCATTTAAAATTGGCTCGAACACCAAGGACCATAACATAACAGGACAAAAGTCAGGTCAAAAGTACAATGAAAGTTTATTCATAAATCATAATCACACAGTGTCTTTTGGCAATAAATAACTGAGTGAAAAAACTATACAATCAACAAAAACATGACCTAACTAAAGCCCTAACAAAAAGGAAAGGATGGACTGGCCAAACAAACAAAAGAGGGGAGCCTGGTGAGCTACGCACTATGTGCATGTCGGAGTCACCAGACTCCCATAAACTACCAAAACCTAATATGAAACTAAACTAACCAGAAAAGAAAAATACCCAAAATCATACCCAGCTAAGCCCATCTTAGCTGAAAAGAAGAAAGAGACAAACTTAACTAAGGCATAATGGCAGCATGGTGTTCTCTGCTTGGTTGCTGGGGATCTCCTGAACCTGACAAACACTCCAATTTATACTCTGGCCCTAATCATGCATGAGCTACAGCTGGGACAGGGCGGCGGCAGCCTCAGTTGAGTGACAGCCAGGTGAGCAGAGTGTCCACTGCAGCGTAGATCCCAGCAGCATAGATCAGCACTACAGGGAGGACAAAGTGCTATTAGTGAACACATAGTGATCAGAATGTTGTAAAGTGAGGTGTGCATATGCAAGCATATAACAGAAGTGGATAGAGCAGACCGAAGAAAACCTACCGTCCACTTCCGATCAAACCTAAAACCTTTTACTCACAAGTTCCTTGTGGCGTTTCTGGAATTTGACACGCTGTACAATTGTCGGTATCAGTGCGGCAATGGCATTGGTGTCCAACAGACGAAAGCTTTCCTCATCAACCTCCTCCTCTGAAATTCAAGAATGAAAATAAATGTACAAATGTAGGCCAGTCACAATTACAATTTTAAATAATGGCAATTATTTCACAAAACACAATTAAATCTTGAATCACAATCATGTGTAGGCCTACATCAAGTAAAATGTACTGACATGCATCAATGTTCCCTTAATGTCAGTTTTTAACAATCAATCCACATTTTTGGGGGGATTAGCAGCCATAAATAGTATCTACAAGCTCACAATGCAATGTGTTGTGAGCTGGTAGATCTGCTATTTAGTTTTTTAGCAACAAATGGTGTGGATTTTTAAGTCTCCAAGTACAGAGTTAACTCACGTCCAGTATACTAACTCCATAGGGTTTTGTGGTTAATTACCTAGTCAAAATAGAGACAATTTAGTACCAAACTGGATATGGCCTTCTTTAAATATATCAAAATAGTTTATAGTACAACATTGCCTCAATAAAAATGTACTTACTTGTAAATGTCTAAATACAAATTTCAAGTTGCCATGCAGTCAGTGTCTCAGCGACAAAAGTGTCCATGGTGAAACTCCATGACTAGAATGAAATCAGATTAAGTAAATTTACTTAATCTAAACTGAGAAAACGGAATGACTCGACAGGCTGTTAAGAGTTGTGAAACTTGTGAGACGTTTTCCTTTTAACAGTGAAACAGTTAAATGTTACATATTCGTGTAAAACATGAGCGAGAAATTAGGCGTGAATGTAGTAACAGTTTGTGACAGGTAACCTGCTTGTGCACTACAAAAACAAATAACTAGCTGAAGGCTGGGTGTTGTATGGAAATTGGTTCCACTGCCGGTAGAATAAAATATATATATATGGTAAAATCAGTATAAAGCAAACTAGCGGGACACAAAATAACTACAGTATCTCTCCATGAAGTATAATCATTCACGATGTATTTGTATTGTACCTGTTCTCATGCATGCAACATGCTAAACATTAGTAGCCTGGCTAATAAGCCAGACTCAAAATCACACTGTCGTGTGGTATTTGAGTCTGGAGATGCTGTGTATGGATCTTGTTTCCCGGGGGGCGGGTTCAAACATTTTCTCTTTGACGCAATTGGTCAGAGCTACTGTCAGTCAAAGGTCTCAAGCATTGAACGTCACTGTACCAAAGCCCGCCCATATTGCATACCGTGTCCCGATTGGCCACACAAGTTCTCTGGTGTAGGAAATGGGCGTACAAGAGCCTCTCCAGACCGTAATCTGCCGGCAGGCAATTTTTTTTTTGCCAACGGCTGATTCGGTCTGGCTTATTAGCCAGGCTAAAACATTAGCCCCTCTGCTCATAGTACTATGATAGTTATCCCATGACGTCTCGGTTCTGTTTTGCCAACATGGAGGCTAAAGCAAAGCTAGGCCTCATAGTAGTTTAATAAAAGCAAACCCACGATGGATAAACGCTGATGAACTCCCTGTTTGTTGCGCGCTGCTTGTGCTCATGTGCTGTCCCTGTGTGGAGTGCTCAGTGCTCGCGCTCTGCCGTAACGTGGGTGTGTGTGTTGTGTGCGCGGGTGCTGGGAAGTGGCGTAAAAACCGAGTTCATTTACCTCCTCAGGCAACCGCTATATTGAAGAAAAGCTTTTAGATCTGATAATGTTGCACACAACACCAAAGCGCATGCGAGAGTTGTACACTGGGAAGGAGAGGCAACTTAAAGGTACAGACCTTAGGACAAGCTTTATTGGGTACAGACACAGTCCTGTAACACAGCCCCACTGGCATGTGAAATGTCATGTTTGTTTTTCTGATCAGGCTGTTGTACTGGCTGTCCTTTTGTACGCAATTAAACAAAACAACACATATATTTTTAGCTATCCTAAACATAATACAAGAGTAGAAAACGAAAATAAATATAATTTACAGAATTGATAAATGTGATAAAATATAGGTTCCACAGTGGTTCCACAGTGATTCAGAAGCGGGAAAATTAATAAAGCAACCTCTGGGTTAAAATAACCCAGGCAGGTGTTGAAGCCCTTTGACCCAGCAAGGTGTTCATGAAGACAAGCCAAGACTTCTTAGAGTGTAGGGCAGTGTTTTGTACCATACTATTGTATGAGTACCGAACAAAGAATGTTTGCTTTCGCCATCTTTGTTGAAGAAGAGTCTGGGCAATTAAGTTTTAGTCTTACTATACTAGTCAATCTTATATTTAGTTTTAGTCTGGCTTAATCTAGTTACCTCTGAGGTCAATGATTAAAGTGTGATTACCTTTGAGGGGATTAAGTCCACCCATCAAGCCCATTAGTGTCAATGATTTTGAATCCGAATGGCTTTGTGTTTCTGCTATTGTCCTGGTTCTGCTCTAATTAAGAGCAATTTAGAAGTTTAGCATTTAATGGCCAATGGCGTCTTCTGGAGGACCAGCTGTTTGTAAAAAAAATCATCATTGATGATGTCATTATGTCCTGCACTGCTAGTGGTCTAACATCTACATCTGTGACATCTACCACATGTGACTTCCCCCTATCCAAATATGGACATGTACACCAAGGTATAACCTGGTATAAAAGGAAGGTGAAATAGCACTCAGAGTTCACAAAATCAAATCAATAGGCCGCCTTGATCAAATCGCCAAAAAAGCTGTATTTTAAATCACAGATAAAAGGGTTATCTATTTAGATCGAATCTCCCTTTGTTTCCACACACACACTCCGAGTGTCGATCATATATAGAGCTGAAGTGAAAGCCATTGATCAGAATCCATTCCATCCTACAGAATGGTGCACTGGACGCTTCATCAGGAAGGAGGAGGATGGAGATTGATCCACGCTGCTGTCGCAGTGGAGCACCAGGACCAGGTGTATTGCTTCGGAGGCCTGTCCGTCGCGTCCGGCGGCCCCATCAAGTACCAGATGAAAGTCCACGTCTTCAACACAGTGTCTTTATGCTGGAGGACATTACCGCCAGTGACTATTGAGGAGGGAAGAGAACGCCCCCTTGAGATTCCCTCCGTGGGTCGTGGATACACAGCTGTGCTGATTGAAGCTGTGATCTACATTTGGGGAGGATTCAGACGCAGGCGGCTTTACGCCTTCGATGTCGACACCCACCGTTGGTTGAAGAACGAGACTTCTGGGACTGTTCCGGAGGGGAGGTGCCACCACTCTGCCTGCGCCTTGGGGAAGGTCATCTATGTCCATGGAGGATACAACCAACCGACTGAATGCACTGCCTTGGTGAAGGTAATCTATGGCCATGGAGGATACAACCAGCCGAATAGATGCAGTAATGACATGTACAAGTTGGACACCGCCACGATGGTCTGGGCTGTAATTCATGCCAGAGGAACTCCACCTCCTCGGTCACAACATCACTCTGCTATCATCTATGGGACAAAGATGTTTGTATTTGGGGGCCAAAATCCATGTGGGGTATATGGGGGCCAAAATACATTTGGGGCATTTGACAACGTCAGAGTGTTTGACACAGAGACCGACGGCTGGCTGGACATGCCTAAGGCACGGCGCCCACGCGATTTCAGAAGTCATCATTCGGCCTTTGCCTACAATGGAGAGCTGTACATAATAGGTCGTCGCTGCAGTAAGCGGCCTCAGGAATATCCGTGGAAATATCTGTGGAAATTCTGTCCAGAGACCTTCTCCTGGATGAAGGAAAAGCTTCCCAGGGGGAAAGGCCTGTCCTCAACGACTACGAGCTGCTGTTGCATGGTGGGAGATCGTGTCATACTCTTTGGAGGGGAGAACAAACCCGATGACGTGCACATCTTAGACTTTAGTCCTAGTCTTAAGACTTTATGCAAGCTAGCAGTTATGCAGTACGATCTGCAGCAGCCTGGACTCCCACACAACATCAGGTGGGAACTGGCAGCCATGGCAACCAACGACAACACACAACAAGAACAAAGATCAAACTCCAGGCCAAGGAACAAAAGAAAGAGAGAAAACTGATGAAAAGAATCAACAATCGGCCCGGACCGCTGGTGTAGTGGTCCGGGAACCTAGGCTCAGTGTAGCCTGACAGCGTGTTGCCGGTTCGAGTCCCCGATCCTGAAGGCATTTTTTACTGCGTGTCACTCCCTATATCTCTCTCAATTTCCTGTCAACCTGCTGTACTGTCAATTAATTCAAAAAAAATAAAATAATGAATAACCAGGAGGATTTATTTATTTATTTGACCTCTTTGGGTGCCAACAAATAGATCTACAAGCTCACAACACATCGCTTCACACCGTGTTGTGAGCTGTTAGATCGGCTATTTTCACTACTACTTTTCTAATTTATGGAATTTCTTACAGTTTTCTCTTATTTCTTCATGCCATTACTGGAAAAAAAATCAATTAATTAATTTTGAATTCATGAAAACAAAAATACAAAAATAAAGGGACCCACGAAAATGTATGTATGTATGTATGTATGTATGTATGTATGTATGTATGTATGTATGTATGTATGTATGTATGTATGTTTGTGAATCAGTGATTTAACCCGTTCAGGATGGGAACCCCTTTTGCTGATTTGTTATACTTTAGCTATTGAAAAATAGCAAATCTACAAGCTCATAGTGCGGCACAGAGTGCCGTGCTGCGAGCTTGTAGATCTGCTATTTTTAAATTATGAAAATGTGGTACAAATCTTTAAATGTATATTATTTCAGAGCGAACATTTTTAACTCAAATCTTTGCTTCTGGGGGGTCCCTGGTACAACATATTTTCAGATGGGGGGCCCGGCGGCCAAATTCAGATAATTCTGGGGCTCCTTGACATTAAATAGTTTGAGAACCACTGATATAGAAACACATTGTTTTTGGTTTTTTTTGGAAAACTGTCATGATTTAGAAGACATTTTGTAGAATCTGTTCTTAGTACTAAATCGGTTAAGGAACCCCCTCAAGGAACCATGAGGGTCCCTGTACCCCACTTTGAGACCAACTTGTTTAGCAGAGTGTTTCCAGTGAGCCAACATGCACAACATCAGCTCCTTGACCAGATCACACCCTAATCAGCACCCTGAATGGAAGGAGTTAAATTGGTTAATGGTAATGCATTCTTAACAGCTATTCTCATTCTCAGAACATTTGAGAGGTTCTTTCTGCCGTCCCCAGTGGCCTGGACATTTTGAAGATCCTGGAAAAAAATGAAGCTATCTCCGTGAAAGATCAAATAACCCTAGTCCAAATATTGGTGTCATTCCTGAGGGAAAGGTTCAGGGATAAGTCAGTCTAGAGTTGATCAGGACAGATTTAAACCTAGTGTTTTTTGTTCAGGGAGAGAGTGAGTGTGTCTGGAATTGTAAATTGTAGGAAGTGCACTCTTTCACCTGGTTGTTTATTTACTGAACTTGTGTTGTGAGCTTGTAGATCTATTTTTTGGCACCCAAAGAGGTTCCTTTTTAAAATGTTCAGATACCAGGGATGGTGAAATGTGCTTTCTATCTTTACAGGCCGGCCAAGGAAATAAAAGAGGCCATGCATGGCTCAATCCTTGGTGCAGACCTTCCCAATACTGGATGATGAATCAGCCAGTGGCTATGTGAGTTTTATTCCCCCGGCCTCGTTTACATTTATAGATTTGAATAAATCTGATACAAATCTATATTTTATTTTTGAAATGATGTGGTTATACTTCACACGTCAGCATGCAGGACACCTGGTGTTACCTGAGTAGATGGGCTGGGGCTGAGAGACTGTCGATGCAGGGGGGGTTGAAACATAACATTGCAAAGGGTGATGCAGAGTTCTAGATTGTCTTATCGTTTCCAGGAAATATGGTGGACCAAAAGCCGGAAGGGACAAGACAAAAATGGTAAAACTTACTACTTTCCAGCTACTGGATTCATTGAGGAAAGGGTTCATAATTCTCGAAAGAGGAATATCAATCAATCAACCTTTATTTGTATAGCACATTTACACAACTGAAATTGACCAAAGTGCTTCACAGTAGACAAATATACAAAACAAAGTATAAGAACATATAGTATAAGCACATGATAAAATAATTACATCAAGAAGGTACTAGAATAGCAGAAGAATACATAACCATTAGAATAAAAAAAGCATGGCAATACATCACATATATAAAAAGTATTTATCATGAAACATGCGTAAGCTAAGAACGTAACAGTGGAATATCTATATAATGAAACTATACATATAAACTATAATAATAATAATAACTTTATTTATATAGCACATTTCTAGGCATGAGCCACAAAGTGCTGCACAGGAATAAGAAAATTCACAATAGAAAAAAAAATAAGTGACATGATCTAACATAATGAACGCAATAAACAAGAAATACCCAAACATTAAACAAATCAAGATAACACAAGATCAGTAAAAGGCAAGGAAAAAACAAAGTTATTTATAGGAATGCTTTTTGAAACAAATGGGTTTTTAATAGGGATTTAAAACGTGTGAGGGAGTCAGTGAGGCGAATTAATTCTGGAAGCTCATTCCAGAGCTTTGGTGCTCGGATGGCGAAGGCCCGATCACCCTTTGTGACATAGTTCACGGAACGGATTTTTAGGAGCCCCTTGCCTGCAGACCTCAGGCTGCGAGGAGGGTCGTGAGGGGTCAAGAGCTCCGCGATATAGCTAGGGGCAAGACCTCTTTGAGCTTTAAAGGAGATTAAAATAATTTTAAAAATCAACTCTATAGTTGATTTTATAACTATAACTGTATAACTATACTTATATACTATACTATGCTATACATATGTACTATGAAGTGCTATGACTACATACAATGCAATTATAGTGCTCTCTACATAACATGCTATAAGTCTGTATCAAATGCTATCTAAGTCTAAAAAGTGCTATCTAAGGGGGTAGGGTAAGTGCTATATGGGCCATGGGCCTTTAACAGGTGTTCAAGCTCAGGAAAACGAGCACCAGCAGCCATCTTGCTGATGCACTCTGGGAGATGTAGTTGCCTGAGTGACCGTCCTGCTCTGACCATAATAAGGGAAGATGCATGCTCTTTTCTGAGTTTGGACTCGACAACTAGTATTAAACAACCCTTATTTTATACTTTCAAAAAATATGTACAAGCTCACAGATCTTGAACATCTGCAATTTTCATCTTAACCCATGTAGACCTGAGGATGCGTCTGTGTCTCCTTATATTTTAAACACTTTAATCATTATTTTAAACTTTAGCTGTTAAAAATAGCAGAGCTGCAAGCTCATAGTTAGAGCTCGGATCCAAAAAGCCTGCGCGGCATTCATCCAATTACGGAACATCTGGAGTTCCAAAGAACTGACCCCCAACACCAAAGTCAGGTTCTTCAACAGTAACGCCAAGGCGGTCCTCCTATACGGAGCAGAGACATGGAGAACTACAGCGGCCACCATCAAGAAAGTGCAGGTCTTCACTAACAGCTGCCTGAGGAAGATCCTCCACATCCGATGGCCAGACACCATCAGTAACACAGAACTCTGGCAGAGAACAAACCAGCTGCCAGCAGAAGAGGAGATAAGAAAACGCCGATGGAGATGGATAGGCCACACCCTACGAAAGCCCGCAAGCACCATCATTAGACAAGCTCTGACATGGAACCCGCAGGGCAAGCGGAAAAGGGGTCGCCCAAGAAACACCTGACGCAGAGACCTGGAGGCAGACACCAAGACCATGAAGATGACCTGGAACCAGCTGGAGAGAACAGCCCAAGACAGAGATGCCTGGAGATCGCTTGTTGACGGCCTATGCCTTATTTTTTTTAAATCTTTCTGTTATCTAAGCTCAACTGGTAGCTTCTATAGGAAGGCCACTCGATAAGCCCCTTTGGGTTTTTTTGGCACTTCCAGCACATCATGTATGTAACTAATCTCGTTTCTTATTGAAATATTTGCTTCCTGTATTTCTTTGTTTTTACCATATTGTTGTTATGTACATAATGTGCAAATAAACTAAACTAAACTAAACTAAACTAAATTAAGGGGTAGCAGGCGTAAGTAAGTAAGCTCCCGAGCTGATCTGCTGTTTGTGAAAAATCTTAGGCGCAAATCCTTGAATATACTTTCCCAGTGAACGTTTTTAAGTCATATCTATGCTTCTGGGGGTCCCTGGTACAACACACTTTGAGATGGAGATCAGCGGCCAATGGGCTCTATGCAGCCAACACTTCCGCGTTCAGTTTGGGCCGCCGGGAAGCTTCCGGTCGGAAGCAACTCATTCACTGTGAACGTACGGTCGTGATTTTGTAGGAATAAAGTTCAGTACTTTATACAACACTATTTCATTTGATAATGTGATGGCATAGTTTTTCATAGTTTGTATTATTTGTGTTGCAACGTTGACATGATGGCATGAGTTAGAAACGTCTTAAATCTCCTGTTAAAAACGAGAGTCCCGCCTTATCGCTGCTTGCAGCTATATTTATTATTGTTATTGTTGTTATTATTAGTGGTAGTGTTCAACGGGGGACAGCGCATCTTTCACCTGGCATATCACTGTGTGATTAATTCTTGTTTAGTATTAGCACAGCAGAGCCAGTTGTAATAGTTATATTATGTTTACCTTGTAATGTGAATGAACTGAAAGCAGGTGATGTCCGCCTGAGCTTTTAATCAGCCGCTGGTGCAGTGCAGTCATGCGCGCGCGTGTTGTTACAGGAGAATAGCGATTGATGTCTTCATGGGGCCGCCTGGAGCCACACATTCACAGTCATATGAATGCGGGCGGTGCTTACACGCCCTGCACAGCCAGCGCGTGTACGGCAATCTGTGTGCATTTGTGTTCCATTTGCAAAACATGGAAAGCCAGCCAATTTCCCAGCCGCCATTTTGAAGGGGAGCCTTATGGCGATATTGCAGCCCTTAACGGGGACAATATAAGGGGAATCTCAGCTCCGTTTGGGGAAGACACGGAGGCGTTCCTGCGCAGGGCGGACGGGGGGACAGCCGTGGCCATCCACTCCGTCTAAGACGATGAGTCTGTCTGTGAGGACAGTCTCAGCTTTGACTTCGACACAGACGGAGTGGTGGTCGAGCTCACAGAGCTAAAAGCACTAAAAGCTCGCATGCATTACGTGTTTGTTCCTGATAGAGTCCTCACTGGCCACCCTTTTCACTGGCCATTTCTCAAAAAGCATATGCCACTGAAAAGCATGAGCCAGGCATCAATCCAAGAGTGGACCCATGTACATGGGTCCACTCTTGGATATGTGGACGGAGGGTGGCAGGTGCACATTACGCTGGTACCATCCTCAATGACCATACCCAGTGGAAAAATGCACACCTTTAGGGAGGCCAAAAACCATTGCGCAATTTTCCAAAAGTCCTTGGCGCTGGCCTTCCGGGATAAACTTAGTGCCCTAACAATGGTGGACAAAAAACGTCCCTCAGTACAAAAGAACGCCCTTTTCGACACATCAACGTTTAACATCCTGTCTGTGGACCAAGAATTTATCCTCGGTATCCTGGACCAAGCGATTGGAGAGGTGTCGACCCCAGCCGGGCTCAGAGTGATGCTCACTATGACCCGGCTGGGGGGGAACGGCCCATAGATCCGAAGTCCCGTTAGTCCGAACATGGATTAAGGTTGGCGAACATGCACTGCTTCCGTGCTATGTTTAGGTTAGGGTTAGAGATAGGGATAGTAATTTCGGAACAATGAACCTTCTGACTAATGTCATGGCACCGGCTGGAGGACAAATCTCCATCGCCGTTTTTGTTAAACGAACCGGTGCAACAGCGTTACCTGGACACGGTGGAGGCTGTGTCCAGACTCCATCCACACAGCCGTCAACGTAACGGACAGGGATGGGGCAGTGGACCTGTTGTGGTCGAGATTCGGGCTGCACAGGGTGATTGGCAGCTACACCTTGCATGAGGCCGCCAACGCCCAGTCACCACTGGACCACCACAGGGTTGGGGGTATGGCGGACAGCTTGCTGGGTGTCTTTAGGGCGGCTGATGTCGGGCAGGTACAGTTGAATTTCATACAACTGTACTGTGATGGGCCCCACCGACATCAGTCACCTTTTTACAGGCACCCGGTAAGCGCCGTCATACTCTCAATGGGCCTTACTAAACTGGAGGTGGGCAGGGCGCTCCACCGAAAAGCCACAGCTTACCTAAGGCACTTCCGGGACCAGTGTATGAAAATGGGGGTGCAGCTGAGCGCTTGGCTGGAGGGCGTGGTAAGAATAGCCAAAGGTTGTGACCCCGTGTCCACCTGCCCCGAGGACCTGATAGACCTTAACAAGCTCAAGGATCTACTGGCCAAAGAGGCAATGCTTGTTCCATTGAGCAATGTTTACGGAGAGGGTCTGTCCTCACAATGCCGTGAGGTGGGGTACCGGAGGAGCTTCTAGAAGCCCATAAAGAACTGGGGGAGGGGGGGGGGGGGGTACAATGCCGCTTGGGGGGCGTTCCAGGCGGAACTTGCCCTGGAAGAGCTTTTCCACGGACAGCCCAGGGCCAACGACGACCATTTTTACAGCGTCGCCCTGGGCTGCTCCTCTGTGTCAGCGAGGAGCTCGACCAGGGAAATGGGCTTCCTCGCACTGGCCCCGGTGACCTCGGCCAGTACGGGGGAGCTCCCCCCCAATGCATTTCTGCAGCCCCACCTCTGGCACCAAGGACATGGTCCTGAGGATTTGGCGTCTGGTGGACAGCGTCAGAGCCCAGGACCATGTTCTTGGTGCCGAGATGGTTGTTGTACTCCGTACAGTGGCTACGGTCAGGCAGAGCCGTATAACCTGGCGGCCCTAAAGGACCCCAACGCGCCCCACCAAAAAAAGGACATCAAAGAGGCGATGACGTACCAAGCCCTGGCGAAGGAGGTCCTGGACCACAGAAAACACTTCCGCTTTGTGTTGGGGAAAACCTTCGCCAGGGCTTGTGACATCCTTTGTATGCATGGTCGGGATCCACTAGCAGTTCTGGGGGCGGGGTTGCTAGAGCACGGGCTGGTCTAGTTCCCAAAGATGAAATATTGGGGCCAGAACAAGCGGTATGATGCGTACTGGGACGCGCCAGACATGGTCGTCCTACACACAATGGGTACCAGACCTCAGGTCGAGGTGGCACGTGTGACGTCATTCACAACTGAGGTCCTGGACAATATGGTCAGAAAGGGAATCATGTACGACTCCAAGGCATCCCTCTACCGGGAGAGGGGGATGCCTTGGATGCCGCAGGTTCTGGACCGGATCCCACCCATTTGGCTGACCAGCAACCACGAGAGGGTGGTGAACACCCTGACACTGATTGTATGTTCAGGGGTGTCGATGAACCGTGGGTTCATCGACTACAAAAAAGTCTGACATCTGTTGGATGACCGCCTCCTATGCACGACTGAGGCGCTCATTGGCTGGAAGATATTGAGCAGGTTCACCCAGGCTCCCCTAAAGGACAAGGTCCTCCACAGCCTGGGGGATGATATCCATTGGCGGGTTACGTCTGAGGAGGAGAGCAAAAACAAGGCCCGGAAAAGACGCTGTGATTGGCCAGTACAGTCACTTTGATTGGCAGATATGCCGAATGCTCACCCCAGCATGGGCTCCACTCTATGCTATGAAAGCTGCTGGGTTCTGCTTGGGAAACTGGACAATCTGCACCATACAATTTCAAGATACTCAGGAGGGTGTCTGATCCAAAATTACCCCGATTATGTTGTAATCTTTTAACTGATCTTTTCTGTCTCTATCATTAGGCACCAGATGTGACTGTACTGCGTGCTGTAGTCCTCAAGGGCATGTCAATTTGTCTGGGCGACGACTGCAGTGGATTTTATAAGACGTGCTTTGCAGTAAGTAATTGGCAGATTTGGCACACACATGTTTTCATGAGAAGAGCAAATCCAGTGGATACCAAACACAAGATGTTATGCTTAACTTGTGATTCTTTGCAGGGTACAGGACACAGTGCTGAGGAGCTATCGCAAGTTACTGTTGGTGTGCTGACTGTTCTAGAAGATGATGCTCCTAACAAGGGCCCCCACACAGTCCACCTAGAGCCCATCTCCACTGCCATAATACTGGAGGGGGAGATAGTCATGGATGGTGTTAGAGACCTGCCTCAGGCAGTTTGTCTTTTATTTGGGCTCACATAGGCCCTCAATTTGGAGTACCCAAAATGCATGCACAAAACGCTCAAGTTCATCAACAGGTCATGCTGGGATTGGGGGAAAAAGCTTTCATACCGAAACTACACACAGAAAATGTTTACTTGAATAGACCATCTCCCCCTCCAGTTCAGAGGAGGGAAGCGAGGTGGGGAGGGTGGGGAGTGTTTTGACACAACATGTCAAACATGTCAGGGCTGGGGTCCAACCTGTCAGCAGAGAATTTAAGTGCTATAAGTGTGTTTTCTTTTTAGAGCTCCAGCTCTTAAAACTTAAAAAGTTAACGCAACTCAAAACGCATGAACAAAAAAAAATACATTTGGGTGGGATACCAATTTCATCCAACCAGGACAGAGAACCCAACAGCAATCATTTATCAGCTAAATGATTTTTTGTGTTGTTCCAGTTGCCATTATTAACATCATAATTATTATTAGTATTATTATTTTGATCACTTCCAATTTCATTTATTCTGTATCTTGTATGAGTTATCTTAGTACAGTGGCTAACAGCCATATTGTGAGAGAATCTTTCACAAGGTGATACAAGCGTAACATTTGGTACAAATCATCTTTGAAGGTCACTCTTCGACTTAAGAAACCGAGCCACTTGAAAATCAAAGATGGCGGCCATTCATTTCAAGATGGCCACCAAAATTAGACTGATTTTGCATTTCAGCCTATACCGTAAATCCTCATGTATAATCCGGGGCTTTTATTTGTCTCAACTGATTCTGATACCGGGCTTTTATTGGAAGGAGGCAGCTATAAGAAGGAGGCCTATATTTCTACTTTTCAAAACGATCATAATGAATAAATCACTGTTTACCCTGTAAAATGTACTGGACTCATTTATTGAAACCAATAAGTCCTCATAAAATATTAAAAAGTGCAGTTGCGGGTGCTCACTGGTCATTTTAACTTTTTTTTAATAATGGCATATTGCCTATGGTAAATACCATAATAAAATAAACACATCAAAATCAACTTGAACAACCAATGTCAATTTTAAACTATGATTCCCTGCTTTCATATGACATGAAAAAAAAATCCAATGGCAGTCCCTCAGTCAAATCTGGTCACAGTACTATTTACTATACTATTTACTGCACATTCAAATAGGCTATGGTATGTATCTAGGCCTACAGTTAGGCTAATGACAAGTTCAGATGCAAATAACATAAATATAAAATGTATGGTAGGCCATTTCCTATAATATGATGTGGCAGTTTTGTACACACTAAACGCGTGATGAATCATGAGGCAAGCTTGATGATGGTTTATTTAACGTGCACAGCATTACATCGATGCTGCAGCACCGCGGGTCTCAATGTAGCCATCATGTCACAATTCAGAGGTACAGTTTATATGCAGTGATAGACCACACCCAGAAGGTGGGGCAGAAAGAGACACCAGAGAAGGTTTTAGGGACAGGATGACAGGATGCAGACAGGAATACACAAAGATGAAAGAACCATTTGCTAGAGGAAGAGAGGGGGGTGGGGGGGGGGGGGAACAGGTCACCAGAGCCAAAGTGTCAGACACACTGTGTTCTCACAGCATGGTTTCAGAGCTTCAAAGTCAGTAGAGATGGTCACAGGTGACAGGAAGGCATTGTGTTTAGACAGGCCTTGGCGTTATCTGGGAGCTGTGAGAAGAATGCATGATGGGAAATTCCTCGTCAAATCCCTCCTTTTGTTAATTAAACAACAACTTAATTAAACAATAATTGTGAATTTTCCATCAATATCAAAATAATACATCAAGAAAATACATAACAAATAGAAGCACTTGTAACATAATTGAGCTAAGCAAAATAATGACACAAGGGTTTAAGCATATAACGTTAAGAGTACAGTGATACTTTTTTTTTTTTTCTTTTTTCTTTTTTGATCGTGGTCAGTCCGGGCTGTCAGGTGCCTTTGTGGTACTCGGCTGAACGTTTGGCGCGTCCAATGGGTGCGAGGCGTGTGTGTGACGCGCGTGCGTGCGTGCGTGTGTCTGGTCAGTGGTCGTACAGTCCTCCTAGCAGGCCGCGTGCACTGAAGACCGTATGGTGTGACTGGGGCATTTTCTTTGGGCTCAGGCTGTGCTCCTTTCCTGTATGCAATGCATTGTCTATTCTAGGTGCGGTTATGAGTGTGTACTTGTCAAATAAAGCTCTTTGTGTATGTGTGAGGACTGTAATCACCATTGCAACCTGGAGACAATGACAATGTCTCAGCAGATCATGTTGGTCAGCGCAGCCCATAGGTGCAGCCCCACTAAATGAGTGTATGGCGAGTCAACACCCTCCTCTCCGCCACCGCTCACATTCAGGACCTCTCTTTGACCGCCGCTGAGCATAGTTGACGTGATGACTGTTCCGCTGTCCATCCATAGGCTGGGCAGAGTAGTGAGGCATTTCGCAGCCTGCTCTGGCGTAGGCCGATATTCTCCGCTGCAGTGCTGCACCGAGGTGCACGTGGTGAAAGCCTGATGATGATCGCTTCTCCATCCGCTGGGCAGGTATAACAGCACGCTGTCTGCTGCCGCTGGTAGATAGTAGCATGTATCACCTGCTTGTTGGCTTGACTGCGGCGCGCAGCTCCTGGGCGCCATTGTTCGTCGCTGTGTAGACGCGCCGCTGCACACCGGATCTGGTTCTGTGTCCTTGCAATGAGGTCACCGGGCTAAACAGTTAGGGGGCAGGGCTTGCTGTCCTGTGCTGTGGGGGGTTTCTGTTAAAGCAGGAGATGAGACTGCACAAGTCCTTTGAAGTCATAATATGTATATTCCCTAATGTAGGTCCCCCCTTGTAACTATGAAATACATCCAGTCATTCATTCACACATTCATTACTGTCTAATAGCAAACATTTCACACCACGCAATACGCCAGGCATGTGATCGTCTCATCGAAACCTCCTGGCTCCCCTTACCCCAAACTCAGGCTTTGACGGCAGGGCGAACTAAGTTCCTCCCGACACTGGATGTGTACCCAGCCGTTCCCACCACCAAAATAAGAAAATTTGGTAGAAGACTGCGTCTAATACCACTATGCCTATTTCAATGAGTCGATTCCATGCCTGTACAAACACACATTTACAGAATTGATTTAAATGCTACCATAAGTTGTATTAGTAGGAGTATCAATTATCCAAGTCTTCAACCATAAAACTATTTTTATGGGAATACTGAGCTAAACTTACGGAAAAATAAATCTACATGTTTGATCAGCTGCTGATAGTGAGAAAAAACCAGGTGATAGCCTCCTGACCTATACTGTATGGTGCATGGCTTAGCAAGGCTCACTTCTCTAGGAACTAAAGAGCCACTTAATTTTAAACACTTAAACTAACTTTTAATATCAATCAGGGCATGGCCTGCCTGGGGAATTTAGATTAAATTCTTTCTACATAAAACAATTTTAAATTTCACGACAACTCCCCTTAAAGGGAACCGTAATAGCCCTCAGGGGCTAGCTATCATGCCATGTTAAGGATAAATAAGTCTATATTAGACAGTCACTTGATCAAAATGAAGTGATAACTAGTAAACCAGTCATCGATGCTACTCTTTCATCAAGGCTACTTTAGCCCCACACTCAGGATAACTGAGTGAGGTAATAGATTAAACTATTTTGACTACCATTTCACCTGTTGACTACTCTAGCCCACATTTCGACACAGAAACTGCCCATAAATTCACCTAGATATCTTCTCCAGAAATGTTCTTCACAAATTTGAGCATTTTCAAACATAACCTATTTTAACCACTTTAATCCTATAAATCCTATTATTTTTGGCCATTGTAAAAGGGTCAATCTACAAGCTCAAAATCACAATTAGTCTTGATGTGAGACATCCTACATAATGAGTACTTTTACTTAACCTGGATGATGATTGAATCCTCGTCTGGACGTGCAGCCCCGCATCGGCTCAGCTCTCCCGTCCGCCACCCCCCCGCCAGTCAATCCGGCTTCTTCATCCCTCTGGTCTCTGTTTCCTTGGAGTTGCTTGGCCCCTCTTTTTGGCTGAGGGCAGGCCGGTCTCCAATGGTCTGGGCTGTTGCAGTTGAAACAGCGCCCATCATTCAGCTGAGTTTGCTTGGTCACTCTCTGACCTCTAGTCTTTTTCAGCTGTGGGCAAGCTGGTCTTCTTGGCTGTGTGCAGGCCGGATCATTCAGCTGAGTTTGCTTGGTCACTCTCTGACCTCTAGTCTTTTTCAGCTGTGGGCAAGCTGGTCTTCTTGGCTGTGTGCAGGCCGGTCTCCAATGGTCTGGGCTGTTGCAGTTGAAACAACGGCCATCATTCAACTGTTGGTGGTGGTTCATTCCACGTCCCCTGCCATCATGGTTTGAAGATGGCTCAGGTGATGGGCAACGGGGTTGAATGTCACTGTTGCTGCTGACTTTGTCACTGTCAGCCAGCACTGGGTTGGAAAAGTCAATGCAGGATGAGCACTGGCTGCTGTCAGCGTCACTGAATTGTCCTTTCTGCGTTTCTTCTAATAGGCTGAGAGCAGCAAACATCTGTGCTCCTTCCAGAATGGATAGAACTGAGGAGTAGGCTGTGCGGTTGCAGAGGCTGCAGGCATGTGTCACTCCAGGAGCATCCTCCTTGTCGTTGGAGAGGGCAGAGGGCTGAGGTGTTGCCTGCTGCTTCGGCAGGCTGGTATGGAGAGTGGATGGGACAGCTGTCTGTAGAGAGGGGGTTTGCATGTTCTGTGGCAGGCTGGGAGACATGACAATCACGTGCTGGAATGCTGGCTGTTTTGCTGGACGGGTTTGGATGGCTGGCTTGGGGTGGGGGCAGTCAAGGCCTGGGCCGATCCGTGGCAACACCCGCAGACAGGAGGAAAACGCAGGCGAGTAGGAAAAACTACATATGCAGGGGGGAGTCTATCACTTTTCTAATACTTTTCCAATAGTTTATCACAATCACTGAGACAGTAAAATGCTCCTAGACTATTTACTAGTATTTTCCCACCATGTTAATCTGTCACCTGTCCCTGTTCTCTGGGACCGGCACACTTTTCTCTCAGTACACAGCAATGTGGACTGTCTAGTCTTAAGTAACACGGTATCTTTATGTTATCCTCTGAGGATAAACAAGGTGTCTTTCTGTTACAAACTTGACTTCATGCAACTATCTTTATGCTATTTTGTGAGGACAACAAATGTCTTTATGTTGCTTGTGCAACAAGGTATCTTTGTTGTTTCCACAGATTAACAAGGTGTCGTTGTTTTTCAAAACATGCAACTATCTTTATGCTATTCTGTGAGGACAGCAAAATGTCTTTATGTTGGTTGTGCAACAAGATATCTTCTGCTGTTTCCACAGTGTAACAAGGTGTCGTTGTGTTATTTAATGCAAGGTCGTTTTCTGTCCACTAGGCTAGATTTACACAATAGATAGGCTGGCAAAATATGGTCTTAGAATTTAGCACTTTCTTATATCCTGCCACATGCTGTGGTTCACTTTTCTCCTCTCCTGCCTGTAATAAAACTCATTACAACAGGGGGGTAATTATCTCACAAAACAGCTTGACCCACCCCCGCTAAACTGATAACCAAGGGTTAACAAACACAACTGGTTTTAGCTAGCTTAGGGCTCTTTAAAGTCTAACCCAAAATGTAAACATTTTAGCATCATTACTACTTAACTATTTAAAATGTATAAGACCAATGTTAGAACATCAGCTGATCAGAACGAGGTAATACACTATTTTATCAATAGTCATTATAGCTACCATTTTCATGAGGGTATTAACCCCACACTATAAATTATAGTGAAGTTAATAGACTAGGCTATCGCGGTTACTATATCTACCCAAAATACTTTTAGCTCCACGTTCTGACACAGACAATGTCCACAATGCACTTAACTGTTTAAAAACAATGCCCACTATATGTGGTACGGATATGTTTAAGGAAATCTGTAAGTTGCTGCTATTTTACATTCCTGTTCCCATCCATCTGCCTAAACATGTCGCACCATGGTGTCATGGCACCATGCCTCTTAAATCTAGATTACAGGGGATGACCATTTAGTAATATATTGGTATATATTTTAGAAATCGTACAATTTACTTACTTACTTGTCCTTACTACAAAAATAATTTTAAAGACCCAACCTGGCTCAATGAGCAACAGCTGGGTTCACATGTAACTTTTCAAGTAACTACTTGATGAACGCTAACTCCCTCACGTTTAAAGGCAAAAGTTTTCTCAATAATAACAAAGAAATATTTGCACGTCGTGGCACCCTAACTGCCTTTAGTTGACTATATTGCAAACTAAATTTATTCGAACAAAACTAAGAACTTTATGCACAATTAGGACGATTAACACTTATGCGTACGACAGGAGCACTGTCTTTCGCCTGACAAAGAAACATCTAACTAATTTTACTCCAGTAAATATTTCTGTTCAGATCCAAATCTCCCTTAGGCTCTATTTCTTGAATCAACTTCTTAACTAATTTAAATTCGACAAAACACACAAACATCAACGTATGCCTACATATACGCTGAATAGACTCACATTTAGACACACCTTTTGAATACAGATAAAGACTGTTGAATCTCTCCATCCGTTATTAATAAACTTCTTATAATGTTGCATTCTTCATTGTTCTCACCTCATGTCCGTTTACAGCCATGCGTGGGTCAAACAGAAGCTGCATGAAAGTTGCAACGTTCCCGCGCACCGCCGCCGCTCTGCTTCCATTGTCCCATCCAACACAGCACCATACTCCCCCCTCCAGACATTATATGAAATGAAATATCACATAAATGACTGGAAAGAAAAACATGAACGCATGTGTAGCTACAGGCCCCATCGAAACAAAGAAACGCCGCAAAACGAGCTTGCAGATCCGCTGTTTCTGAAGAATGAAATGAACCCGTGGTCGCCGTTCATCCGTTCGTCCGTGACCACCTCTGCTGATGAAATGAAACATGCGCTGATCGCGCTCCCTTCTCCCCGGTGCACGCCGTGATGAACTCTCCCGGTCCGCTGCTTGGTGAAGGCCGTGTAGAGACGTCCCCTCCCACGGGTTGGAGATCCGCTGCCCCCCGCCGAGACGTGAAGAGAAGCATGGTCCCCGTCGACGCGCTGTAGAGGGCCTCTCCCGTCCGTCGCCGAGTCCAGGTCGCGTTTCAGTGTAGCCAACTAGCCACGGGTTTTTTTAAATCCAGGCGCTGAACTCCGTAGATCGCAGCCGCGACTCCCTGTTGATCTCTGTCCTTTTTGGAGCCGTTCGTTGACGTGATGGACAATCAGTCGTGATTGATCTTCCGGAGCTCAGACGACGCTGGATCCCACTTCTAGACACCAAATTGATGTGGCAGTTTTGTACACACTAAACGCGTGATGAATCATGAGGCAAGCTTGATGATGGTTTATTTAACGTGCACAGCATTACATCGATGCTGCAGCACCGCGGGTCTCAATGTAGCCATCATGTCACAATTCAGAGGTACAGTTTATATGCAGTGATAGACCACACCCAGAAGGTGGGGCAGAAAGAGACACCAGAGAAGGTTTTAGGGACAGGATGACAGGATGCAGACAGGAATACACAAAGATGAAAGAACCATTTGCTAGAGGAAGAGAGGGGGGTGGGGGGGGGGGAACAGGTCACCAGAGCCAAAGTGTCAGACACACTGTGTTCTCACAGCATGGTTTCAGAGCTTCAAAGTCAGTAGAGATGGTCACAGGTGACAGGAAGGCATTGTGTTTAGACAGGCCTTGGCGTTATCTGGGAGCTGTGAGAAGAATGCATGATGGGAAATTCCTCGTCAAATATCAAAGCAGCTAATATGAACAGTGCAACACTGCAGTGATCCAACTATTACAACTTCAACGGGGAGAGAGAGAGAGAGTCGCGTTAGAGAGAGAGTTTCGTTAGAGAGAGACGCGAGAGAGCGAGAGAGAGAGAGAGAGAGAGGAGGTATGTTAGCAACATAGCTCATAGCATATCGGTACGTTCGTTCTATAAAGGGTAGATCCGCTACCCTTTAATAGAACAAACGTACGGTACATTCGTTGCGTCATTTTCCTCCCTCCTCCGCAGTTAGACTGCTGCTCTCTTTAGTTTTATTGTCCGTGGTCATGAAAAGTGCTTATAGTGGCGTTCTCTCCTGAAGTTTGTTTGTTAGTTTGTTGTGTTGTGCGCGAGTGCGAGCAACGCGACCACCGGCATCTGGACACTGACGTGACAGGCACAGCCAGCCAGGGCAGCGAAGGTAACAGATACGGAAGAAAACTAAACGCAAAAGAATCCGGCTAATAAAAGGACAGTTTTTATATACTTAAAGGTATATTCAGTGATTTTACTTAATTCAAATATCACTTATCTTTTTTTTTTTCTGGATAATCCTCCCTACTATAGAGTGTGCTGACCATATGAGGAGTTCCTCCCTGTCCCCAGTGAGCCCCTGGGGTCAAAAAACCCTAATTTCAGTTTTGGTGGCGGGTGGCAAAGCCTTCATCCAATCAGGATGAGAGGGGCCTTCTTCCAATCATGATCGACTGGGGGCGGGCCTTGGTGCACATGCTGTTGGCCTGTTGCACTTCCCCCCACTGTAGGGCGTGCATGTGCACATTTTGTTACCGGGGCGGACTGGGTGGTTTTCCAAATCACCCAAATCACTGAATGCTCCTTTAATTCAACGCCACCCCCGGTAATTAATAGGGGGACGGCTTTTTATTGAAGGAAGGAATGTATTTGAGGATTTACGGTATTTGGCTATACTTTTGTGATGTTGTACTGTACCATAATGTATCATACTGTACCGTACTGTACTGTACCATACTGTACTGTACTGTATGGTACTGTACCATACTGTACAGCATTATACTGTACCATACTGTGCTGTACTCTACTGTACTGTACCATACTGTACTGTACCATACTGTATCATACTGTACGGCATCATACTGTACGGCACTATACTGTACTGTACTGTACTGTACATTACTGCACTGTACTGTACTGTACTGTACTGCTGTACAGCATTATACTGTAACATACTGTACCGTACTCTACTCTACTGTACTCTACTGTACCATACTGTACTGTACCATACTGTATCGTACTGTACCATACTGTATCGTACTGTACCGTACTGTACGGCATCATACTGTACCTTATGGCGATATTGCAGCCCTTAGGGGGATATAATATAAGGGGAATCTCAGCTCCATTTGGGGGAGACACAGAGGCGTTCCTGTGCAGGGCGGACGGGGGGACAGCCGTGGCCATCCACTCCGTCTGTGTCGCTGAGTCTGTCTGCTTTGACTTCGACACAGACGGAGTGGTGGTCGAGCTCACAGAGCTAAAAACACTAAAAGCTTGCATGCATTACTTGTTTGTTCATGATAGAGTCCGCAATGGCCACCCTTTTCATTGGCCATTTCTCAAAAAGCATAAAGCATGAGCCAGGCAACAATCCAAGAGTGGACCCATGTACCACTCATGGATATGTGGACGGAGGGTGGCAGGTGCACATTACGCTGGTACCATCCTCAATGACCATACCCAGGGAAAAATGCACACCTTTAGGGAGGCCAAAAACCATTGCGGAATTTTCCAAAAGTCCTTGGCGCTGGCCTTCCGGGATAAACTTAGTGCCCTAACAATGGTGGACAAAAAACGGCCCTCAGTACAAAAGAACACCCTTTTCGACACATCAAAGTTTAACATCCTGTCTGTGGACCAAGAATTTGAGTGATGCTCACTATGACCCGGCTGGGGGACAAATCTCCATCGCCGTTTTTGTTAAACGAACTGGTGCAACAGCGTTACCTGGACACGGTGGAGGCTGTGTCCATCCACGCAGCGGTCAACATAACAGACAGGGATGGGGCAGTGGACCTGTTGTGGTCGAGGTTCGGGCTGCACAGGGTGATTGGCAGCCAAAGCAAGGTGTACACCACGTACACCTTGCATGAGGCCGCCAACGCCCAGTCACCACTGGACCACCACAGGGTTGGGGGTATGGCAGACAGCTTGCTGGGTGTCTTTAGGGCGGCTGATGTCGGGCAGGTACAGTTGAATTTCGTACAACTGTACTGTGATGGGCCCCACCGACATCAGTCGCCTTTTTACAGGCACCCTGTAAGCGCCGTCATACTCTCAATGGGCCTTACTAAACTGGAGGTGGGCAGGGCGCTCCACCGAAAAGCCACAGCTTACCTAAGGCACTTCTGGGACCTGTGTATGAAAATGGGGGTGCAGCTGAGCGCTAGGCTGGAGGGCGTGGTAAGAAAGAACTCACGGCCAACGTGGACAATGGTCTCGAAGTCTAACGCCTAACACAGCAAGCTATGGAAGCTATTGAAAAGTGGGGGTTGAAGTGTGTACTTACACACTTGGATAGGCCAAGCACAAGATTGACGGAGAACAATGAAAACCGGTCCTGTTGGGAAGAATCAAGTGAAAGCAACAGAGGGGTATCGTTGACCAAAGTTGTACTTTAATTCAGAAAAGCTGTAGTATTAGATATAAAACCCGGACTATTTATTATCAAAATTGGATCACCCTCCCTTGGACTCTAAATAAAATTAGCTCACCCTCCCTCTGACTAAAATTAATAAGACATGGCCCTCCCCTATTTTCCTCCAGGGCCCCCTTTTCTAAATTTCGACTGGTCCCTTACTACTGAGAATAAAATGTACTGAGGTCAAAGGTACTCAATCAAGGTGCCAAAAAACTGCCCACCAGTGCCCAGTTGTCCAGGTGCCCAGTTATCCTACCCCTAGGTGCCCAGTTGTCCCACTGAGAATTACTACTGAGAATAAAATGTAGGCTACTGAGGTCAAAGGTACTCGACCAAGGTGCCAAAACTGCGACCCTGTACCTACTGCCCACACATCCCTAATGCCCAGTTCCAAGTGTCCACTTAGTGTCCACTTGACCTTTAACCCTGTTACTCATCTTTCTGATGAATTGAAAATGGAGGACAGTGATGTAAACAAGTCTTAGTGTTTTTTCTGGTTTGAAATGTACCCAAATTCTACAAACTGTGAATACAATTTTCAATCAATCAATCAATCAATCAATCAATCAATCAATCAATTAAACCCTTTCTTGGGTTCAATATTTTTAGCATTGTATTTGCAGTGGTGGAAAATAACTAAGTACATTTACTTAAGTAGGCTACAATTTTGAGGTATTCTATGAGATATACACAGTTTACTGTGAAAACCTGCATATCCCGTTAGTCAGTCAGTCAGTGGCACACCTCCATATATAGTTGTCAGTCCACGCCTCGTGACATCACACCTCGTGACATCATGCCTCGTGACATCACACCTCGTGACATAACGTCTCCATCCATATGGCCATCTCCATATATGAAGATCACGACACTGACCTAATCAAACCCTGGATAAGCATACATGGAGAAGACTGGATCATTACCTAGATCTGCATATATGGAGCCGGCCAGCAACTCTACATCTGACCTCAAACCTCAAACCCTTAGATCTCTATGGAGCTGACCTGTTCTGACATTCCATATGTTGATCCTTCTCCATCTGTCCTTCCACTTCGATGTCTCCCTTTTGACTGATACCTGTCCATTCAACAGGCCCGAAGATTAAGGCCCGGCTCTACTGCTGGGCCCTCATCAAACACTGTACACTCAAGACACTGCCCCCTCTGCCACCCTTACATCTCCATATATAGAGTTGACCTGTCTGACAGTGACATTCTATATGTTGATCTGACCTCTGACCTCATCAAACCCTGTACACTCAAGACACGCTCCATATATGGCCAGTACATAATTCATTCCATCAACCACTCATGCCAAAGCGCCAGCGCTCGTCCAGCAGTCTGCCGTCACCCAGGTGGATGTGTGCAAGGAGGTCTTACTGGTACTTTATTTGAGTATTTGCCAATACCAATACTCGTTATTACATTTATTTAATTTATTATATTATATTATATTATATTATATTATATTATATTATATTATATTATATTATATTATATTATATTATATTGTATTGTATTGTATTGTATTGTATTGTATTATTTTTAGATTTAGATTATTATTAAAAAATCACACCTGTGTGAACTGAGTGGTGTAAGGTCTTATATAGACTGATCAGCTGTGGTCTGACGTAATGTCTGACGTAATGAAATCACACCCGTGTGAACTGGGTGACCGTAGCAACCATGCTATTTTTTTTGGCACAGACGGACAGACAGACACGTAAACTAACAAATCCAGTCGTAGGAGTGGTTTACACCACTCAAAAACGTACATACAATAGCCCTATATAGATTTCGGGCATTTGAAAATAGCCGATCTACAAGCTCACATGGGCTGCGATGCGACACATTGTGAGCCTTGTATTGGGAGATCTGCTATTTTCAAAATATTTTTATACATGTGGGACATTCTGCATATTGAGTAGCCTACTTTTACTCTGGGTACTTTAAGTACATTTTGATGCCAATTACTTATTTTAAAATATATATATATTCAAAACAAACTAAACTAAAATGAAAGGAACAATCCCAAACTATATGCTAGTGGCTGGATGGGATTTTTTGGTATTTGATTGCTCTACTCTGGGTTAGATTGCTAATGGCTGAATAGGAAAGACACACCTTCAATAGGAAAGACACGCCCCCTCATTAACATACAGTTCATGAAATACATCCTTGGGGAAAGCAGCTTGAAATACACATTTAAATGTGCATTTAAATGCGTATTTAAATGCATATTTAAATGCATATTTAAATGTGCATTTAAATGTGCATTTAAATGTGTATTTAAATGTACATTTAAATGCGTATTTAAATACGTATTTAAATACGTATTTAAATGTGTACATAATTAAAACACATAAATACATTTCTTTGCCTATTTATTTATTTATTTATGCATTTAATTATTGATTTATACATTTCTTTGCATATATTTCTTTATTTTTGCATTTATTTATGTATTATCACATTTATTTATTTATTTTTAGTTATGGCAGTTTTAGCCCTCCATACATCCCGATGTTCTGGGCATCATTGTAATGTTAGTGTTAGTAAAAAGCAGGTAAAAGAGTAACATTTGAGGCAGACTAACATCAGTCACTTTTCCATTCACTGTAGTAGAAAAGGTGCGGCAACCCAAGTTGAAACAATACCTGCTGACCCTCATTTGAAAAGATACTTTTTCAACCACAGCAGTAATTCTGTCTGTGATGTAAACAGGTTTTCAATGTAATGAGTCCCGGGATGCAGGGTCTTTTAGATGTGTCCCAGCAGGGACATTTTCTGAGTCCCACTTCAACGACGTTAGGAGTCATATTTTGCCATTTTTACAAATTGCAGCATTTGACTCCCATTCCATTTTTCATTTCAGTATGCATTGTAGTTGAATTTATAATTTATACATTTGTGGTTGGATTTATCTACTCCCTGAGTCAATGACACATAGGTTGCATTTGGTTAGTACTGTTTTTAAAATCTTTTTTGAGGACAATGAAAGTACTCATTCATTTTTGTTTTCGTTACAGAAACCATCACAGAGACTCTAGTCGAGAGTTCACTGGCGGAACACAGCCGAAAACGCCAAAGTAGTGTAAAGGGTATGTTTTGCAAGCTATCAAAATGGAATCAAATAAATTGAGACTTGCAATATGATTTGCTCAAACATTGTTGCTGTTTTGAAATATTTCCCCAAGAACACTGCTTTTATGCCCTACTGAACCATCATCCTAATTCCAAACAAATCGTCTCTAAAATGTCTCACTGTTTTCTAAATTATCCATTCCGTCAACAAACCATATCAAGTCTGCCTGGGAGAATGGCATTGGTGTAGATTTGTCTAATGACATCTGGAGCGAGGGGTTGAGGAGTATCCACTGAATTAATGCGTGATTGCAACTTGCCCTGTTTAAAATAATGCACAGATTACATTACTCCAAGGTCAAAATGTATCCAACTGTCTGACATCTGTGACAGATGCAACATATCCTAAGGCACGTTGGGTAACACGTTTTGGTCGTGCCCAAAGAGTTCTATTTTGGCATACGATTTTTGCATGGTACATAGTTAACCATTTAGATCTTTGGTAAATCAGTATGCATTGTATTCAGTTTGGGATGTGTCCTGGTTGAATTTATAATTTATTTATTTAAAATTTGTGGTTGGATTTATTTACTCCCTGAGTCAATGACACAGGGTGCATTTTGTTTTTAAAAATCTTTTTTGAGGGCAATGACGTACTCATTAATTTGTGTTTTCATTACAGAAACGGTTAAAGTCCAGAGTTCATTGGCGGAACACAGCCGAAAACACAGGAGTGTAACAAGTAGTGTAAAGGGTATGTTTTGCAAGCTGTTGACTGAATTCATCAAAATGTCGTAGAATTGGACCCTAAAACTGTCTGCTAAAACAGCTAACTCCACCATCTCTCCCCCTGTCATGCTGCATGACTTATTTAAAGTCTAGCTTTAAATAAAAATAGGCTATTCCTGTTATTGCCATGACCTATATGTGTTAAATTAATGAAATCGCAAGCTATTTGTATATCCGTTTGTATTTGTGTACAGTATGCTTTTTTGTATTGTCTGTTTACGGGTCCCTCTTGAAAATGAGATGCTGCATCTCAAGGGGCTGTCCCTTCAATAAATATCTGAAATCTGAAATATATATTAACAAAATGTGTCACTTTGACTGTTTCTCAAGCAGATGTCCGGTTCGAGACGCCTGGAGTCACCTTCGGTAATTCACCATGCAGCAGAATTCACTCATGAAATACAAAACATTGTGTGTTGTTCATAGGACCAGCATATTCTAATTACTATCTCAATCACAGGGCCAATCACAGACCCACATGTCAGCTCATCAGAACCAGAGGCAGTGCAGACGAGCAGCATCCGAGGTGTGTTGATTTACTGACGATCCATAAAGTAAAAAAGTATTTGACAAAATACTCTTTTTTTAAGTAGAGGAAACTGTCATTTTAAAATCACATCATTTTAGATGTTTTGGGTGGCAATTAAAAAAAGAGAACCTGATAATGTAATATCGATATCTTTAAACAAAACTAGAATATTAGATATGAGTCTTTAACATGCATGCCATGTGACCAACCTTTTCTTATTTGCCTTCCAGTCTGCTCTTCCTCGGATGGAGATGGTCCTGTTTTAAGGCCAGTCAAGAAAAGGCCCGCCACTTCCAAGGCCAGAAAACGTAAGGTTTATTTTTGGTTTTATTTTTTTCTTCAGATGTCAACTGGCCCCGTAAAAAAAGTCTCAGTTCCCCCCTCCCCCTTTTCAAAATACTGTACCTTTTTACTTTCTTTATATGATGATTTCTTGTTTTTTCATAGAAGTGTATATTTGTATGTCTTCAAATGTTCAGATGAATTGAAAACGGTGGACCCTGGGACCCCCAATTTATATTGTAAAATCAATGTTAATTTATAGAGTGTACAAATGGACCCTTATGGGTCCATTTGGTTCCAAACTATCATTTAGCTGGGGACCCGCTGGAACTCTCTGAAGGACCCCTGGGGATCCCCATAACCCACTTTGGAAACCATTGCTATAAGCTGTAGATCGGCTATTTTGGGAGAAGAGATGGAACGTAAATATAACATTGCTGTGGTTATGATGAAATAAATATATTGTAATTTTGTCTATTTTGTTTTAGCATATCTTTAGTTCACGTGAGGTAAGGTTTAGCGTTAACCTTTGCTAGAGATTGCGATATTTTTGGCGATGCAGATTGATAATACATTCAAATAACATCAAATTTTTCCATAATAAAGGACAAAACAGCCTTCTTACCTCGTCCGCCTTCCGCACTCTGCGATGTCCCTCCGCTTTAAGTCGGGTCGCGATGTCCCTTCGTTTGAAGGGGATTCTAGCCCTAACCCTCGGCCCTAACCCTCGCTCCAAAGAGAATTGAGAAAACCCTTCCTCCTCACGTGAACGCGCATCAGCAAGGGGAAGGGCTAAGGGTCAGGGAGGGCCAGGGAGAAGGGAGGAATTGAGAAAGGGCCTTAGTGCTTTATCATGCTTTAGTCCACAAAGTAGCAGTTTTGGACCTGTGCTTTTGTTTGAAATGTACCCATTCAACATACTGTGAAATAACATGTTCAATCAGTAGTTTCGAGTCCGGTGATATATATAAATAAATTACAGAGATTATCCTTGTTAGAACAGCTTTGACCAACCTGGTGTCTAACACTCATATGACTGATTTAATTTTTATTTTCTTATTTGCTTAATCCAGATGCTCCCAACATGGAGATGTCCCTGAACAAAGCCAAAGCCACTGTTGAGCTTCAAGAGCAACAGATCAAACACTTAAAGGCAACGGTGACATCACTCAAAGAAGACAAACTCTTCTTGCGTGAACAGCTACAGAGTGGTAAATCATTTCATTAAATATATTGATTTCAATGTCAGCTACAAATGGTTAACAAGAAATTACTCTTGATGTATACCAGTTTTTTGAGTGGTCCTACAACTGGCTTTGTTAGTTTACGTGTCTGTCTGTCTGTGCTCAAAAAATGAGCATGGTTGCTACGGCCACCCAGTTCACCCGGGTGTGATTTCATTACGTCAGAAATTACGTCAGACCACAGCTGATCAGGCTATATAAGACCTTACACCACTCAGTTCACACGGGTGTGATTTGTATGTCTGCAGTGGGCTTCAACTAATACAAATGTATTATTTTCAGCCCTTGCAGTGAGACCCGTCAATGAGCCTACATCTTCTGTAGCAGCAGGGAAGACCGAAAAGAAACCTCCAGCGACTTACACTCTGTCTAGCTCAGTGTCTTCGCCGTCTGACTCCTCGTCATCAGAGGACAAGAAGAGGAAGAAGAAAAAGAAGAAAAAGAAGTCATCCAAACAGGTGTTGGTCAGCAGAGGTATTACTAGATTAGGGTCTCAGTTAGATTACAAGCTTCTTGCTTTTTTGTTTTTAATCAATTCTTAATCATTCATTTTTAATTAATTCTTAATTTATAATACATTTTTAGTGGGGTTTTTTAATAAAAATGTTGGTAACACTTTATAATAACTATACACTATTAAGCATTAGTAAATACTTAATTCATCATGAAGTCATCATTTGTAAACCATTACTCATAGATCGCTAAACATTAGTAAACATGTTTCAACTATGTTCCAAGCTGAAATGTCAATTTCAGTGTCATTTCAAAGTCTTTGTGGAAAATGAAATCATGAATGCCATGAATCATGATTAACTAACTACAGTTAATTCATGATGAAGTCATCATTAATTCATGATGAATTGTGATGAAATAATGATTAACTAATGCTTAACTAATGTATTAGTTAATCATGAGTTAATCATTACTTCATGAACCTTATCTGCAAGTGTTACCAATGTTGGTAACACTTTATAATAACTATACACTATTAAGCATTAGTAAATACTTCATTCATCATGAAGTCATCATTTGTAAACCATTACTCATAGATCGCTAAACATTAGTAAACAGTTATAAATGTTTCAACTATGTTCCAAGCTGAAATGTCAATTTCAGTGTCATTTCAAAGTCTTTGTGGAAAGGAATACACATTTTTGGTTAGCTAACAACAAAATAACTGGAAAAAATAAAGAAAATGCATACTATCAAGTACACATACTGAATGTCTGCACTTTCCTTTCACAGTGACAAACCCAGAAGAATCCATCGAGCGGTACAACAATGTTCTGAAGCTGGTAAAGAAAGGATTTTCCAAGACCGAAGCTTACGGCAGGGTGAATGTTGACCGTAATACCATTGTGAATCAGGCACCTATTGCAGAACTTCAAAAGGTGAACCCGGATACATACGAGACTTTAAGAAGAGCATTCCAAAAAACTAATGGTAAACTCTCTGATTTTGCTCAAGAATGCCAAAAGTTCTTTGTTGCCGAACCACAGCTCAGCAATATAGAGGATAAACAAAAAACGAAGAGTCTACTTTCTATATACAGGAAGCAGAACTTCAAAAGGTGAACCCTGATACATACGAGACTTTAAGAAGAGCATTCCAAAAAACTAATGGTAAACTCTCTGATTTGGCTCAACAATGCCAAAAGTGCTGTGTTGCCGAACCACAGCTCAGCAATATAGAGGATACAAAAAAAACGAAGAGTCTACTTTCTATATACAGGAAGAAGTAATTGTTTTTATTTTATTGTTATTCAAAATGTTTGCTTCACACTGGCATTAAGACAATTGTTTAAAACAATAATCTTTATTTAGTCCCAGATTGGTACATTGGATAAGCACTGATTTTGATAGGCACTGATGTTGAAGGCCTTGTTAAAGTGACAATTCACAGCTGGTCGAGTGGGCAGCGGGTGGGCCAGATATGTGGGTGCCAGTCCATGGCATCTGCGCCAGGGCTGGATCTGGCTCACCCGCTGCTGGCCCGAGTGGCAATTAATTGTCAGTGATGTGAAAAGCACTGTAGTTGAAGACATGTAGTTGAGCCAGGTATTTTTGTTTTAAAAAAATTGTCATATTGGATAAGCACTGATTTTGTTAGGCACTGATATTGAAGGCCTTGTAAAAGTGATAATTCACAGCTGGTCGGGTGGGCAGCGGGTGGGCCAGATATGTGGGTGCCAGTCCATGGCATCTGCGCCAGGGCTGGATCTGGCTCACCCGCTGCTGGCCCGAGTGGCTGTGTCCTCTGCCCCTCTGCCCTCTCCCTTCCTTTCTTTTTTGTTCTTTTGAATTTTTTATTACAATTTTATTTATTTGTATGTATTTTGTGGTATTTTTGTTTATATGTATTTTTATTTTTATTCTGTGTGGGGGAGGGTAAATAATGATCCAGGTCATTTTGTTAGAAAAAAATATGTGAAATCATATTGGATAAGCCCTGATTTTGGCACTGATGTTGGCCTATGTTGAAGGCCTTGTTAAAGTGATGATTCACAGCTGGTCGGGTGGGCAGCGGGTGGGCCAGATGTGTGGGTGCCAGTCCATGGCATCTGCGCCAGGGCTGGATCTGGCTCACCCGCTGCTGGCCTGGGTGGCTGTGTCGGCCTATAAATAAAAAATGAAGGTGGCTTGTAATTTTGTATTCAGATTGTATTGTATTGTATTGTATTTTGCATTCACTATTTATATCGATGTGACTTTGTGTCCAAATATCCAGTTTATGATTAGTTAACCATGAGTTCATGATGAAAATGTTGCCACTTTACTTTGGCGTGCAAATAACCATTACTAACTGTTAACTACAGATAATTAATTATGAGAATGTTGCCACTTTACTTTGGGGTGAAAATATCAATTAACTAACTATTAACTAATGATAGTTAATCATTAATAGAGTCCACCTCTCTAGTAAGTAAGTACAATGTAATGGTAGTTCATGATGATGATGTTGCCACTTTACTTTGGGGTGCAAATATCAATTAACTAACTATTAACTAATGATAGTTAATCATTAATAGAGTGCAACTCTCTAGTAAGTAAGTAAAATATATTGGTAGTTCATGATTATAATGTCCAGAAGTTACCCATAAACTACAAGGGAGACCTCTACAAGGGAGACCTACCCACCTTTGAGCACTCATCGTGGGCATAGAATTGAGGAAAAACTACCTCCAAAGAGACCGAGTCTGCTCACTAACCCTACCCGTCTATGAGCACTCATCCTGGGTATAGATTTGGGCAAAATGGGTGAGTCCAAAAATGATCCATAAAACACCAGGGACCCCTACCCACCTTTGAGCACTCATTGTGGGCATAGAATTGAGAAAAATTACCTCCAGAGAGACCGAGTCTGCTCACTAACCCTACCCGTCTATGAGCACTCATCCTGGGTATAGATTTGGGCAAAATGGGTGAGTCCAAAAATGATCCATAAAACACCAGGGACCCCTACCCACCTTTGAGCACTCATCGTGGGCATAGAATTGAGAAAAATTACCTCCAGAGAGACCGAGTCTGCTCACTAACCCTACCCGTCTATGAGCACTCATCCTGGGTATAGATTTGGGCAAAATGGGTGAGTCCAAAAATTATCCATAAAACACCAGGGACCGCTACCCACCTTTGAGCACTCATCGTGGGCATAGAATTGAGAAAAATTACCTCCAGAGAGACCGAGTCTGCTCACTAACCCTACCCGTCTATGAGCACTCATCCTGGGTATAGATTTGGGCAAAATGGGGGGGGTCCAAAAATGATCCATAAAGCACCAGGGAGAGCTCCGGACAGACCCCTACCAACCTTTGAGCACCCATCGTGGGCAAAGAATTGAGTAAAATGACCCATGGGTACAACCAGGAATGACCTCCAGAGAGACTGAGAGACCTACCCGCCTATGAGCACTCATCCTGGGCATAGATTTGGGCGGAAAAATTAGATCTATAAATCATCTACAAATCGTGGTTAACTAATGACGATTCATGATGAATCATCAGAATCATCATCATCATGAATCATGATGAATTCATCATGATTCATGATGAATTGTGATGAACTAATGATTAACTAATGCTTAACTAATGTATTAGTTAATCATTAGTTAATCATTAGTTCATGAACCGTATCTGCAAGTGTTACCGAATATATGTATGCTGCTGCACCTTTAAGGGAACGCTACGACACTGCCGTAAAGCAGATCGTACGGGACCTGTCGTGATATATATATCTACCGGTACATGCTACTGCTGTTGTTATTACTACTTGTTACCTGCTACTGTTTACTGTTACTGTTACAGTAAACTACTACTACTACTACTTGTACACGTGTGTGGTCATTGAGAGTCATTGGAACACATTACAGGCTCTTGCCGGAATCGTGTGAGGACTCCTAACAGAGTGCTGGTGAGGTATGGGCCTTGTAGAAGCTCCTTGTTGAGAGATTTTCCTCTGTACTCTGCTCCACAGTCAAATACCACACGCAGAGTTCTTTTCTTGGGATGATACACTCCATGGTGTGGAATGTACCACACTTTTCCATCTGAACGTTCCACTTCATGTTCAGGTACAAGTTCAGCATATCCTTTGCTGATTACATCATCCAGAAAGTTGGTGTACTCTCTGTGGAACTTTTCATCTCTCCCAAACCTCCTCTTCAATCCAAGTATGCGTTGCCTAGCAACACACTGATTGTTGGGTAGAGAGATTTCTTTCTTCTTAAAGGGGAGATCCAAGGTGTAATGTCCATCTTGAAGCTTGCAGGAATCAGCCATAATTTCCATGAACTTCATATCATCCCTTGACATTTCTTCTTTGTCTTCTGATGACTTCTCATTAAAATCATGGTTGTACTGATTGTGCAACAACTCCTCCAGATGTGTTATGGAGGTCCTGTTAACAGTAACACTCTAGCTCTGCTCACTGTAGCCGGAAAGGGGACCATTAATGACCCACCCCAATAGGGTCTTAATGGCATATGGCCCATTGCCACGACTGTTCACAACTTCCCACGGTTCAAGCAGTTTAGAGGCATTGGTACCTATCAATAGCTCAACATTGGCTTGAATGCGTGGAAGAACAACCCCATTCATATATGGCCACTTAGCCAGCTCCTCTTCTTTAATGATGTTACTGGTGGTTACAGGCATTTGAGTGTAAACCTTGGGCAGGTCATAGAACTGTTCTCCAGTGAGGCTTGAGATTTCCAGGCCAGTCAGCATATAGCTGGAGACGATTGCCTTTGGGCCCATGGTTAGTAAGCCGATTTTGGCTTTCCGTCCATTTAGATTCAACCTTTTCATCAGGGCCTCTGAACAAAAGGTGTCGGTACTGCCGGGGTCAAGGAATGCATACGTTTCAATTATTTTGTGTCCCTTGCTGGACTTCACCTGCACAGGTAAGATTGACAGAACGCCATTGCTGTCACCGGCCCCCGTTTGTCCACAAGTTTGCAAAGAGACCTGTGCATTGCTCACTGATTGTTTCTTTGGCTGTTTTGTGTATGTGTTGCTTGCTCTCTCCTTTTGATCAAATTCAATATGAAGAAGACTGGGATGTTTTTTGTTGCACACCTTGCAAATCAAACGGTCAACACAACATTTGCTTAAATGTCCAACATGAAGGCAGCCAAAACAGATTCCTTTTTGCTTTATAAAGGTAACCTTGTCCCTGTGTGACTTCTTCTCCATCTGTGTGGGATTCTGAATGTCCCCAAAGACTGGGTCAGACACAATTTTAACCTGGCGCTCAATGAAAGTCACAATATCTGTGAATTGGGGTCTGCGATAGTGTCTTTCCATTATCCCACACGCAGAGACTCTCCAAATCTCTCTTAGCTTGTAAGGAAGCTTTGAAATCACCGTTTTCATGTTGGCCGGCATGTCAAGTTCCCTCATATACTGTACCGTCTCCATGGCATTACAACACTTGCGAAGGAAGAGTGAATACGCTTGAAGGGATTTCAGATCTTCAGATTTCAACAGCGGCCAGTTGAGTACCTTCTCCATGTATGCTGCCGTGATCTTGTACTCATCTCCGAAGTGTTGCTCAAGGAGGTATTTTGCCATGTCATAGCCTCTGTCTGGCTCCATGTGTTGACAGCTGCGTACAAGCTCGTTGGGCTGACCCTTGGTGTACCTTTCCAAGTAGTACAGACAATCACCTTTGTTGCTTGTGTTTCTCTCCACGCAGTGTACAAAGGCCCTGACAAAGGTTCTGTATCGTAGAGGATCCCCGTCAAAACATGGAATCTCTCTGGGTGGCAGTAAGTGAGAGGTTTGCTGTTCCATTAGCATTGCCGTAATGTCATTTTGTTTTTGTAGCAAGTTGCATACAGTTGAGGTTTCATTGGGTTGAGGAGAAATGACAGTCTGTGTCATTGGAGTGTTCAGGTGAGTAGTGTGGCTCTTGTACTGTGCTGCATTCAAAGGTACAGATAGTGGTGGTTGTGTTTGAATGAGTGCTTTCTGCTGTGGGGGTTGTGAACTGAGTGCATTCAAAGGTACAGATAGTGGTGGTTGTGTTTGAATGAGTGCTTTCTGCTGTGGGGGTTGTGAACTGAGTGCTTGCTGCTGTTGTATGAGTGGTTGTTGTGTAGCTGGTTCATATTATCTGGCATGGGGATTGAATGTGACTGAAGGTTCTTTTGGCTTTGCCCCTTTCCTATTTCCTAAGTATGAGTCCATTCCATCAGATGGTGCCTGTGAAGGGGTTTGGTGAATGGGGGATTGTAGCACTGCTCTTTTGGCATTAGCAGCTGCCAGTTGTGCCTCCACTTCCAGTCTTTCCTTCTTCTTTCTTAGCATTTCTCTTTTTTGTAACATTTCCCTTTGCAGCATTTCTTCCTCTTCCTCAATGGCATGCTTTTATTTTAATGCTGCAGCATGTATGGCAAGTGCAGCTCTCTCTGCCTCTGCCTGCTTGCAAGCCGATGAGGTGCTGGACCTGCTTGTTCCAGACCTGGTGTGACTTTTATGAGTGGATTTTGTGCTTTCAACATTTGAAATGCTGTCATTGGGATTGATTTCAACATCATCATCACTTTGCACAGTTTGTGTATTTGTCCAGTCATTCACCTCCTCAATAAAGTCATGGACATTGATCATTTTGGCCTTGAACCATATTACATGTTTCTCATTTTCTTCAGGAGGGATTAATGGCAAGAGTGCATTTTGTGCCTCTCTTGCGTCCTTGCAGAGGTTGAGATATTTCATGAATACATTTTGCACTTCCTGTTTGCATCCTCCTCCACTTTGCATTAATTCTCCAATAGTTTTCTGCAAGTTGGATGCCTTGTTTAATTTAGATTTTCTCTCCTTTTGTAGTGAGTCAATTTTCTCAGCTAAGGCCTTTGGTGTTAATTTCACCTTGCGTTTTGTGGTAACCTGTGATTCAACCTGTGGTTCAACCTGTGATTCAATTTCACTGTGAGCACCTTGACCTGTGGTGGTCACATTGGACTGTGTTTCAGCCTCTGTGGACTGTTTTTCACCCTCTGATGGTTCAACCATTGCATCACCATTTGAGCACGTAACGTGCGCTTCAGCCACTGGGGGCTCTTGTGCCACGTTTGGCTCAGTTGGACCCAGAACACCATTATCTGAATCCATTATTGCAATTAAACCAACAGTGTCAAAATATAAAAACAGTACCTTGTTATTTCACAGTAAAAACCCACAGTTATTCATCACAGTTACAACCATCACATTAAAACCTTAAGACCTTATAAAAAAAGGAGTTGAAAACCATAAAACCACCAATGCATTGGATTTCACCAATCGCTTTTGTTTTGTTCTTCTCTCTTTCTCAAAGTACCTTTTGTGTGCACACGTTTTTTTTATATGGCCATATAGGTTAACCAGCTGGTAGCGCGCTACGTTACCTTTCTGTGCACAGAGGACCGGCCCAATTCAAACTGGGCTAGGCGTCCCAATGCCACGATTGTGCTGCTCCAAGCGCTGCGAGGAGGGCTGGCAGCGCGGCTGTCCGCTCACCGGGATGTTCTGGCGGGCAGTGGCTGCGCTGCAGTGCTGGTCCAAACCGCGTGTCCTCGCGGTGCCTCCGAGCCGAGGCGAGGGTCTCCTCGCTCATGCCGGATATGTCAATCCATTTATTGAGCAAATCCACATTTGCAGCAGTAGTATTCAAACTTAAATAAACTGTGTAAACTTTCAAATAAACAACAAACTGAACCATCGACCACGCACGGTCGAAAACTGTGTCGTCTTCCCCTGTCACACCTGAGTGCCATCACAGTGACCGGTAATAAGGGTTTCCATGACAACCACCCACCATTCTGACTGACTGATTGCCATGACATCATTATATAAGAAGGACACATCATTTGGTCATTAGTTAATTTAAATAAATAAAACAAAATAAACAAAAAGCATGTTGGCTCCATCAATCTATCTATCTATCTATCTATCTATCTATCTATCTATCTATCTATCTATCTATCTATCTATCTATCTGACAGTTACACACCTCCACCACCAGGGGGCGAAAGGCATTAAGGCAACAGTGCCTGGATTCTTTATTATGCATGCGTGAAAACTTTGACCCGGTCGGAAGTACTTGTTTGCATCACGTGGCCACGCTAGTTATCCACGGTAATGTTGTTGTCGTGCCTCTCGGGAATTGTTGATGTTTGTGCCTTTATTACACATTCTATATTACAGTAGGAACGGAAAGCTTGGTGGAAATGTCTCCCAAAGGTGAAAAGCGTCAAATGGAGTCTGTACGGCTGAAGATAAATGAACAGCTAGCGTCGGTGGGAGAGGAGATATTGTTTGTTGTGGACAAACAGCAGCGTGGCGCTGCTGATGTTTGTAGTGTGGAGCTTAGCGTCAGAGTGTTTGTGTTGGAGCGCCTCAGCGCGGTGGGAGAGTTCATGGTCAACCTCTTCCAGAGAGAGATGGAGACACTAGAAACTCTGCTGGAGACACAAAACAAACGGTTGGACATTGATTTTGTTATGGACATCGATCTACACACTGCAGGTTAGTAGACTCTGAACAACACCAGCTTAGCTACAAGTAGCATTAAGCTAGCTGAACTGAACTACATTTACCAGTAGTTATACTAGCCCTGAAACATGTTGTTCATACTCCATATCCAACAGAAAAAAGGTGCAAAGAGGAATTGTAATTCAACGTAAAAATATGTAGGCCTATTATGTTACACAAAAGTCCACTTGAATAATCAAACTGAAAAGGTCAAATTAATAGCTCCAAAATAATAATAATAATTCGTATGCTAGTAGGTAGGTATGAAATAAGGTCAAAAACTGTATGCCAGCCTCACCAAACATTTTCCATTGTTCTCACAAGGCATGTCAAGAGACCTTAAACAGGCTACCCCACTTCCTCTCCCACTGAGCCTTTCAAATTAAAATACAAGTTACAATTCACTGTTCCAGACTCACTGCAGAGGAGCTTTTACTTTGAAGGGGAGAAATTATAAAGGAAGTGCAAAGGGGCTCACTAAATTGACATGACATACTAAGTTTCTAATTAGAGGTGGAGGCTCCAATAATCCAAATTATAACTATCTTTTCCAAAACAATATTTGATATATATGAAAATAAACATTATGAAAGAAGTGAACAAATAAATAAAACAAAAATGGCGCCAACACATGTCATGACACAACTGAAGCCAGTTTTACGCAATCGCTACATTTACATGGAAAACGTGTACATAAACATTCAGATTTCAAACAAAGTCCTCACCACATGTGCCACAGGTGTTAGAAATTTGCTGGTATTAGGGGCACGGTGGCACAGTTGGTAGTGCTGTCGCCTCACAGCTAGAAGGTCCTGGGTTCGATTCCCGCTAGGGGCGCTATGGGTGCTGGCGGCGTGTTTCCCCCTCCGCGTCATCAGTGCCCATACCCGAGGCGGGGTTTGCGAAAGGGCCTTTCTGTGTGGAGTTTGCATGTTCTCCCTTGCATGTTCTCCCTGTGTCTCCTAGGGTAGGTACCCTCACAAAAACATGCAGTAATCCTGGTCTCTAAACTGCCTCCCCCTGGCCAGCCGGGGCGCCTGATGGAGGGGTAAGGAACTGGTTGGAATAACGTGTTCCTTCCACGTGTTCCATTCACAGTTGCACACCGGGAACACACTCGCCTATTTGTCTGTATTGGCAGAGCGGTCAGCGTGCCTATATCGAACACACCCAGTGCCACACTCCTCCCGACCGATAGGGGCGCGTAGTTGAAAGCCAATGGCAAAAAACCCCAGCTTGGATTAAAAATACCTTTTATTACACAACGCGGGATGCAGCAATGCTAATCGCTGTACCAGTACATTTCTAACACCCGTGGCACATGTGAGTACTTTATATTTGAAATCTGAATGTTTATGTACACGTTTGCTCTGTAAATGTAGCGATCGTGTAAAACAGGCGGAAGTTAAGCCATGACGCTCGTGAAGTACGAGCGTCATGTGAACCATGGCTATAGTTATACTAGCCCTGGAATGTCTGTGATCATACATAAATTACATATATTCCTGTATACACAGCCATACATCGGATGCCTCTGTTTGAAAGTATGTTATTCAAGGGAATAAGGATGACAGACACAGTGGTCGTGTTCAGGATCTGTATTACTACTGAATGCATGAATGACATCAAGCCCCACACATCCGGGCTATATACACACAGACAGTCATACAAGTTGATCACCAATCACATCGATATGCTGAACCCGTAACATCTTCCCTTTCTAAAGTAAGTCCCTTCATACTGATATACCGGTACCCAGGGCATAAGATACAAACCCAAGTGAACTCCACCCATCACATTGTATTTCAGGGCCGGAGATGTTCATCAGCGATACACTCAGCAGAGCTACTATAGCATGTACGGGCAGGGGGACGGCCTACCAGCGACATACTATCTGTTCTTTACAACAAGAACAAGAGGACATGCAACACGTAAACCAGGCAGACTTTCTGAATGTAAGTGACAAACGGCTGTAACAAATCAGGCAGCACACCGACGGGGACGAAAGTCTACAGACATTGAAAGCTACAGTTCTGGCAGGCTGGCCAGACATCAAAGACAAGACGCCTCTCTTCATCAGAGAGTATTGGCCTTATAGGGATGAAATCAGTGCTCAGAATGGCATTCTGTTCCGAGGGCCAAGAGTTATTATCCCAAAATCTCTGCACTGGGAGATGCTCGCACGCATACACTCCAGCCACATAGGAGGAGATGCATGTTATCGACAAGCTAAAGAAACCTTATATTGGCCAAACATGCAGGCAGAGATTAAGGACTTTGTGAGCTCCTGCACTACTTGCAACGAGTATGCTCAGAACCAGCAGAAAGAGACCATGCTCTCACACGAATTGCCAACTAGGCCATGGCAGATTGTCAGCATGGACCTTTTCAGTTTCGGACGGAAGGACTATTTGCTCATTGTCGATCATTACTCAGACTTTTGGGAAATTGAACTCCTCCCCGATCCGCAGAGACAATAATCAGACGTTGCAAAGCACAGTTCTCACGTCAGGGCCAGCCAGACAAGGTTATCACAGACAATGCAGGTCAGTTTGCTTCACAATTCGCTCGTTTTGCCTCTGACTGGGAGTTTGAGCATGTGACATCCTCCCCAAGATACCCCAGGGCAAACGGCAAAGCCGAGTCGGCCGTCAAGATTGCAAAAAACCTGCTGCGCAAGGCGTCTCGTGATAGCAGCGATCCATGGAAGGCAATACTACACTGGAGAAATACACCGACTGAGAATATGGACAGCAGCCTGGCACAAAGACTCATGTCTCGTCGACTGAAGACATCCATTCCTGTGACCAACAGGCTCCTGGAACCTGCTGTGGTGCAGGGGGTTACAGAAAAGCTGCGTCACAAGAGGCAGCTTGCCAAATCTTACTATGACCGGTCTGCACGGGTCCTGCCAGAGCTGGATGTTGGCGAGACTGTCAGAATGAAGCCCCTGCCGGGTGACACAACCCGGGTATGGAGAGCTGGGACCTGTCTGGGAAAAGTCGCACCGAGGTCATACCTAGTGGACGTCGAGGGATCCATCTATCGACGCAACCGGGTCGACCTGAGAGTGGCAGAGTTATCTGCGGCTCCGTCTCAGGGGGAGAATGATTTTGAGCCGGCACACACCGGAAAAAAAAGACAAAAAGACATTGCTTATTGATTGATTATTGATTATTGGATTGACATTACTGTTGATTACTGAAATACAATGTGATGGGTGGAGTTCACTTGGGTTTGTAGATGACTTTCAGACAGTAGTTTTGGAGAGTCATAAGCATGCCTTGAAGCCTCTTGGGCGCACTGAGGAGCGGCTTGCTAAATATCGATATAAGGGGTTTGTGGTCTGTTTCTGATGTAATGATGTCTCGGCCATATAAATAATAGTGGAACCTTTGGCAGGCGAAAACAATGCTGAGGCACTCTTTCTCAATTTGTGCGTAATTTCTTTCTGTTTGTGTGAGAGCTCTAGAAGCAAAGGCAATTGGTTTTCCCCCCTGCATGAGGCAGCAGCCAAGCCCGATTTGGCTGGCGTCGCTCTGGATAGTGACGGGCTTAGTCACGTCATAATAACTCAATACTGGCATGGTTGTGGCCAGTGTATTTAGCTCTTTTATGGCCGCCTCATGTTTGGGCAACCAGTGCCAGGGGGTGTCTTTGTCTAGAAGGCGCCGCAGTGGCTCACACACGCTTGATAGATGGGGCATGAATTTGGCCAAATAATTGGCAAATCCAACAAGGCGTTGTACACCTTTGGCATCAGTTGGATTGGGCATGTCAATAATGGCTCTGACCTTTTCTGGATCAGGCTTCAGTCCAACAGCTGAGAGGATGTGGCCATGAAACTGGACTTCCGGCACTTTGAACTGTAGCTTTTTAACACCCAAGCGCAGCTTGACCTCCCGACAACGGTCCAGCAGCGTCAGGAGCTTGGTGTCATGGTCAGATGCTGCCTCTTCGTCCGTGTTGCCGCAGCCCACGACCAGTATGTCGTCAGCAATAGGCTCTATGCCTCTGAGCCCAGCCAACAGCTCATGCTGTTTCCTTTGATACACTTCTGGTGCCACAGACACCCCGAATGGCAATTTGAGCCACCGTTTCCTCCCCCAGGGGGTCCAGAACGTGGTCATGAGACTGCTTTCATAGTCCAGTTTGCATTGCAGAAAGGCATCTCTGGCATCTACTAAAGTGAAGATTCTTGCCTTTGGTAATTTGTACAGTACATCCTCCAATGTGGGCATAATGTAGTGAGAGCGCCGTAGAGCTTTGTTTAGAAACTTGGGATCAATGCATATTCTCAGTTTCTCTGGCTTGCTCACTATTACCAAATTACTGATCCAGTCAGTTGGATCTGTGACAGACGTGATATGTCCTTCAGCCTCATATTTGTCCAGCTGCGCTTTAACAGCTGCTTTCATGGCTATGGGGACATTACGGGGAGCACACTGAACTGCTAGAATGTCAGGATCAAGGTCAAAATGTACTTCCCCGGGCACCGATTCCACGGGTGCGGTGAACACATCACTGTAATCGCTAACCAGCTTTTCCTTGGTCAGCGGTCTGGGCAGTACATGTTCAACTTTTAGCACCTCCTCAGGAATAGTGAAGTGCATGAATCCAAGGCGTTCACTGGTCTCGCCTGATAAAAGAGGATGCTGTCCTTTTTTCACCACCTCAAATGAGAGCTTGTGTCTGCGACCCCGTACTGTACATTCTGTGTCAAAAACACCTAAAGAGCTCACCAGTTTCCCAGAGTACAGTCTTAGACTGGTTTTGCTTGGACGGATCTTTGCATGGGATGCTATTTTGCTCTTGTCTTTGAGAGTCATTACGTCACATGTGGCCCCTGAGTCCAACTGACATCGCTGTGCTTTATTATTGAATCTCAATGTCACAAACCATTTCTTTCCATGCGTTTGTCCCACTGCACTCACAGACTCCACTGTGTATAACTGTGCATGTGACTCCTGATCATCACTGCTCTGCTCTGAAAACTCCTCCATGCAGTGCACCCTTCCTGCAGAGCTTTCTCGTTTGCTTTTTTGGCATACTTGAGAAAAATGATTGTACGTTCCACAAGATCTGCATTTTCCCCCAAAAGCTGGGCAGTGCTCTTTCCCCCTCAAATGAGCGCTGCCACAGTATTTGCATGTAGATGTAGCGTCAAACTTTTTGCCGCCGTCAAACTTTTTGGGTGAATAGCTCCGCTTCGATTTGTACTGTCTGGTATGTTGCTTAGCAACGGAGTGAAGCGTCTCACTGCTATGTGGAACGTGTGCACCACCACTAGCCGTAGCTGTTTCCATCACTCTCATTCTGATTTCGGTTAGCTTTGCTGCACGGCACGCTTCAATAGCCGTGACCAAAGTGAGGTTTTTTTCTCTCAACAGCCTACGCCTTGTGCTCTCATTAGCAATGCCCAGTACTATTTTGTCTCGAATCATCTCGTCTTTCAATTGTCCGTACTCACACGTTGCTGCCTTCTCCCTCAGCCTGGTCACAAACGCGTCAATGGTTTCGCCCTCCTCCTGTTTACAGCTCCCAAACAGGTATCTTTCGTAAATTATGTTCTTTGCCGGTTTAAAGTACTTGTCCAGTGCGTCCAGTATCACTTTAGGGTCCCCTTGTTCTTCCGCCGAGAGGTTGAGGTTGTGACGGTAGATATGTCTGCATTCGCTCCCCATTACGCTCCGTAGGGTTGCCGCCTGGATCTTTTTGTCCTTCTCCGATATCCCGGTAACGAGAACGTAATCCTCAAACTCCTCTCGGAAAATGTCCCAATTTGTACTCCAGTCGCCCGTGAATCTCATAGCAACCGGCGGGGGAATGTTAGCCGCCATAGTAGCTAGTTGGCACGCTAAGTATAGTGCAGGCCAGGATCAGTGTCAGTGACTGTGTCACCGACACTTAATGTAACTTGCGTCTAATAATTGTAGACGCAAGTCCCTACTTCTGACGCCATGTTTGAAAGTATGTTATTCAAGGGAATAAGGATGACAGACACAGTGGTCGTGTTCAGGATCTGTATTACTACTGAATGCATGAATGACATCAAGCCCCACACATCCGGGCTATATACACACAGACAGTCATACAAGTTGATCACCAATCACATCGATATGCTGAACCCGTAACAGCCTCCGCTCCCAGTGAGCAAGGAGACATAAATGTGCTCCACGTTCCGGACAATATGTGTAGTTTCACAACCATGTAAAAGTTCTAAGGGCGAGGGGTCCGGAATGACAGCTGGACTTGCCTTTATGACAGTCACTCGCAGGGCGGGGTTTTCTGCTGCAGCCTAGGCTCCAGAGTCGGAGGCACGGCGTGCAGAGTGCCTTTTTAAATCCATTCTCTGCAGCTGTAAGAAATTAATTAATATCAAACCGAAAGAGCGCGTATTACATTCTAAAAGACAAGTGTAGGTTACATTAATGAAAAACACATCGGTGCCACAAATGACGGCTACATCGGTGAGACCGATGTTGGGCTCTACTCACAACGCCTTGCTCTGTGAGGCATTGTGAAGAGACTCGAGACATTTTTAAAACGATGGTTATCCTGACAAAACAAATAGGAGAATAAATGTCATCTTTGAGTTGACAAAAGCACTTTGAGTTGCTCTGCTGATGCTACCTTCGCTCTCCTCCTTCTGTCTGTGTGTAAAGAGGTTTCATCTGAATATGAAGAGAGGAGATCCAGTCTGGTCCAGGAGGAACCACAACCTCCACAACATCAGGAGAGAAGATCCAGTCTGGTCCAGGAGGAACCACACCCTCCACAGATTAAAGAGGAACAACAGGAGAGGAGTTCCAGTCTGGTCCAGGAGGAACCACACCCTCCACAGATTAAAGAGGAACAACAGGAGAGGAGATCCAGTCTGGTCCAGGAGGAACCACAACCTCCACAGATTAAAGATGAACAGGAAGATGAGACTGGTGAGTCAACTTTGACATTACTACGTAGGAATATGTGGTGCAAGACTCTCTCAGGTAAAACAAATGTATGTAATGTAATTATATTAGTGTTATTCTAACAAGACTAAAAGGTCATTCAGCAACTGTAAAGATAAATATATAATTTGGTAACTCATGGTCCCCCAAAAGACAGACAGACAGACACACAGCATGTTGTTTCCGCTCGTGCTGCTACAAAAGTATAGTTTTATACTTAAAGTATAAGTTTGAACCCATAATCATGTATAGATCATGTAAGATTTTTGGCATAAATGGTGAGGAAAAAAGAAAGAAGAAATAACTTGTGTGTGCGTGAGACCATTTAAAGCACGAGACATGGTACGTGCACCACTGGACCACTCAAAGGGTTAAGTGATCTGTCCAGGAAGGTTCTAATCATCAATCAGCACCAGACACAGTGGTGGATTCTTGAGCCACAATGGTTCTGTAGGCTCCACCTGGGCAACGGTGGTTCTGTAGGCTCCACCTGGGCAAACGTGGTGCTGCAGGCTCCACCTGGGCAACGGTGGTGCTGCAGGCTCCACCTGGGCAACGGTGGTGCTGCAGGCTCCATCTGGGCAACGGTGGTGCTGCAGGCTCCACCTGGGCAACGGTGGTTCTGTAGGCTCCACCTGGGCAACGGTGGTTCTGTAGGCTCCACCTGGGCAACGGTGGTACTGCAGAGTCCACATGGGCAACGGTGGTACTGCAGGCTCCATCTGGGCAACGGTGGTGCTGCAGGCTCCACCTGGGCAACGGTGGTTCTGTAGGCTCCACCTGGGCAACGGTGGTTCTGTAGGCTCCACCTGGGCAACGGTGGTACTGCAGAGTCCACATGGGCAACGGTGGTGCTGCAGGCTCCACCTGGGCAACGGTGGTGCTGCAGGCTCCACCTGGGCTGTAGGCTCCGCTTGCAGCTTGAATGGCCCTCCTAAAGGCCTCACCGTGGGATTGTTGGGCTTCCTCCTCACGGAAGACACAGGCTGGGGCGCCAACCCATACTGCTCCCGGGTGCCGTCCACATTCCGGCTATCACCCGTCTCTCCGGTGGTCACCAGATTATTCCTGGTTGTTCAGTAAACCCTTTTTGAATGATAAGTACAAGTTGTTTCTACTGGTGATTTCCACAGAGCACCACAGGGAGAGGTCTACAGTATCTAGAGAGATGGCCTCCAAAAGACATTCAACAGTGTCAGAGGAACAGCCAGAGGTGGACCAGAGACGTGGACTGTTTGATGCGAAGATGCAACCTTTAGTAAAGTTGTACCGTATAGGTATGTGCTGTTTTGTTACTTACATAAAGGGATATTTCACTTTCAAAATAATTGTGGGTAATGTTATCGTCTACTCAGGCTTTTTGTGAACACTTTGGACAGTTTTGAATTTGCTCAATTCAGTATAAGATATTTTATATTCATTTTTATCAGACAAGCCCATTGTAACTTCAAACTCCATTTTAACCATCGTAGATACACAGAAAACACCCATCCCTGGTTCTAGTGACTGATATTGTCCTTCCTTAGAGAGGGACAGCCATAGCTGAATGGGTAGAGAGCCCGTCTAGGAAACAGAATGTACCACAGTGATGTTGTTAGGTCTGCAGTGGGTCCCAGGACCCACGGGTGGGAGTCCTAATATAAATGGTATTTTTTGAGAAATTGTAATTGTTTGATATTATTGCATTCATACAAATGTAGTCAAGGTAGTCAAGTTCCTTAAGGGAAATTAGGTCCTAATTTTGTATATCATTACTTCAAAATTGATCAAATCAATGGTATACAATACTAGCTCCTCGATCAGATAAAACGTCAAGTTTTCTGACGCGACTTCTTTAACATAGTGAATAAATGCTTTGAAAAACCCCTCTTGTATATGAAACCAAATACACACGATAAATCAAATAATGAATTGCATTTTTATAATGAATTGCATTTTCATAGTACTTTTCCAAGTGGTCAAAGCACTTTACAATTCATTCATACATTGGGAGGTGAAGCGGCGAACAGTCGACACCAGGGTCCTCACTTCCCACATTCAGACACCAATGGTGGCGAGCTTACACCAACCAACTCATTGGAGGCAATGCAGGGTTCAGTGTCTTGCCCAAGGACACTTCAACATGTGGACAGGAGGAGCCGGGATTCGAACCGCCGACCCAGGGATCATTGGATGACCTGCTCTACCTCCTGAACCACAGCCGCCCACGATGAGTTCCAAACCTGTATTTAGATTGTGCGAGCATATGCAATATTTATTTTATCAAATCCAAGTCTCAATGAATTCATAGCCGTCAGGTTTTTCACATAACAATAAACACAGCAAACGGGCGCATCGTGAAATAATTCCCCTGGGGCATGAGCCGAAGAACTATCCACGCGCGTTGTTTGGCTGATACAAATTGGGATTGCTTATTCGGTAAAGGCATGCGAATAAAGCAAGGGCGCATAGATCCCAATCTATCAGACACACAACTGTAGCTCCGCTTAAATCAAAACCACATTGCAAGGAAAATTAAAACAAGAAGGAAAAGGGGAAAGAAAGATTAAAAATAGTTTGTTTAAACTTCAAGAGAAAAGCTGGTGCACAGGGTTGTTGGTGAGCTAAGATAAATGAGAATAATGACACTGACTTCGCTGATGACATCGCGCTTATCAGTCAATCATTGGAGTCAATCAGTCAATCAAGAGCTCAGGCTCTCCTTCAGTCTCTTGAGCAGGCCTCCAACTGTGTTGGTCTTTATCTCAACGAGACGAAAACTGAATACGTAAATATATGCAAATCCAACAATAACCACATTATAAAAACACTTAACAACACTCCTCTGAAACAGGTTGATGACTACAAGTATTTGGGTTCATATATATCTTTCAAACTAGGAAGGGTATGGCCTGGTCAGCCTGCAATGACATGCATAAGATCTGGTCATCCCAGCTTAGTTACTTAAGATGTTAACACATTGAGAGCCCACGCAAAACTGCCCAAAATCACTTTCACCTAGAAAATCCATTCACATTTTTTATAATTCAGCTGACTGTGGAGACACATGCTGGAACTTTTTACTTTGAAATGTTTTATAGTTTCTGAGTTATTTAATTTAAACGCCAAATACATTCTCAATGGCGAAAAAACAAACTTTGGCACCACGTTTTTTTTGGAAGACGTCCACAGACGTCTTGGGCTATGCACGTGCGGTAATACCCAGGACGTCCACAGACGTTTTGGGCACAAAATGTGTTAAGTAAAAATATTTAGGACGACCGTTGAGCCGATTCTACTCTATGGCTCCGAGACATGGACACGTTCAAAGCAACTAGAGAAACGGTTGGATGGCACTTACACCCGCCTTCTAATGAGTGCGCAAAATCTGTCTTGGAAGAGCCACCCATCGACTAATCTAATAGTCACTCTACACTACAGGCTACAGCTCCGTCAGAAAGCCCAAAGTCCAAACCCAAATGAATCGAATGAAGAAGCCGCTTATATTGCTTTTGCTACATGGATGGGACATTTAGATGTAAAAGCTATCGGATGGAAGCGTGGATAGCGCCATGGCTGTGTGCAATGTCAGAGGGAAAGATCCATTTATGACCAACGTTAGCTTATATGCTATGCTTGCTAGCTGCTTCAGTTTAACATGTCTCACAGACCACCGGAGACGCGCGGTGATTTCACCAGCACGAAGCTGTCAGGCTGTCCTCGATGCGAAACATAATGAAGTAGCAAGCGACAAGCGTGGGTCAGCCCCAACCTCATGTAAAATGTTTCCCCCATAATAAAGTTGTTTTTATTTGTTCTCATGCCCCGCCATGTAAAGCACATTTGAGTATTCATATACACACTGAAGACACTATATAGGCACTTGCTGCTCTTGTTAATCTGTTGGGATAAAAAAGTTGTATTGCTTAAAGGGGAATACCACTCATTTTCAACATTTTTCTATGGAGTTGTGTGCACTGGAAATAATAAAGTCCCCCCATTATGTGTTGCCTATAGAACTGGAGGTCTGAAAAAAACAGTAACATTATGAAGTACATTTGTGTGATGTCACTGAGATGTACTTCATAATGTTACTGATTTTTTTTCAGATCTCCAGTTCTAGGCTACACAGAATGGGGGGGACTTTCTTATTATATCCACACAACAACTCTAAGGTATATTAATGACAGTAAAATGTTGAAAATGAGTGGAATCCCGTAGTCACTATTCACTGGGATACCAAAAAACATTTGAAAAAAAAGGTTTCTCACTGTTCTCGGGTTGAATATTGATATGCGATTAAAATGCGATTAATCGAGATTAATTAACTACAAAGCCTCTGATTAATTAGATTAATTTTTTTAATCGAGTCCCAGCTCTATATTCAATACAAACAAAATATGCAAGACAAGTACAAGAATGACTAATCTTTACTTGGACAAGTGAGTAAATGTTCTTGTCCAAATGTGGCTCAAATGTCAAGCCCTGAAAACTATCTGTGATGATGTTCCTCCAAAAATGAAAAGTTGAAACATTAAATGTTTTTCTCTCTGTATTTTTTCTAGCCGTCCCGCACCTCCCTGTGTGTAAAGAGGAAGTTGTCACTGAACAACAGGAGAGGAGCTCCAGTCTGGTCCAGGAGGAACCACAACCACCACAGATTAAAGATGAACAAGAGGAGCTACTTCAAAGACCAATGGAGGCTGATGGGTCAACGTTGACATTACAAGCAGTGAAAAGTGAAGATGATCATGATGATGAAAACAGAGAGACGGAGCCTGTAGCCGGCACCTCAACTGAACACATGAAAACACAAGCTGATGTAGAGGACTGTGGAACATCACAACCAACTAGTGACGACCAGCTCCTCTCTTCACACTGTTCTGAATCTGACACTGAAGACAGTGATGAGTGGCAGGAGACCAGTGAAGGTCAGTCAACTTTAAACACACTGAAATCACACAAGAAACAACATGTGGAAGGACAAAGATTGTCGTTGAGCAGCAAGCTGTCCAAGGACCTGAAATCATCAAAACAAACTCACTCCATGAGGAGCCACACAGGGAAGAAACGCTTTAGTTGTATTGACTGTGGCAAATGTTTTAATCGTAAGGCAAATCTGATTAAGCACTCAATGAGTCATACAGGGGAAAAGCCCTTCACTTGTACAGTTTGTGGTAAAGGCTTTGCTCAGGGTGATAATCTAAAAACACACATGAGGACTCATACAGGTGAAAAGCCCTTTACTTGTAACGTGTGTGGTAAAGGCTTTGCTCAGAGTGTTAATCTAAAATCACACATGAATAATCATACAGGGGAAAAGCCCTTTACTTGTAACGTGTGTGGTAAAGGCTGTCTTAACATCAGTAATCTAAAAACACACATGATGACTCATACAGGGGAAAAGCCCTTTACATGTAACGTGTGTGGTAAAGGCTGTCTTCACATCGGTAATCTAAAATTACACATGAGGACTCATACAGGGGAAAAACCATTTACTTGTAAAGTGTGTGGCAAAGGCTTTGCTATGAGTGGTCATCTAAAAACACACATGATGACTCATACAGGGGAAAAGCCCTGTACTTGTAACGTGTGTGGTAAAGGCTGTCTTCACATCGGTAATCTAAAATTACACATGAGGACTCATACAGGGGAAAAGCCCTTTACTTGTAACGTGTGTGGTAAAGGCTGTACACAAAGTAGTGATCTAAAAAAACACATGAGGACTCACACAGGGGAAAAGCCCTTTATTTGTAACGTGTGTGGTAAAGGCTTTGCTCAGAGTGTTACTCTAAAAACACACATGAGGACTCATACAACCCTTTAGTTGCAGTTAGTGGCAAATGCTTGGGTCAAAATGCACATCTGAGGATAATGAGGAGGAATCATACAGGGAAGAAGTGGTTAGTTGTAATAGTAATAAATGCACATTTGCCCCATGAACCCATTTGAGTTGACAGACAATTGAATGATCATTCATTCGATTCCAGGATGACAATGACAGATAGATACTAAAGCAGTGGAATCACATAATCTGACAATAGAGCGTCACAGCCCCTTTCAGAACGAAGACGGCACCAGAAGAGAATTTCCCATTCATTTCCCCATAGACATTTCAAAAAGCATTTATTTAAAGACCTTTTTAAGCCTTGGAAAAAGCCAAGGTGACAAATCATGACAATGAACAACAAATGTTGGGCCGGACAAATAATTAGAAATAAGAAAATCTCAAAAGAAAAGTATTGAACCCTGCCCTTTTTTCCTTCTAATTTGTTCTGCCCAATTTTTTTTTATTGTCATTTTTTGTCACCATCCAAGTTGGCTTTCTCCGAGGCTTAAAAGGTCTTAAAATATAGACTTTTTGAAACGTCTATGGGGAAATGAATGGGAAATTCTCTTCCGGTTCACTCGATATGTGCACTGCGATGCTCGATATCAACATGAGTGATTAAAGACATCACAAGTTAGTTTATTCTGTATCTTTTTGTATGTGGTCCATTGGAATGAAGGTTCTTTCATATTCTGCACACTGCCTACAACTGCTAGTTTTTCTCATTTTTATTTTATTTTGTTCTTTAACCTGTACTATACTCAAGGTACTTATTTTAATTCCATCCATTATTATTATTATTATTATTATTATTATTATTAGGGATCCACTGGTTAATAAAGTAGCAATCTGTAGAATATCCTTTTTCTCACGTATAATGAGAAAGAAGTTAATTTATTTAAATTCAACCTCAAGACTAAAGGCTAAGGCTTTGCAAGAATATTATACATTATTATTATTAGGGATCAAGCCTAAAGCGGCAAAGATCTCTTATTGATCGTATGGTTTCTGACATTTTTCACAATTTTGACAGTTCTGTGCTTTCGTCTTCCACGAAATTCTGCAATATGGTAAGAGGGTCGTGGGTAGGGAACCTCGTGACCAAGCAGGAACCGATAACAACATGCTGGGGAACCGGGTACCAGTGTTGTTTTCGTCGACTAAAACTAAGACGAAAATTGTTCGTCAACTACCTTTTTCCACCGACGGAAACTAAATGGAAACTAAATTAAAACGAAGCTCTGGTGACTAAAACTAAGACTAAATATATTGACACTTTCTTCAACAAATAAAAAATAGACTAGTGGACAAAAGATGCAGTAAAGTCATTTTACACTTGGTTCGCATGCTGAAAATAGCCGATCTACCAGCTCATGTGTCGCGCTGCGACGCGTTGTGAGCTTGTAGATCAGCTATTTTCAGCAAGTGTAAAATCTGTCATTACGACGGCATCAAGGCCCGCCAAAAGACATTTTAGTCGACTAAATCAACTGTAGATTTAGTCGACTAAAATTGCATGACACTTAGTCGACTGAAACTACCAAAACATTCCAGGAGACTAAAATATGACTAAAACTAAATGAAGTTTCAGTCCAAAGACTGACTAAACTAAAATAGAAATGTGCTGCCAAAAACAACACGGCCGGGTAACCACCCAAAAAGATCAATTTCGTTTTTCCCTATCGGTTCCCACAGATGCACGCCGCAGCCACGCACAATTTATTTATTCATTTATTTGCATCAGCAACGCAGATCGGCTGAGGCTGCCAAAACTTGCAGTTCTGGCTTAACTGTGCAATTGTTTTTTTGCAAAACCTGGCAATATGGTAGAGGGTTATGCTACTTTCAACGGTGCGGCCCACAACCATTGGCCAAAGGGTGGCGTTATAGCACTCAAGTGAAAATTCTAATATAAAAAGGTATAGCTCATGAACCTCACAGTCAGCGGACTCCTTCTTTACCAAGCGTTTCCACCATGCAGGTTCCGCCTCGCGTAGAACATACACGCCCGTTTAATCTAACGTGATGATGTTTATGGTCGCTATCGGAACACGTTACTAACATGTTTCAAATGGACAGATCTACAAGATAACAGCGTGTCTGTTGTGCACCGCGTTACACTTGTAGATCAGCTTATTTTGGCAAGCAAGCCCCTAAACGATGGATCCACTTGTTAATAAAGTAGCAATCTGTTGGATATCCTTTTCTCACGTATAATGAGAAAGAAGTTAATTGATTTAAGTTTGACCTCAAGACTAAAGGCTAATACAACTTGGCAAGAATATTATAAAAGCCATTTATATTGAACAATTGCTCAATCATTCCCCTTTGCAGATGTAGTGTTTCGCAGGTAGCGGGGATTGAACCCCAGTCTCCCACTCGCCAGACCGACACACAACCTGTTGTGCCAACAGGGCTGAGCCTGATTGGCAGGGCTGTTGTGGGTCGGGTCTTGATATCTTTCATCAGATTTTATGATTATTATTTGATTAATATCATATCACTGTCGTATATCGGAATGACTGGGGAAATTAATCAAATCTGGACACACGACACAGCTATAATTTATTTGTCAGATGGTAAGTCCACTGATGCGTTCTTGTGATGATATGATGATATGTCGTCATGAAATATTAAATGATTCACGGGACATTTGGAGTTACCAAGGCATGCATGTCTGGCGTTCATGTTGTGATCAATATACAGTAGCCTACAGTATAGCCCTATTGGCCCCACAGCCGATCAGCCTAAGTTTTAAGCCATGCTCTGCAAGCCAGCTCTCCTCCAAAGGTGAGATATGAGCAGGCTGCCTCATTGGGAACAGATGCACGACCATTTTGTCGTGGTATTTATATAAGTCACACATTCTACAAGCTTTGAACTGAGCAGATTGAGCAGATTGGCCAAAACATCTTTAAAACGGCTACTTTCATGGACTGAAGAGGGCAGTTTTTTTACAGACGGGTAAAAGGGCAGGGGCTGAAGCCTATGCACGTGCCTTCCTTTTCTTAGCGGTCACCAGCGGACCTAGAATACAGTACGACATGAAGTGACCACATTTATACTCCTGTTCACTGTGAGAAGTGTTTTGGGGGTCTTTTCCTGGCTGGCAGGCCGGCCGGAGGATTGACATTAAAGATCTGGATTGATCCATCATGACATGCTGTGGTCTCACTCTTTCTATACCAACACCTCTTAGTGCAGCGACACATTCCCATGATGACATTCTGTTAAGATGTGATCTTTATTGTCTGTATTAGAGCTGGGACTCGATTAAAAAAATTAATCTAATTAATCAGAGGCTTTGTAGTTAATTAATCTCGATTAATCGCATTTTAATCGCATATCAATATTCAACCCGAGAACAGTGAGAAACCTTTTTTTTCAAATGTTTTTTGGTATCCCAGTGAATAGTGACTACGGGATTCCACTCATTTTCAACATTTTACTGTCATTAATATACCTTAGAGTTGTTGTGTGGATATAATAAGAAAGTCCCCCCCATTCTGTGTTGCCTAGAACTGGAGGTCTGAAAAAAATCAGTAACATTATGAAGTACATCTCAGTGACATCACAAAAATGTACTTCATAATGTTACTGTTTTTTTCAGACCTTCAGTTCTATAGGCAACACATAATGGGGGGACTTTATTATTTCCAGTGGACACAACTCCATAGAAAAATGTTGAAAATGAGTGGTATTCCCCTTTAAGCAATACAACTTTTTTATCCCAACAGATAAACAAGAGCAGCAAGTGCCTATATAGTGTCTTCAGTGTGTATATGAATACTCAAATGTGCTGCTTTACATGGCAGGGCATGAGAACAAATAAAAACAACTTTATTATGGGGGAAACATTTCACATGAGGTTGGGGCTGACCCATGCTACTTCAGTATGTTTCGCATTGAAGACAGCTTGACAGCTTCGTGCTGTGGTGAAATCACCGCGCGTCTCCGGTGGTCTGTGAGACATGTTAAACTGAAGCAGCTAGCAAGCCTAGCATAGAAGCTAACGTTGTCATAAATGGATCCTCTGACATTGCACACAGCCATGCCGCTATCCACGCGTCCATCCGATATCTTTTACATCTAAATGTCCCATCCATGGAGCAAAAGCGATATAAGCGGCTTCTTCATTCGATTCATTTGGGTTTGGACTTTGGGCTTTCTGACGGAGCTGTAGCCTGTAGTGTAGCTGCTGCTGCTGCTGCTCGCGTGCCGCAGCCTATTCAGTACTACTAGAAACGCACCCAGTGAGAAACGTTCCGCGGTGGAAAAAAAAGGTGCGATTAAATGCGTTAATTTTTTTAACGCGTTAATTTTTCTGTAGTTAATTAATCTCAATTAACGCGTTAAAGTCCCGGCCCTAGTCTGTATATATGTAAACGATAAACCCTTATTCTGAAGAGCCACACCGGAAGTACCGGATATGCCTGTTACCCAAATGTGTATATAATGACGCTGCTAATAAAGATGCTCGAGTTATTATGGTCACGAGCTGAATGTAAGTGCTGAGTCCTCATTCTTTTCCTCCGTTATGTTTGTTTAGTCCGACTAGCTCCAAGCTATCTAGACTCTTCCTTATCGCTGTAATGGCAGCTCTGCTAACACAGTCTATACAGAGTATCTGGTATTTTTGTAACCTCCAAAAGAAAAACTAAAAACAAGAAAAAATTATATTATGAGACCATCACTGCGTCAAATGTAATTCAAAAATTCAAGTTATTAAGGGGCCAAGCTAAATGGTCTATGGTCCCTTATTGTAGTTGTCTGTTTTTAAGGGGCTGCGCCCGAAGTGCCTGGCCCCTTAAAAACAAAATTGCATTTCTGGCTTAACCGTGCAGTCGGTTTTCGTGAAACTTGGCAATATGGTAGAGGGGTATGCTAAACGGTGAGAACGCAAAGCCCATGGCCATTGGCCAAAGGGTGGCGCTATAGCACTCAATCAAAAATGCAAAATTTGAACAGGTATAGCTCCGTTTGACCGTCAACAATAAAACTTGGATAGACATATGCGTCTCCTCGTGTCGAACAACTTTCGTGTTCTGACTTTTGACCCCTGACCCTGGCTAATGCTGCATTCACATGGAATCAGTCAAGCAGTAGATGGCAAACCGTAAGTCATTTTAGTGGACGGGAGCAGGACGGTAAACGGAACAGGATGGCACGGCAGCCTGGCAGCCAGTTCAGTTGACGGTAGCGGCAGACGGCATCAATGTTAAAATATTTAATCTTTTTACCGTGCCGTCCAGCAGGTTTTGACGTTTGCCGTCTACCGCTTGCCCGATTCCATGTGAATGCAGCATTAGATCACCCACTATTTTGAATTATACATATTTTCTTATGTCCGCGCTCCAGGCCAAACCATGCAGTTGTTTTTCACGAAATGTGGCAATATGTTAGAGGGCTATGTCACCCTGCTTAGACACAAAGCCCACAACCATTGGACAAAGGGTGGCACTGTAGCACTTGATTGAAAATCAGGCATAGCTCATGAACCACCAGCTGATGAACCACCTGTAATAATTACTAGGTAATTAGTACTAATACATAGATAATAATTTAGACTACCTGATGTTGGTGTCCAGTTATCGGTGGTGGACAAAGTAGCCTACGTATGCTCAAGTATTCCTTTTAATGACAAATTAGTGAAATTACAAAGTACTTTTTCCATTTAATATCAATGCATCATGGATTCAAATTGTCAAAAGTGTGCAAATAGCTTATCTGTCTGTCTGTCTGTCTGTCTGTCTGTCTGTCTGCCTGCCTGCCTGCCTGCCTGTCTGTCTGTCTGTTGTCACAGCCCCTGTAGTTGGCCTACTAGGGCCTGTGTGTATTCCTATAGGCCTAGGTCTTTGCTTCCCACAGGTCCTGAGCAATTGCCAATCAATTGCCTGGCCAGTGGTCCCAGTGTGTTCTATATCTGTTGTATTGTGTTTTTATATGGACATAGTGTTGGGTGCTGGCACATATGCACACATGGCATCAACGCATGGTGCTGTTTTCTGGCACACTATACACTCTGTCTTTCTTTTATCTGTATTGTATTGTATTGCATTGTATTGTACTGTATGTGTCATTGTATGTTCAGTTGTACTACCATTTTAAGAGCCTGCTCAGAGACTACAGATGTAAATTAGCTTATGGCTAACTCTGGCACATTTACATGGAAATGAAAACTGAAATGTTGATTAATGTGCATTGTCCCTGTCAAATAAATAAATAAATAAATAAATAAATAAAGGGCTGGGAGTTGGCCGGCCTAACTCAATTCAATTAAATTCATAGGAGCTTTATTGGCATGAGAAAACATAAACACAAACGTTTACATTGCCAAAGCAAAAGTGGAACAAAACAATCAAGATAAAACAATACAATAAACAGTCATGTAAACAGAGCTGTGTTATATTAACACTTTGAGTAATACTATCTTGTGAGACTATAAAAGATTGTGCATTTTCTGTCAGAGATAGTTAGCCTATACATCCGAGACGTTTTATACTTTTGAAAGTTAACAGCAGTATTTCAATGTTTTAAACATGTTATAGGCCTAAACATTTGGTGGTTTTCAAACTCTCCTTGGGTGATTGTAATCTGTGCAGGGAAGTACATGTCTCTGATGTCTTGGTACAGTGGACAGACGGTTAGGAAGTGTAGCTCAGTCTCTACCTCGTTTTGTGTGCAGTGTGTGCATAGTCTGTCTTTTCTTGGGAGCCAGGTCTCTCTCTCTCTCTCCTTCCATGAGAGCAGCAGCATTTGTTTGCTCCATTCAACACCCTACATTACATTTACCACACATCCACTCACTTACACTACTGATCTACTGATTAACACAAGCCACTTAATACTTTAGTATTGTTTGATGCATACGTTTATTATATTGTAAATAAATATTGGTTTGTGCACTTTTAAACAGCTGTGTGTCTTCCTCCTTTGTTATGGCCCAAGAGCCAGGTCATAACACTATCTATCTATCTATCTATCTATCTATCTATCTATCTATCTATCTATCTATCTATCTATCTATCTATCTATCTATCTATCTGACAGTTACACACCTCCACCACCAGGGGGCGAAAGGCATTAAGGCAACAGTGCCTGGATTCTTTATTGCGCATGCGTGAAAACTTTGACCCGGTCGGAAGTACTTGTTTGCATCACGTGGCCACGCCAGTTGTTTTCCACGGTAATGTTGTTGAACAAACATGTTGTCGTGCCTCTCGGGAATTGTTGATATTTGTGCCTTTATTACACATTCTATATTACAGTAGGAACAGAAAGCTTGGTGGAAATGTCTCCTAAAGGAGGTGAAAAGCGTCAAATGGAGTCTGTACGGCTGAAGATAAATGAACAGCTAGCGTCGGTGGGAGAGGAGATATTGTTTGTTGTGGACAAACAGCAGCGTGACGCTGCTGATGTTTGTAGTGTGGAGCTTAGCGTCAGAGTGTTTGTGTTGGAGTGCCTCAGCGCGTTGGGAGAGTTCATGGTCAACCTCTTCCAGAGAGAGATGGAGACACTAGAAACTCTGCTGGAGACACAAAACAAACGGCTGGACATTGATTTTGATATGGACATCGATCTACACACTACAGGTTAGTAGACTGAACAACACCAGCTTAGCTACAAATAGCATTAAGCTAACTGAACTGAACTACATTTACCAGTAGTTATACTAGCCCTAGAATGTCTGTGAACATACATACATTACATATATTCCTGTATAAACAGCCACCGCTCCCAGTGAGCAAGGAGACATGGGTGGCATAAATGTGCTCTGCGCTCCGTTTGTACTCCTCGTTTGTACTCTTCTGCTGATGCTACCTTCTCTCCTCCTTCTGTCTGTGTGTAAAGAGGTTTCATCTGAATATGAGGAGAGGAGATCCATTCTGGCCCAGGAGGAACAACAACATTCACAGATTAAAGATGAACAGGAAGAGGAGACTGGTGAGTCAACTTTGACATTACTACGTAGGAAGATGTGGTGCAATACTCTCTCAGGTAAAACACAATGATGTTTTATTAGTATTATTCTAACAAGACTAAAGGGTTATCCAGCAACTGTAACGATAAAAAATATAGTTTGGTAACTCATGGTCCCCTAAAAGACAGACAGACACACAGCATGTTGTTTCCGCTTGTGCCGCTACATAACTATAGCACAACAAGTTTGAACCCATAATCTTGTTTAGCTAATAAGATATTTGGCATAAATGGTGAGTCACATAAATGGTCAGAGTCACAGGCACGGCACACGCAGTGGCTTTTAAAAAATCACACCCGTGTGAACTTAGTGACCATAACAACCATGCTCATTTTTGAGTGGTGTAAACCACTCCTACAACTGGCTTTGTTAGTTGAGTGGTGTGAACCACTCCTACAACTGGCTTTGTTAGTTTACGTGTCTGTTCGTACCAAAAAATGAGCATGGTTGCTATGGTCACCCAGTTCACCCGGGTGTGATTTCAGCTTTGTTAGTTTACGTGTCTGTTCGTACCAAAAAATGAGCATGGTGCATTGTGATTGGCCGGAATGAGACATTACGTCAGTGACCACAGATGATCAGGCTATATAAGACCTTACACCACTCAGTTCACACGGGTGTGATTTTTTTGGTACAAACAAACACGTGGACACGTAAACTAACAAAGCCAGTTGTTGGAGTGGTTTGCACCACTCAAAAACTGTTTGCAGAATTACAGTACATTTCAAGCACAACTCAATACAAAAACTGTTAACTGTGAGTGGACGACCCAATAAAAGCATTACACTTGTTTACCAGAGGGTCCATCTTGTTCAATTCATCAAAACATTTAGAGATGTACAAATATACACTTCTATTTTTCCAAAGAACACAACAGGAATTCATCATAAAGGAGGTAAAAAGGGAAATATACAGTGAGGGGGGAAAGGGGTGGTTGGGGGTAGATTACAATAATGATGATTAAAAAAATGTTTTGGCCACATCGGTGAAATAATGTCCGATGTCGGGCATCGGCGCCAACAATGACGGATACATCGTTGAGACCGATGTCGGGCTCTACTCAACACCTTGCTCTGCGAGGCATTGTGAAGAGACTCGAGACACTCATTTTTTAAACGATCCTGACAAAACGAATAGGAGAATAATCTTTGAGTTGACAAAAGCACATTGAGTTGCTCTGCTGATGCTACCGTCTCTCCCCTCCTCCTGTCTGTGTGTAAAGAGGTTTCATCTGAATGTGAGGAGAGGAGAGGAGGTCTGGTCCTGGAGGAACCACAACCTCCACAGATTAAAGAGGAACAGGAAGAGGAGACTGGTGAGTCAACTTTGACATTACTACGTAGGAAGATGTGGTGCAATATACTCTATCAGGTAAAACACAATGATGTTTTTATTAGTATTATTTAACAAGACTAAAGGGTTATTCAGAAACTGTAAGGATAAAAATATAGTTTGGTAACTCATGGTCCCCTAAAAGACACAGACACACAGCATGTTTCCGCTTGTGCCACTACATAAGTATAGAACAACAAGTTTGTACCCATAATCATGTTTAGCTATTAAGATATTTGTGCGTGAGACTTTTAAGATTTTAAGCACGAGACATGGTACTGGTCCACTCAAAGGGTTAAGTGATCTGTCCAGGAAGGTTCTAATCATCAATCAGCACCAGACACTTCATTCAGGAGTGGTGGATTCTTGAGCCACAATGGTTCTGCAGGCTCCACCTGGGCAACGGTGGTGCTGCAGGCTCCACCTGGGCAACGGTGGTGCTGCAAACTCCGCTTGCAGCTTGAATGGCCCTCCTAAAGGCCTCACCATGGGTGTGTTGGGCTTCCTCCTCACGGTAGACACAGGCTGGGGCGCCAACCCATACTGCTCCCGGGTGCCGTCTACATTCCGGCTTTCACCCGTCTCTCCGGTGGTCACCAGATTATTCCTGGTTTTTCAGTAAACCCTTTTTGAATGATAAGTACAAGTTGTTTCTACTGGTGATTTCCACATAGCACCACAGGGAGAGGTCTACAGTATCTAGAGAGATGGCCTCCAAAAGACATTCAACAGTGTCAGAGGAACAGCCAGAGGTGGATCAGAGACGTGGACTGTTTGATGCGAAGATGCAACCTGTAGTAAAGTTGTACCGTATAGGTATGTGCTGTTTTGTTTACTTACTTACATAAAGGGATATTTCACTTTCAAAATAATTGTGGGTAATGTTATCGTCTACTCAGGCTTTTTGTGAACACTTTGGACAGTTTTGAATTTGCTCAATTCAGTATTTAGATATTTTATATTCATTTTTATCAGACAAGCCCATTGTAACTTCAAACTCCATTTTAACCATCGTAGATACACAGAAAACACCCATCCCTGGTTCTAGTGACTGATATTGTCCTTCCTTAGAGAGGGACAGCCATAGCTGAATGGGTAGAGAGCCCGTCTAGGAAACAGAATGTACTACAGTGATGTTGTTAGGTCTGCAGTGGGTCCCAGGACCCACGGGTGGGAGTCCTAATATAAATGGTATTTTTTGAGAAATTGTAATTGTTTGATATTATTGCATTCATACAAATGTAGTCAAGGTAGTCAAGTTCCTTAACGGAAATTAGGTCCTAATTTTGTATATCATTACTTCAAAATGGATCAAATCAATGGTATACAATACTAGCTCCTCGATCAGATAAAACGTCAAGTTTTCTGACGCGACTTCTTTAACATGGCGGCGGTGTGTGGCAGCGTGTGGTCACAGCCAAACGGCTTCTCAGATAGTCTATAATGTCAGTGATACGATAAGAGCAACATTGCTTTTATTTAAAGCAACGTACAAAACGGACGGACTGGAAGCAAAATAAAACAAAAGAATGGTGGCGGCTAAAAAGAAAAAAGCTGAAGATCTGGAGGAGATCAAGGAGACGCTATACTCTCTGACAGGAGAAGTTGAGAAAGTGTCCAAACAGCAAGAAATGATAATGAACCTGGTGGAACAAATCACAGAACTAAAAAATCTGGTGAAAGAGAAAGAGGAGAAAATTGAGTTCCTGGAGAGTCGAGTGGATGACCTTGAACTATATACCCGAATGGAAGATGTGATTGTAACCGCATTGAAAACCACTCACAGGAGCTATGCGAGAGCTACGGAGACCGGCGGTAACGCCGCCCCCTCCAGAAGAACAACAATCACTGTCAAGCAAGTCGTAGCATTCTTTGTGAGTAAAGAAGTGAATCTACAAAGCGACCAAATCGCTGCATGTCACACCCTCCCCCTCCCCAAAAACAAAAGAAAAAACAAAAAGAACATCAGTTCAATACCAGCCATAATACCAGCCATAATAGTGAGATTTGTGAATCAAAACACAAAATCGAGCTACTGAGGAAGTGGAGGAAACTGGAGGGAAGTGGAGTGTACATGAATGAGCATCTCACTAAAAAGAACGCAGACATTGCTAGACACGCTCGTATGCTAAAGAAGGAAGGCAACATCCAGGCAACGTGGACGCGAAATTGTAAAGTCATGATAAAACTTAACGGAACACTAGAGGAAGCCAAGGTCGTCGTGATCATGCATCTCCAGGAATTGGACGAATATAAAGAATCACTTTGACATTGACTGTGACGGACATGGAACATACCTGTCGGGAAACGGGGATGGCCAGTCAGGCTACGTTTAGCCGAAGTCACGTAAACAATCACATGGATTCAGATCGGAGAGGGACATCGATTCGGTATGCGAGGGTATATTGGAAAGGCACCAGGGTGAAGTCGCAAGCCGGTTTTGGAGCCGGAATAGTAGGCTTGCGCCACCGTTTGACAGCGGACTGGCGGACGGCCTGCGCAGGGACTAAGACTGGGGCTGATGGAACGTCACTGGAATCTAAAGGTATTTTAAAATGCAATGCATCGATCGTGTATGGAAACAAACTGCAAAACTTGAATGTAAAAAATGACAGAGACAATTGGACATTTATTCCCAATGGAGGATGATACAGAGTATAAACTGCACGACTTTGAATATAATGTTGATCCTGAAAATCATGTGTTTAATTCCATCAATGTCACCTGTGATTATTATACAGAGGAACAGTTTCGGGATAAGGTTGATTTACGTAACACATCTTCGTTAATACATTTCAATTGTAGGAGCCTTTACAAAAGCTTTACTCCAATCAATGGTTTTCTGAACACTCTTAAAGGTAAATTCAAGTTGATAGCCTTGTCGGAAACCCGGATAGGGGTTGTGACTTCCACATTGATGGTTATGAATTATACCACACAAATAGATCAAATAAGAAGTCAGGAGGTGTGGCACTCTTTGTGGACAATAAACTGAATTGTAAATCAGTCGAATACATGACAATGGCAATTGATGACCTAATGGAGTGTGTGTAACGGTGGAAATACAGGTGGAAAAAAGGAGCAATATAATTGTTACTTGTGTATATATATATAGGAAACCTGGGTCAACGGTAGAAACATTCACAGAAACACTTGAAGATATATTAAGTAGGGTAAACGAAAACAAAACATTCTTTATCTGTGGAGATACCAATGTGGACCTCTTAAAGGTATCCAGCCATAAGGCATCATCCGAATATTTGGAGTCACTATACGGCAGAGGATTATACCCATTAATAACAAAGCCTAGTAGAATAACGGAAACATCTGCTACATTGATTGACCATATTTTTACCAACAGCTTGGAGAAGAAAATCATAAGTGGTTTGGTGATAAATGATGTCAGCGACCATTCACCTATTTTTCTTACATTAGAATGCCAAATTAAGAAGGACAAGGAGGAAAATGTGCCTAGATACAGTATATAAGAATAAGAAAGGATAATGCAATAAACATGTTCAGGGATGATCTTAGGCAGGTTGACTGGACGGGGGTCTATGTGAATGAGGTTAATGCAGCATATTAGGCTTTTTTAAATAAATACTTGGCACTGTATGACAAATACTGTCCATTAGTTTTACATAAGCAAAAAAAATACGTCAACAGAAAACCTTGGAAAACAAAAAGCTTACAGAATGCATCTAAAATAAAATATAAAATAACATTAAAGGTACCTGGAATATTTTAAACAAAGTAATGGGTAATAAACCAGTTTCCACAAACTTACCTAGTCATTTCAATACTAATAATACAATTATAAAAGACAAGAACGAAATGGTGAACGAATTCAATTCTTTTTTTGTAAACATTGGACCAAATTTGGCAGACTTAATTGAAAATCATGATGAAACGGATTGGACAGGAAGTAGTAAAGTGTTGCAGTCTATCTTTGTGGGAAATGTTAGAAATCCTATCTATGGTAACAAAGTATAAAAATAAGACATCCACTGATTGTGATGGGTTAGACATGGTTATAGTGAAAAAGACAATTGATTGTATCATCAAACCCCTTTGTTATATTTTTAATTTATCCTTTCAGTCAGGCAAGTTTCCAGATCGAATGAAAGTTGCAAAAGTTATTCCACTTTTTAAATCAGGAGATAAGCATAGCTTCAATAATTACAGACCAGTGTCATTGCTCTCACAATTCTCTAAGGTGCTTGAAAAGATCTTTGCACAAAAGTTTGATGCTTTTATTGAAAAGCATCAAGTGTTGAGTGAATGCCAATATGGCTTTCGGCAAAATAGGTCCACAGCAACAGCTTTAATGCATATAATGGAGGAAATATCAACATCAACACATGAAAATAAATATACAATAGGGGTATTTATAGATTTAAAAAAAGCTTTCACACCTTGAATCATTCCATTTTGATTTCTAAATTATACACATACGGCGTGAGAGGAATGGTACTGGACTGGATGCGAAGCTATTTAGACAATAGACAACAATATGTGCAGTGGGCAGGTAACACATCAGAGTGTATGAAAATTGAATGTGGAGTCCCTCAAGGTTCTGTTTTGGGACCCAAATTATTTGATCTATACATTAATTTGTGACGTATCAAAATTATTACAATTTGTTTTGTTTGCAGATGACACACATTTTCATTGCTCTGGATATGATTTAAATAAGTTAGCTGAGACCATTACACATGAAATGAAAACTCAACAAATGGTTTGATGTAAACAAGCTCTCGCTGAATTTGGAAAAAACGAAGTTTATGGTTTTCGGAAATAGGAAAAAGGATGACCAGGTGGAATTATCCATGGATGGAGTGGCCATCGCAAGAGTATCAGAATTTCGGTTCTTAGGTGTAATAATGGATGACAAATTAACATGGAAATCCCATTTAGCACATGTTAAGAAAAATATCTCAAAGAGCATTTTTATTTTAAACAAAGTGAAGCATGTGCTAGAAAAGGAAGCAATGCGAATATTATATTTTTCATTAATTTCTCCATATCTTAGTTATTGTGCTGAAGTGTGGGGGAATACGTACATGACCACCACAAAACCATTATACTTATTACAGAAGAGAGCAGTACGAATCATGCACAAAGTGCATTATAGAGATCACACAAATAGTCTATTTATAAAATCGAGAGTATTGAAATTTGAACATATCGTGAAGCTACAAACCTTATTAATTATGTTTAGTGCAAAAAGCAAAACATTACCAGTTCATCTACAACAGCTATTCAATCCTAGTTCAGAAAGTAGGGATAGTAGGAGGACATTTGACTTCAAACAAGTTTGCACGGACCACTCAAAGACTGATGTGTCCTTCGATAACAGGAATTCGAATATGGAATTCTCTGGATGACAATTTAAAGGGTTGTACAAATATTTGCCAATTTAAAATAAATTACAAAAATCAAATATTTAGACAATATGAAGACGATGAGTAGGTTAACTAGAGCTAGAGCTATCATTTATTGCATGTGTCATTGCTCAACCTCTTGCTTGTTTTGTTTTACTCTTTTGTTTTGTTTTTGTTTTTTGTTTGTTTTTTTGTTTTGTTTAGATGTGTATGCGCCAATCAATAAAGTAAACTAAACTTTTAAGTGAAAAGGGGGCAGGTATTTATAAGAATTTATTCTTCTTCCTGCTCCTTTTCGTCATAGGTGTATCAGATACTGTATGAAAGACAAATGAATTATGAAAGATATTAATTGTTATCTATTATGATTTGTACTGTATTGTGTTACACTATGTGCGAAATAAAAATGAAATGAAAATGAAATGAAATGCTTTGAAAAAACCCTCTTGTATATGAAACCAAATACACACAATAAATCAAATAATGAATTGCATTTTTATAATGAATTGCATTTTCATAGCACTTTTCCAAGTGGTCAAAGCACTTTACAATTAATTCATACATTGGGAGGTGAAGCGGCGAACAGTCGACGCCAGGGTCCTCACTTCCCACATTCAGACACCAATGGTGGCGAGCTCACACCAACAAACTCATTGGAGGCAATGTAGGGTTCAGTGTCTTGCCCAAGGACACTTCGACATGTGGACAGGAGGAGCCGGGATTCGAACCACCGACCCAGGGATCATTGGATGACCTGCTCTACCTCCTGAACCACAGCCGCCCACGATGAGTTCTGGTGCACAGGGTTGTTGGTGAGCTAAGATAAATGAGAATAATGACACTGACTTCGCTGATGACATTGCGCTTATCAGTCAATCATTGGAGTCAATCAGTCAATCAAGAGCTCAGGCTCTCCTTCAGTCTCTTGAGCAGGCCTCCAACTGTGTTGGTCTTTATCTCAACGAGACGAAAACTGAATACGTAAATATATGCAAATCCAACAATAACCACATTATAAAAACACTTAACAACACTCCTCTGAAACAGGTTGATGACTACAAGTATTTGGGTTCATATATATCTTTCAAACTAGGAAGGGTATGGCCTGGTCAGCCTGCAATGACATGCATAAGATCTGGTCATCCCAGCTTAGTAAGATGTTAAGTAAAAATATTTAGGACGACCGTTGAGCCGATTCTACTCTATGGCTCCGAGACATGGACACGTTCAAAGAAACTAGAGAAACGGTTGGATGGCACTTACACCCGCCTTCTAATGAGAGCGAAAAATCTGTCATGGAAGAGCCACCCATCGACTAATCTAATATACGGCAACCTTCCCCGTGTTTCTTCACTAGTCCGATCCAGAAGAACACAGTTTGCCGGCCACTGCTACAGAGCTGACAATGAGGTTATATCTTCCCTTCTTCTCTGGAGTCCTGCCTCAAAGCAGACCAGAGATAGAAAACTGTCGTTCCCTGATGTCATCGCTAGGGACACAGGCATCAGTAAGCAGGAACTGGGGATGGCAATGAAGGACCGGAAAGTCTACCGTGATATTGTGAAATCCACGATCTCGACTGCGGTCGAAAAATGATGATGATTTTCTCTCATCTTGACAGACATGCTCACTCATTTGTAATGACACATATCAGTAGGTAGAACAGGATTTCATCAAAAGAAAAAGACATAAGGATATTTTTAGGGCAGCCGCCCTACACATGCTGTCAGTGGTGCGTGCGTGTTTGTAGTATATGGGGAGCCAACGCATTTATATCCATTTCTGTGTGCATATCAAAGTCTCTCCGGAAGGTCATTCCTTGGTCAACTCAGGGGGTGCGTGCCAATCTCTCACTCTCTCTCATTCCCTGGTTAAGCATTTCAAACCCCGTTTCCTGGCCTGGGGTCTGAAAAGGTTGATGTTGAAAACCTAATTGTTTACACAGCCTGTAAACAGTGGTGGTCCGTGTGATAATTCAGGGGGGGATGCCATAGGAGATAGCTAACCCCCCTCCCCCCTGTGGTTTTGCGCATCCTGATTATACCCACTCAGGAAGGCTGGGGGGGGGGGGGGGGGTTGCATTGGTTAAACTCTTGCTTCATGACATTCCACTGTTCAACACAACTGGCATAATATTCATTTCAGCATCTCAGGGCGTCAGGCTACACAAATCATGCATCAACTAAAGATTGAGACCTGGAGTCACCGCTACACACTATGATATGTATGACATGTTTGTTGAAACTTCCAACAACCTGTTTGAGTTTGTGCCAATTATGTTTTTCAGTTATCTTTTCTTGTTTCGTGTAGTGTTATTTTGTCATATAACTAAAAATACATCGCATGGATGCACCTGGGACGTATCCTCAGTGATGTATCCTGAGGTCAATGGGGTTTCGGGTCTACCATCATCATACCCCTCACTCAGGCGACCCAGCCGGGGTTGATCAAATCTTATGTCTTATGTCCCAGTAGCTACCCTCGATCAGTCCATCAGGGAATGAGAAAGGCCATACAATCCGTTGCTCCGGAACTACTCTGCCGGGACTGGGAGAACCAAATTCTGGCGTGTGAAAGGACTAGGCTCTGTGGGTTGACTCCTGTCCGGGCCCCTCCTACGTCTCGCCAGGTCCACTCCTGCTCTCACCAGGCCCAGGACCTGTGCGTTGCACCAGACTCCCAGCACCAGGCACTTCATTCAGGAGTGGTGGATTATAATGGCCCTCCTAAAGGCCTCACCAAGGTTTGTTGGGCTTCCTCCTCACGGAGGACACAGGCTAGGGCGGTAACCCGTACTGCTCACCCAGGTGCCGTCTACATTCCGGCTGTCACCCGTCTCTCCGGTGGTCACCAGACTATACCCGGTTGTCACAGTCTATTCCTATGAGTCACTATAAATAGAATACCTCAGACTCCCAGCACCAGGCACTTCATTCAGGAGTGGTGGATTATATATCATAAACTTCTGTTGAACACTTGTTACTTAATTGTAACTATTCAAATGCAACATTATATTCAATTAGGGCCGGGACTTTAACGCATTCATTGAGATTATTAACTACAGAAAAATTAACGCGTTAAAAAAATTAACGCATTTAATCGCACCTTTTTTTTCCACCGCGGAACGTTTCTCACTGTGTTTCTAGTAGTACTGAATTGGCTGCAGCACGCGAGCAGCAGCTGTTGTTCACTCTACACTACAGGCTACAGCTCCGTAAGAAAGCCCAAAGTCCAAACCCAAATGAATCGAATGAAGAAGCCGCGTATATTGCTTTTGCTACATGGATGGGACATTTAGATGTAAAAGCTATCGGATGGAAGCGTGGATAGCGGCATGGCTGTGTGCAATGTCAGAGGGAAAGGATCCATTTATGACCAACGTTAGCTTATATGCTAGGCTTGCTAGCTGCTTCAGTTTAACATGTCTCACAGACCACCGGAGACGCGCGGTGATTTCACCAGCACGAAGCTGTCAGGCTGTCCTCGATGCGAAACATAATGAAGTAGCAAGCGACAAGCGTGGGTCAGCCCCAACCTCATGTAAAATGTTTCCCCCATAATAAAGTTGTTTTTATTTGTTCTCATGCCCGCCATGTAAAGCACATTTGAGTATTCATATACACACTGAAGACACTATATAGGCACTTGCTGCTCTTGTTTATCTGTTAGGATAAAAAAGTTGTATTGCTTAAAGGGGAATACCACTCATTTTCAACATTTTTCTATGGAGTTGTGTGCACTGGAAATAATAAAGTCCCTCCATTATGTGTTGCCTATAGAACTGGAGGTCTGAAAAAAACAGTAACATTATGAAGTACATTTTTGTGATGTCACTGAGATGTACTTCATAATGTTACTGATTTTTTTCAGATCTCCAGTTCTAGGCTACACAGAATGGGGAGGACTTTCTTATTATATCCACACAACAACTCTAAGGTATATTAATGACAGTAAAATGTTGAAAATGAGTGGAATCCCGTAGTCACTATTCACTGGGATACCAAAAAACATTTGAAAAAAAAGGTTTCTCACTGTTCTCGGGTTGAATATTGATATGCGATTAAAATGCGATTAAACGAGATTAATTAACTACAAAGCCTCTGATTAATTAGATTAATTTTTTTAATCGAGTCCCAGCTCTATATTCAATACAAACAAAATATGCAAGACAAGTACAAGAATGACTAATCTTTACTTGGACAAGTGAGTAAATGTTCTTGTCCAAATGTGGCTCAAATGTCAAGCCCTGGAAACTATCTGTGATGATGTTCCTCCAAAAATGAAAAGTTGAAACATTAAATGTTTTTCTCTCTGTGTCTTTTTTCTAGCCGTCCCGCACCTCCCTGTGTGTAAAGAGGAAGTTGTCACTGAACAACAGGAGAGGAGCTCCAGTCTGGTCCAGGAGGAACCACAACCACCACAGATTAATGATGAACAAGAGGAGCTACTTCAAAGACCAATGGAGGCTGATGGGTCAACGTTGACATTACAAGCAGTGAAAAGTGAAGATGATCATGATGATGAAAACAGAGAGACGGAGCCTGTAGCCGGCACCTCAACTGAACACATGAAAACACAAGCTGATGTAGAGGACTGTGGAACATCACAACCAACTAGTGACGACCAGCTCCTCTCTTCACACTGTTCTGAATCTGACACTGAAGACAGTGATGAGTGGCAGGAGACCAGTGAAGGTCAGTCAACTTTAAACACACTGAAATCACAAAAGAAACAACATGTGGAAGGACAAAGATTGTCGTTGAGCAGCAAGCTGTCCAAGGACCTGAAATCATCAAAACAAACTCACTCCATGAGGAGCCACACAGGGAAGAAACGCTTTAGTTGTACAGACTGTGGCAAATGTTTTAATCGTAAGGCAAATCTGACTAAGCACTCAATGATTCATACAGGGGAAAAGCCCTTCACTTGTACAGTTTGTGGTAAAGGCTTTATTCAGAGTGGTGATCTAAAAACACACATGAGGACTCATACAGGGGAAAAGCCCTTTACTTGTAACGTGTGTGGTAAAGGCTTTGCTCTGGGTGTTAATCTAAAAACACACATGAGGACTCATACAGGGGAAAAACCCTTTACTTGTAACGTGTGTGGTAAAAGCTTTGCTAGGAGTTGTCATCTAAAATCACACATGAGGACTCATACAGGGGAAAAGCCCTTTACTTGTAAAGTGTGTGGCAAAGGCTTTGCTATGAGTGTTCATCTAAAAACACACATGATGACTCATACAGGGGAAAAGCCCTGTACTTGTAACGTGTGTGGTAAAGGCTGTCTTCACATCGGTAATCTAAAATTACACATGAGGACTCATACAGGGGAAAAGCCCTTTACTTGTAACGTGTGTGGTAAAGGCTGTACACAAAGTAGTGATCTAAAAACACACATGAGGACTCATACAGGGGAAAAGCCCTTTACTTGTAATGTGTGTGGTAAAGGCTTTATTCAGAGTGGTAATCTAAAAACACACATGAGGACTCATACAGGGGAAAAGCCCTTTACTTGTAATGTGTGTGGTAAAGGCTTTATTCAGAGTGGTGATCTAAAAATACACATGAGGACTCATACAGGGGAAAAGCCCTTTACTTGTAATGTGTGTGGTAAAGGCTTTATTCAGAGTGGTGATCTAAAAACACACATGAGGACTCATACAGGGGAAAAGCCCTTTACTTGTAACGTGTGTGGTACAAGCTTTGCTAGGAGTTGTCATCTAAAATCACACATGAGGACTCATACAGGGGAAAAGCCCTTTACTTGTAACGTGTGTGGTAAAGGCTTTGCTCAAAGTGTTGCTCTAAAAAAACACATGAGGACTCACACAGGGGAAAAGCCCTTTATTTGTAACGTGTGTGGTAAAGGCTTTGCTCAGAGTGTTACTCTAAAAACACACATGAGGACTCATACAACCCTTTAGTTGCAGTTAGTGATCATTCATTCGATTCCAGGATGACAATGACAGATAGATACTAAAGCAGTGGAATCACATAATCTGACAATAGAGCGTCACAGCCCCTTTCAGAACGAAGAGGGCACCAGAAGAGAATTTCCCATTCATTTCCCCATAGACATTTCAAAAAGTATTTATTTAAAGACCTTTTTAAGCCTTGGAAAAAGCCAAGGTGACAAATCATGACAATGAACAACAAATGTTGGGCCGGACAAATAATTAGAAATAAGAAAATCTCAAAAGAAAAGTATTGAACCCTGCCCTTTTTTCCTTCTAATTTGTTCTGCCCAATTTTATTTTATTGTCATTTTTTGTCACCATCCGAGTTGGCTTTCTCCGAGGCTTAAAAGGTCTTAAAATATAGTCTTTTTGAAACGTCTATGGGGAAATGAATGGGAAATACTCTTCCGGTTCACTCGATATGTGCACTGCGATGCTCGATATCAACATGAGTGATTAAAGACATCACAATTTAGTTTATTCTGTATCTTTTTGTATATGTGGTCCATTGGAATGAAGGTTCTTTCATATTCTGCACACTGCCTACAACTGCTAGTTTTTCTAATTTTTATTTTATTTTGTTCTTTAACCTGTACTATACTCAAGGTACTTATTTGAATTCCATCCATTATTATTATTATTATTATTAGGGATCCACTGGTTAATAAAGTAGCAATCTGTAGAATATCCTTTTTCTCACGTATAATTAAAGTTAATTTATTTAAATTCAACCTCAAGACTAAAGGCTAAGGCTTTGCAAGAATATTATAAAAGCCATTTTTGAGTGAGAGTGGCCATTATTATTATTAGGGATCAAGCCTAAAGCGGCAAAGATCTCTTATTGATCGTATGGTTTCTGACATTTTTCACAATTTTGACAGTTCTGTGCTTTCGTCTTCCACGAAATTCTGCAATATGGTAAGAGGGTCGTGGGTAGGGAACCTCGTGACCAAGCAGGAACCGATAACAACATGCTGGGGAACCGGGTACCAGTGTTGTTTTCGTCGACTAAAACTAAGACGAAAACTACCTTTTTCCACCGACGGAAACTAAATGGAAACTAAATTAAAACGAAGCTCTGGTGACTAAAACTAAGACTAAATATATTGACACTTTCTTCAACAAATAAAAAATAGACTAGTGGACAAAAGATGCAGTAAAGTCATTTTACACTTGGTTCGCATGCTGAAAATAGCCGATCTACCAGCTCATGTGTCGCGCTGCGACGCGTTGTGAGCTTGTAGATCAGCTATTTTCAGCAAGTGTAAAATCTGTCATTACGACGGCATCAAGGCCCGCCAAAAGACATTTTAGTCGACTAAATCAACTGTAGATTTAGTCGACTAAAATTGCATGACACTTAGTCGACTGAAACTACCAAAACATTCCAGGAGACTAAAATATGACTAAAACTAAATGAAGTTTCTAAAACTAAATGAAGTTTCAGTCCAAAGACTGACTAAACTAAAATAGAAATGTGCTGCCAAAAACAACACGGCCGGGTAACCACCCAAAAAGATCAATTTCGTTTTTCTCTATCGGTTCCCACAGATGCACGCCGCAGCCACGCACAATTTATTTATTCATTTTTTTGCATCAGCAACGCAGATCGGCTGAGGCTGCCAAAACTTGCAGTTCTGGCTTAACTGTGCAATAGTTTTTTGCAAAACCTGGCAATATGGTAGAGGGTTATGCTACTTTCAACGGTGCGGCCCACAACCATTGGCCAAAGGGTGGCGTTATAGCACTCAAGTGAAAAAGGTATAGCTCATGAACCTGACAGTCAGCGGACTCCTTCACCAAGCGTTTCCACCATGCAGGTTCCGCCTCGCGTAGAACATACACGCCTGTTTAATCTAACGTGATGATGTTTATGGTCGCTATCGGAACACGTTACTAACATGTTTCAAATGGACAGATCTACAAGATAACAGTGTGTCTGTTGTGCACCGCGTTACACTTGTAGATCAGCTTATTTTGGCAAGCAAGCCCCTAAACGATGGATCCACTTGTTAATAAAGTAGCAATCTGTAGGATATCCTTTTCTCACGTATAATGAGAAAGAAGTTAATTGATTTAAGTTTGACCTCAAGACTAAAGACTAATACAACTTGGCAAGAATATTATAAAAGCCATTTATATTGAACAATTGCTCAATCATTCCCCTTTGCAGATGTAGTGTTTCGCAGGTAGCGGGGATTGAACCCCATTCTCCCACTCGTCAGACCGACACACAACCTGTTGTGCCAACAGGGCTGAACCTGATTGGCAGGGCTGTTGTGGGTCGGGTCTTGATATCTTTCATCATTTTATGATTATTATTTGATTAATATCATATCACTGTCGTATATCGGAATGACTGGGGAAATGAATCAAATCTGGACACACGATTGATTGATTGATTGAAGAATGTATTAACAGTTTGCAGAATTACAGTACATTTCAAGCACAAACTCAATACAAAGGCTGTTAACTGTGAGTGGACGACCCAATTAAGCATTACACTTGTTTCCAATAGGGTCCACCATGTTCAAATCATCAAAACATTTAGAGACGTACAAATAGACACTTCTATAGACAGAACAGGAATTCATCATAAAGGAGGTAAAAAGGGAAAAGAAACATATACAGTGAGGGGAAAAAAAGGACACGGCTATAATTTATTTGTCAGATGGTAAGTCCACTGATGCGTTCTTGTGATGATATGATGATATGTCGTCATGAAATATTAAATGATTCACGGGACATTTGGAGTTACCAAGGCATGCATGTCTGGCGTTCATGTTGTGATCAATATACAGTAGCCTACAGTATAGCCCTATTGGCCCCACAGCCGATCAGCCTAAGTTTTAAGCCATGCTCTGCAAGCCAGCTCTCCTCCAAAGGTGAGATATGAGCAGGCTGCCTCATTGGGAACAGATGCACGACCATTTTGTCGTGGTATTTATATAAGTCACACATTCTACAAGCTTTGAACTGAGCAGATTGAGCAGATTGGCCAAAACATCTTTAAAACGGCTACTTTCATGGACTGAAGAGGGCAGTTTTTTTACAGACGGGTAAAAGGGCAGGGGCTGAAGCCTATGCACGTGCCTTCCTTTTCTTAGCGGTCACCAGCGGACCTAGAATACAGTACGACATGAAGTGACCACATTTATACTCCTGTTCACTGTGAGAAGTGTTTTGGGGGTCTTTTCCTGGCTGGCAGGCCGGCCGGAGGATTGACATTAAAGATGTGGATTGATCCATCATGACATGCTGTGGTCTCACTCTTTCTATACCAACACCTCTTAGTGCAGCGACACATTCCCATGATGACAGTCTGTTAAGATGTGATCTTTATTGTCTGTATATATGTAAACGATAAACCCTTATTCTGAAGAGCCACACCGGAAGTACCGGATATGCCTGTTACCCAATGTGTATATAATGACGCTGCTAATAAAGATGCTCGAGTTATTATGGTCACGAGCTGAATGTAAGTGCTGAGTCCTCATTCTTTTCCTCCGTTATGTTTGTTTAGTCCGACTAGCTCCAGGCTATCTAGACTCTTCCTTATCGCTGTAATGGCAGCTCTGCTAACACAGTCTATACAGAGTATCTGGTATTTTTGTAACCTCCAAAAGAAAAACTAAAAACAAGAAAAAATTATATTATGAGACCATCACTGCGTCAAATGTAATTAAAAATATACAATATTCAAAATTTGCCAAATCGTCACCTATCTAAGAAAGGATTAGAAATTAATTTTCAACTTTTCAAGTTATTAAGGGGCCAAGCTAAATGGTCTATGGTCCCTTATTGTAGTTGACTGTTTTTAAGGGGCTGCGCCCGAAGTGCCTGGCCCCTTAAAAACAAAATTGCATTTCTGGCTTAACCGTGCAGTCGGTTTTCGTGAAACTTGGCAATATGGTAGAGGGGTATGCTAAACGGTGAGAACGCAAAGCCCATGGCCATTGGCCAAAGGGTGGCGCTATAGCACTCAATCAAAAATGCAAAATTTGAACAGGTATAGCTCCGTTTGACCGTCAACAATAAAACTTGGATAGACATATGCGTCTCCTCGTGTCGAACAACTTTCGTGTTCTGACTTTTGACCTCTGACCCTGGCTAATGCTGCATTCACATGGAATCAGTCAAGCAGTAGATGGCAAACCGTAAGTCATTTTAGTGGACGGGAGCAGGACGGTAAACGGAACAGGATGGCACGGCAGCCTGGCAGCCAGTTCAGGTGACGGTAGCGGCAGACGGCATCAATGTTAAAATATTTAATCTTTTTACCGTGCCGTCCAGCAGGTTTTGACGTTTGCCGTCTACCGCTTGCCCGATTCCATGTGAATGCAGCATTAGATCACCCACTATTTTGAATTATACATATTTTCTTATGTCCGCGCTCCAGGCCAAACCATGCAGTTGTTTTTCACGAAATGTGGCAATATGTTAGAGGGCTATGTCACCCTGCTTAGACACAAAGCCCACAACCATTGGACAAAGGGTGGCACTGTAGCACTTGATTGAAAATCAGGCATAGCTCATGAACCACCAGCTGATGAACCACCTGTAATAATTACTAGGTAATTAGTACTAATACATAGATAATAATTTAGACTACCTGATGTTGGTGTCCAGTTATCGGTGGTGGACAAAGTAGCCTACGTATACTCAAGTATTCCTTTTAATGACAAATTAGTGAAATTACAAAGTACTTTTTCCATTTAATATCAATGCATCATGGATTCAAATTGTCAAAAGTGTGCAAATAGCTTATCTGTCTGTCTGTCTGTCTGTCTGTCTGTCTGTCTGTCTGCCTGCCTGCCTGCCTGCCTGTCTGTTGTCACAGCCCCTGTAGTTGGCCTACTAGGGCCTGTGTGTATTCCTATAGGCCTAGGTCTTTGCTTCCCACAGGTCCTGAGCAATTGCCAATCAATTGCCTGGCCAGTGGTCCCAGTGTGTTCTATATCTGTTGTATTGTGTTTTTATATGGACATAGTGTTGGGTGCTGGCACATATGCACACATGGCATCAACGCATGGTGCTGTTTTCTGGCACACTATACACTCTGTCTTTCTTTTATCTGTATTGTATTGTATTGCATTGTATTGTACTGTATGTGTCATTGTATGTTCAGTTGTACTACCATTTTAAGAGCCTGCTCAGAGACTACAGATGTAAATTAGCTTATGGCTAACTCTGGCACATTTACATGGAAGTGAAAACTGAAATGTTGATTAATGTGCATTGTCCCTGTCAAATAAATAAATAAATAAATAAAGGGCTGGGAGTTGGCCGGCCTAACTCAATTCAATTAAATTCATAGGAGCTTTTTTGGCATGAGAAAACATAAACACAAACGTTTACATTGCCAAAGCAAAAGTGGAACAAAACAATCAAGATAAAACAATACAATAAACAGTCATGTAAACAGAGCTGTGTTATATTAACACTTTGAGTAATACTATCTTGTGAGACTATAAAAGATTGTGCATTTTCTGTCAGAGATAGTTAGCCTATACATCCGAGACGTTTTATACTTTTGAAAGTTAACACCAGTATTTCAATGTTTTAAACATGTTATAGGCCTAAACATTTGGTGGTTTTCAAACTCTCCTTAGGTGATTGTAATCTGTGCAGGGAAGTACATGTCTCTGATGTCTTGGTACAGTGGACAGACGGTTAGGAAGTGTAGCTCAGTCTCTACCTCGTTTTGTGTGCAGTGTGTGCATAGTCTGTCTTTTCTTGGGAGCCAGGTCTCTCTCTCTCTCTCTCCTTCCATGAGAGCAGCAGCATTTGTTTGCTCCATTCAACACCCTACATTACATTTACCACACATCCACTCACTTACACTACTGATCTACTGATTAACACAAGCCACTTAATACTTTAGTATTGTTTGATGCATACGTTTATTATATTGTAAATAAATAGTGGTTTGTGCACTTTTAAACAGCTGTGTGTCTTCCTCCTTTGTTATGGCCCAAGAGCCAGGTCATAACACTATCTATCTATCTATCTATCTATCTATCTATCTATCTATCTATCTATCTATCTATCTATCTATCTATCTATCTATCTATCTATCTATCTATCTATCTATCTGACAGTTACACACCTCCACCACCAGGGGGCGAAAGGCATTAAGGCAACAGTGCCTGGATTCTTTATTGCGCATGCGTGAAAACTTTGACCCGGTCGGAAGTACTTGTTTGCATCACGTGGCCACGCCAGTTGTTTTCCACGGAAATGTTGTTGAACAAACATGTTGTCGTGCCTCTCGGGAATTGTTGATATTTGTGCCTTTATTACACATTCTATATTACAGTAGCTTGGTGGAAATGTCTCCTAAAGGAGGTGAAAAGCGTCAAATGGAGTCTGTACGGCTGAAGATAAATGAACAGCTAGCGTCGGTGGGAGAGGAGATATTGTTTGTTGTGGACAAACAGCAGCGTGGCGCTGCTGATGTTTGTAGTGTGGAGCTTAGCGTCAGAGTGTTTGTGTTGGAGTGCCTCAGCGCGTTGGGAGAGTTCATGGTCAACCTCTTCCAGAGAGAGATGGAGACACTAGAAACTCTGCTGGAGACACAAAACAAACGGCTGGACATTGATTTTGATATGGACATCGATCTACACACTGCAGGTTAGTAGACTGAACAACACCAGCTTAGCTACAAATAGCATTAAGCTAACTGAACTGAACTACATTTACCAGTAGTTATACTAGCCCTAGAATGTCTGTGAACATACATACATTACATATATTCCTGTATAAACAGCCACCGCTCCCAGTGAGCAAGGAGACATGGGTGGCATAAATGTGCTCTGCGCTCCGTTTGTACTCCTTGTTTGTACTCCTCTGCTGATGCTACCTTCTCTCCTCCTTCTGTCTGTGTGTAAAGAGGTTTCATCTGAATATGAGGAGAGGAGATCCATTTTGGCCCAGGAGGAACAACAACATCCACAGATTAAAGATGAACAGGAAGAGGAGACTGGTGAGTCAACTTTGACATTACTACGTAGGAAGATGTGGTGCAATACTCTCTCAGGTAAAACACAATGATGTTTTATTAGTATTATTCTAACAAGACTAAAGGGTTATCCAGCAACTGTAACGATACAAAATATAGTTTGGTAACTCATGGTCCCCTAAAAGACAGACAGACACACAGCATGTTGTTTCCGCTTGTGCCGCTACATAACTATAGCACAACAAGTTTGAACCCATAATCTTGTTTAGCTATTAAGATATTTGGCATAAAGGGTGAGTCACATAAATGGTCAGAGTCACAGGCACGGCACACGCAGTGGCTTTTAAAAAATCACACCCGTGTGAACTGAGTGGTGCAAGGTCTTATATAGACTGATCAGCTGTGGTCTGACGTAATGCCTGATGTAATGAAATCACACCCGTGTGAACTTAGTGACCATAACAACCATGCTCATTTTTGAGTGGTGTAAACCACTCCTACAACTGGCTTTGTTAGTTGAGTGGTGTGAACCACTCCTACAACTGGCTTTGTTAGTTTACGTGTCTGTTCGTACCAAAAAATGAGCATGGTTGCTATGGTCACCCAGGGTGTGATTTCAGCTTTGTTAGTTTACGTGTCTGTTCGTACCAAAAAATGAGCATGGTGCATTGTGATTTGGCCGGAATGAGACATTACGTCAGTGACCACAGATGATCAGGCTATATAAGACCTTACACCACTCAGTTCACACGGGTGTGATTTTTTTGGTACGAACAAACACGTGGACACGTAAACTAACAAAGCCAGTTGTTGGAGTGGTTTGCACCACTCAAAAACAGTTTGCAGAATTACAGTACATTTCAAGCACAACTCAATACAAAAACTGTTAACTGTGAGTGGACGACCCAATAAAAGCATTACACTTGTTTACCAGAGGGTCCATCTTGTTCAATTCATCAAAACATTTAGAGATGTACAAATATACACTTCTATTTTTCCAAAGAACACAACAGGAATTCATCATAAAGGAGGTAAAAAGGGAAATATACAGTGAGGGGGAAAAGGGGTGGTTGGGGGTAGATTACATTAATGATGATTAAAAAAAATTTTTGGCCACATCGGTGAAATAATGTCCGATGTCGGGCATCGGCGCCAACAATGACGGATACATCGTTGAGACCGATGTCGGGCTCTACTCAACACCTTGCTCTGCGAGGCATTGTGAAGAGACTCGAGACACTCATTTTTTAAACGATCCTGACAAAACGAATAGGAGAATAATCTTAGAGTTGACAAAAGCACTTTGAGTTGCTCTGCTGACGCTACCGTCTCTCCCCTCCTCCTGTCTGTGTGTAAAGAGGTTTCATCTGAATATGAGGAGAGGAGAGGAGGTCTGGTCCTGAAGGAACCACACCCTCCACAGATTAAAGAGGAACAACAGGAGAGGAGATCCAGTCTGGTCCTGGAGGAACCACAACCTCCACAGATTAAAGAGGAACAGGAAGAGGAGACTGGTGAGTCAACTTTGACATTACTACGTAGGAAGATGTGGTGCAATATACTCTATCAGGTAAAACACAATGATGTTTTTATTAGTATTATTTAACAAGACTAAAGGGTTATTCAGAAACTGTAAGGATAAAAATATAGTTTGGTAACTCATGGTCCCCTAAAAGACACAGACACACAGCATGTTTCCGCTTGTGCCACTACATAAGTATAGAACAACAAGTTTGTACCCATAATCATGTTTAGCTATTAAGATATTTGTGCGTGAGACTTTTAAGATTTTAAGCACGAGACATGGTACTGGTCCACTCAAAGGATTAAGTGATCTGTCCAGGAAGGTTCTAATCATCAATCAGCACCAGACACTTCATTCAGGAGTGGTGGATTCTTGAGCCACAATGGTTCTGCAGGCTCCACCTGGGCAACGGTGGTGCTGCAGGCTCCACCTGGGCAACGGTGGTGCTGCAGACTCCGCTTGCAGCTTGAATGGCCCTCCTAAAGGCCTCACCATGGGTGTGTTGGGCTTCCTCCTCACGGTAGACACAGGCTGGGGCGCCAACCCATACTGCTCCCGGGTGCCGTCTACATTCCGGCTTTCACCCGTCTCTCCGGTGGTCACCAGATTATTCCTGGTTTTTCAGTAAACCCTTTTTGAATGATAAGTACAAGTTGTTTCTACTGGTGATTTCCACAGAGCACCACAGGGAGAGGTCTACAGTATCTAGAGAGATGGCCTCCAAAAGACATTCAACAGTGTCAGAGGAACAGCCAGAGGTGGATCAGAGACGTGGACTGTTTGATGCGAAGATGCAACCTGTAGTAAAGTTGTACCGTATAGGTATGTGCTGTTTTGTTTACTTACTTACATAAAGGGATATTTCACTTTCAAAATAATTGTGGGTAATGTTATCGTCTACTCAGGCTTTTTGTGAACACTTTGGACAGTTTTGAATTTGCTCAATTCAGTATTTAGATATTTTATATTCATTTTTATCAGACAAGCCCATTGTAACTTCAAACTCCATTTTAACCATCGTAGATACACAGAAAACACCCATCCCTGGTTCTAGTGACTGATATTGTCCTTCCTTAGAGAGGGACAGCCATAGCTGAATGGGTAGAGAGCCCGTCTAGAAAACAGAATGTACCACAGTGATGTTGTTAGGTCTGCAGTGGGTCCCAGGACCCACGGGTGGGAGTCCTAATATAAATGGTATTTTTTGAGAAATTGTAATTGTTTGATATTATTGCATTCATACAAATGTAGTCAAGGTAGTCAAGTTCCTTAACGGAAATTAGGTCCTAATTTTGTATATCATTACTTCAAAATGGATCAAATCAATGGTATACAATACTAGCTCCTCGATCAGATAAAACGTCAAGTTTCTTTAACATAGCGGCGGCGGCGGTGTGTGGCAGCGTGTGGTCACAGCCAAACGGCTTCTCAGTCTATAATGTCAGTGATACGATACGAGCAACATTGCTTTTATTTAAAGCAACGTACAAAACGGACGGACTGGAAGCAAAATAAAACAAAAGAATGGCGGCGGCTAAAAAGAAAAAAGCTGAAGATCTGGAGGAGATCAAGGAGACGCTATACTCTCTGACAAGAGAAGTTGAGAAAGTGTCCAAACGGCAAGAAATGATAATGAACCTGGTGGAACAAATCACAGAACTAAAAAATCTGGTGAAAGAGAAAGAGGAGAAAATGTAGTTCCTGGAGAGTCGAGTGGATGACCTTGAACTATATACCCGAATGGAATATGTGATTGTAACCGCATTGAAAACCACTCACAGGAGCTATGCGAGAGCTACGGAGACCGGCGATAACGCCGCCGACTCTGACGAGCCCCCTCCAGAAGAACAACAATCACTGGAGCAGCAAGTCGTAGCATTATTTGTGAGTAAAGAAGTGAATCTACAAAAAACAAAAAGAACAGCAGTTCAATACCAGCCATAATACCAGCCATAATAGTGAGAGAGAAGTGGAGTGTACATGAATGAGCATCTCACTAAAAAGAACGCAGACATTGCTAGACACGCTCGTATGCTAAAGAAGCAAGGCAACATCCAGGCAACGTGGACGCGAAATTGTAAAGTCATGATAAAACTTAACGGAACACCAGAGGAAGCCAAGGTCGTCGTGATCAGGCATCTCCAGGAATTGGACGAATATAAAGAATGACTTTGACATTGACTGTGACGGACATGGAACATACCTGTCGGGAAACGGGGATGGCCAGTCAGGCTACGTTTAGCCGAAGTAAAACGTAAACAATCACATGGATTCAGATCGGAGAGGGACATCGATTCGGTATGCGAGGGTATATTGGAAAGGCACCAGGGTGAAGTCGCTAGCCGGTTTTGGAGCCGGAATAGTAGGCTTGCGCCACCGTTTGACAGCGGACTGGCGGACGGCCTGCACAGGGACTAAGACTGGGGCTGATGGAACGGCACTGGAATCTAAAGGTATTTTAAAATGCAATGCATCGATCGTGTATGGAAACAAACTGCAAAACTTTAATGTATAAAATGACAGACAATTGAACATTTATTCCCAATGGAGGATGATACAGAGTATAAACTGCACGACTTTGAATATAATGTTGATCCTGAAAATCATGTGTTTAATTCCATCAATGCCACCTGTGATTATTATACAGAGGAACATTTTCGTTAATACATTTCAATTGTAGGAACCTTTACAAAAGCTTTACTCCAATCAATGATTTTCTGAACACTCTTAAAGGTAAATTCAAGTTGATAGCCTTGTCGGAAACCTGGATAGATGAGGAAAGGGGTTGTGACTTCCACATTGATGGTTATGAATTATACCACACAAATAGATCAAATAAGAACTCAGGAGGCGTGGCACTCTTTGTGGACAATAAACTGAATTGTAAATCAGTCGAATACATGACAATGGCAATTGATGACCTAATGGAGTGTGTAACGGTGGAAATACAGATGGAAAAAAGGAGCAATATAATTGTTACTTGTGTATATATATATATATAGGAAACCTGGGTCAACGGTAGAAACATTCACAGAAACACTTGAAGATATATTAAGTAGGGTAAACAAAAACAAAACATTCTTTATCTGTGGAGATACCAATGTGGACCTCTTAAAGGTATCCAGCCATAAGGCATCATCCGAATATTTGGAGTCACTATAAAGCCTAGTAGAATAACGGAAACATCTGCTACATTGATTGGCCATATTTTTACCAACAGCTTGGAGAAGAACATCATAAGTGGTTTGGTGATAAATGATGTCAGCGACCATTTACCTATTTTTCTTACATTAGAATGCCAAATTAAGAAGGACGAGGAGGAAAATGTGCCTAGATATATAAGAATAAGAAAGGATAATGCAATAAACATGTTCAGGGATGATCTTAGGCAGGTTGACTGGACGGGGGTCTATGTGAATGAGGTTAATGCAGCATGTGAGGCTTTTTTAAATAAATACTTGGCACTGTATGAAAAATACTGTCCATTAGTTTTACATAAGCAAAAAAAAAACGTCAACAGAAAACCTTGGATAACAAAAAGCTTACAGAATGCATCTAAAAAAATAACATTAAAGGTACCTGGAATATTTTAAACAAAGTAATGGGTAATAAACCAGTTTCCACAAACTTACCTAGTCATTTCAATACTAATAATACAATTATAAAAGACAAGAACGAAATGGTGAACGAATTCAATTCTTTTTTTGTAAACATTGGACCAAATTTGGCAGACTTAATTGAAAATCATGATGAAACAGATTGGACAGGAAGTAGTAAAGTGTTGCAGTCTATCTTTGTGGGAAATGTTAGTGAACAAGAAATCCTATCTATGGTAACAAAGTCTAAAAATAAGACATCCACTGATTGTGATGGGTTAGACATAGTGAAAAAGACAATTGATTGTATCATCAAACCCCTTTGTTATATTTTTAATTTATCCTTTCAGTCAGGCAAGTTTCCAGATCGAATGAAAGTTGCAAAAGTTATTCCACTTTTTAAATCAGGAGATAAGCATAGCTTCAATAATTACAGACCAGTGTCATTGCTCTCACAATTCTCTAAGGTGCTTGAAAAGATCTTTGCACAAAAGTTTGATGCTTTTATTGAAAAGCATCAATTGTTGAGTGAATGCCAATATGGCTTTCGGCAAAATAGGTCCACAGCAACAGCTTTAATGAATATAATGGAGGAAATATCAACATCAACACATGAAAATAAATATACAATAGGGGTATTTATAGATTTAAAAAAAGCTTTCACACCTTGAATCATTCCATTTTGATTTCTAAATTATACACATACGGCGTGAGAGGAATGGTACTGGACTGGATGAGAAGCTATTTAGACAATAGACAACAATATGTGCAGTGGGCAGGTAACACATCAGAGTGTATGAAAATTGAATGTGGAGTCCCTCAAGGTTCTGTTTTGGGACCCAGATTATTTGATCTATACATTAATGACATTTGTGACGTATCAAAATTATTACAATTTGTTTTGTTTGCAGATGACACACATTTTCATTGCTCTGGATATGATTTAAATAAGTTAGCTGAGACCATTACACATGAAATGAAAAAAACTCAAAAAATGGTTTGATGTAAACAAGCTCTCGCTGAATTTGGAAAAAACAAAGTTTATGGTTTTCGGAAATAGGAAAAAGGATGACCAGGTGGAATTATCCATAGATGGAGTGGCCATCGCAAGAGTATCAGAATTTTGGTTCTTAGGTGTAATAATGGATGACAAATTAACATGGAAATCCCATATAGCACATGTTAAGAAAAATATCTCAAAGAGCATTTTTATTTTAAACAAAGTGAAGCATGTGCTAGAAAAGGAAGCAATGCGAATATTATATTTTTCATTAATTTCTCCATATCTTAGTTATTGTGCTGAAGTGTGGGGGAATACGTACATGACCACCACAAAACCATTATACTTATTACAGAAGAGAGCAGTACGAATCATGCACAAAGTGCATTATAGAGATCACACAAATAGTCTATTTATAAAATCGAGAGTATTGAAATTTGAACATATCGTGAAGCTACAAACCTTATTAATTATGTTTAGTGCAAAAAGCAAAACATTACCAGTTCATCTACAACAGCTATTCGATCCTAGTTCAGAAAGTAGGGATAGTAGGAGGAAATTTGACTTCAAACATAAGTTTGCACGGACCACTCACTCATTTATTCTTCTTCCTGCTCCTTTTCGTCATAGGTGTATCAGATACTGTATGAAAGACAAATTAATTATGAAAGATATTAATTGTTATCTATTATGATTTGTACTGTATTGTGTTACACTATGTGCGAAATAAAAATGAAATGAAAATGAAATGAAATGCTTTGAAAAAACCCTCTTGTATATGAAACCAAATACACACGATAAATCAAATAATGAATTGCATTTTTATAATGAATTGCATTTTCATAGCACTTTTCCAAGTGGTCAAAGCACTTTACAATTCATTCATACATTGGGAGGTGAAGCGGCGAACAGTCGACGCCAGGGTCCTCACTTCCCACATTCAGACACCAATGGTGGCGAGCTCACACCAACCAACTCATTGGAGGCAATGTAGGGTTCAGTGTCTTGCCCAAGGACACTTCAACATGTGGACAGGAGGAGCCGGGATTCGAACCGCCGACCCAGGGATCATTGGATGACCTGCTCTACCTCCTGAACCACAGCCGCCCACGATGAGTTCCAAACCTGTATTTAGATTGTGCGAGCATATGCGATATTTATTTTATCAAATCCAAGTCACAATACATTCATAGCCGTCAGGTTTTTCACATAACAATAAACACAGCAAACGGGCACATCGTGAAATAATTCCCCTGGGGCATGAGCCGAAGAGAATTATCCACGCGCGTTGTTTGGCTGATAAAAATTGGGATTGCGCGTGCCGTTGCTTATTCGGTAAAGGCATGCGAATAAAGCAAGGGGCATAGATCCCAATCTATCAGACACACAACTGTAGCTCCGCTTAAATCAAAACCACATTGCAAGGGAAATTAAAACAAGAAGGAAAAGGGGAAAGAAAGATTAAAAATAGTTTGTTTAAACTTCAAGAGAAAAGCTGGTGCACAGGGTTGTTGGTGAGCTAAGATAAATGAGAATAATGACACTGACTTCGCTGATGACATCGCGCTTATCAGTCAATCATTGGAGTCAATCAGTCAATCAAGAGCTCAGGCTCTCCTTCAGTCTCTTGAGCAGGCCTCCAACTGTGTTGGTCTTTATCTCAACGAGACGAAAACTGAATACGTAAATATATGCAAATCCAACAATAACCACATTATAAAAACACTTAACACTCCTCTGAAACAGGTTGATGACTACAAGTATTTGGGTTCATATATATCTTTCAAACTAGGAAGGGTATGGCCTGGTCAGCCTGCAATGACATGCATAAGATCTGGTCATCCCAGCTTAGTAAGATGTTAAGTAAAAATATTTAGGACGACCGTTGAGCCGATTCTACTCTATGGCTCCGAGACATGGACACGTTCAAAGAAACTAGAGAAACGGTTGGATGGCACTTACACCCGCCTTCTAATGAGAGCACAAAATCTGTCTTGGAAGAGCCACCCATCGACTAATCTAATATACGGCAACCTTCCCCGTGTTTCTTCACTAGTCCGATCCAGAAGAACACAGTTTGCCGGCCACTGCTACAGAGCTGACAATGAGGTTATATCTTCCCTTCTTCTCTGGAGTCCTGCCTCAAAGCAGACCAGAGATAGAAAACTGTCGTTCCCTGATGTCATCGCTAGGGACACAGGCATCAGTAAGCAGGAACTGGGGATGGCAATGAAGGACCGGAAAGTCTAGCGTGATCTTGTGAAATCCACGATCTCGACTGCGGTCGAAAAATGATGATGATTTTCTCTCATTTTGACAGACATGCTCACTCATTTGTAATGACACATATCAGTAGGTAGAACATGATTTCATCAAAAGAAAAATATTTTTTTAGGGCAGCCGCCCTACACATGCTGTCAGTGGTGTGTGCGTGTTTGTAGTATATGGGGAGCCAACGCATTTATATCCATTTCTGTGTGCATATCGATTTTAGCGTGGCGACGCAAAGTCTCTCCGGAAGGTCATTCCTTGGTCAACTCAGGGGGATCGTGCCAATCTCTCACTCTCTCTCATTCCCTGGTTAAGCATTTCAAACCCCGTTTCCTGGCCTGGGGTCTGAAAAGGTTGATGTTGAAAATTGAATTGTTTACACAGCCTGTAAACAGTGGTGGTCCGTGTGATAATTCAGGGGGGGATGCCATAGGAGATAGCTAACCCCCCTCCCCCCTGTGGTTTTGCGCATCCTGATTATACCCACTCAGGAATGCTGGTGGGGGGGGGGGGGGGGGGGCTGGGGTGGTTGCATTGGTTAAACTCTTCCTTCATGACATTCCACTGTTCAACACAACTGGCATAATATTCATTTCAGCATCTCAGGGCATCAGGCTACACATCATGCATCAACTAAAGATTGAGACCTGGAGTCACCGCTACACACTATGATATGTATGACATGTTTGTTGAAACTTCCAACAACCTGTTTGAGTTTGTGCCAATTATGTTTTTCAGTTATCTTTTCTTTTTTCGTGTAGTGTTATTTTGTCATATAACTAAAAATACATCGCATGGATGCACCTGGGACGTATCCTCAGTGATGTATCCTGAGGTCAACGGGGTTTCGGGTCTACCATCATCATACCCCTCACTCAGGACCCAGTAGCTACCCTCGATCAGTCCATCAGGGAATGAGAAAGGCCATACAATCCGTTGCTCCGGAACTACTCTGCCGGGACTGGGAGAACCAAATTCTGGCGTGTGGAAGGACTAGGCTCTGTGGGTTGACTCCTGTCCGGGCCCCTCCTACGTCTCGCCAGGTCCACTCCTGCTCTCACCAGGCCCAGGACCTGTGCGTTGCACCAGACTCCCAGCACCAGGCACTTCATTCAGGAGTGGTGGATTATAATGGCCCTCCTAAAGGCCTCACCAAGGTTTGTTGGGCTTCCTCCTCACGGAGGATACAGGCTGGGGCGCTAACCCATACTGCTCACCCAGGTGCCGTCTACATTCCGGCTGTCACCCGTCTCTCCGGTGGTCACCAGACTATACCCGGTTGTCACAGTCTATTCCTATGAGTCACTATAAATAGAATACCTCAGACTCCTAGCACCAGGCACTTCATTCAGGAGTGGTGGATTATATATCATAAACTTCTGTTGAACACTTGTTACTTAATTGTAACTATTCAAATGCAACATTATATTCAATACAAACAAAATATGCAAGACAAGTACAATAATGACTAATCTTTACTTGGACAAGTGAGTAAATGTTCTTGTCCAAATGTGGCTCAAATGTCAAGCCCTGAAAACTATCTGTGATGATTTTCCTCCAAAAATGAAAAGTTGAAACATTAAATGTTTTTCTCTTTGTGTCTTTTTTCTAGCCGTCCCGCACCTCCCTGTGTGTAAAGAGGAAGTTGTCACTGAACAACAGGAGAGGAGCTCCAGTCTGGTCCAGGAGGAACCACAACCACCACAGATTAAAGACGAACAAGAGGAGCTACTTCAAAGACCAATGGAGGCTGATGGGTCAACGTTGACATTACAAGCAGTGAAAAGTGAAGATGATCATGATGATGAAAACAGAGAGACAGAGCCTGTAGCCGGCACCTCAACTGAACACTTGAAAACACAAGCTGATGTAGAGGACTGTGGAACATCACAACCAACTAGTGACGACCAGCTCCTCTCTTCACACTGTTCTGAATCTGACACTGAAGACAGTGATGAGTGGCAGGAGACCAGTGAAGGTCAGTCAACTTTAAACACACTGAAATCACACAAGAAACAACATGTGGAAGGACAAAGATTGTCGTTGGGCAGCAAGCTGTCCAAGGACCTGAAATCATCAAAACAAACTCACTCCATGAGGAGCCACACAGGGAAGAAACGCTTTAGTTGTACAGACTGTGGCAAATGTTTTAATCGTAAGGCAAATTTGACAAGGCACACAAGGACTCATACAGGGGAAAAGCCCTTTACTTGTAATGTGTGTGGTAAAGGCTTTATTCAGAGTGGTGATCTAAAAACACACATGAGGACTCATACAGGGGAAAAGCTCTTTACTTGTAACGTGTGTGGTAAAGGCTTTGCTCAAAGTGTTGCTCTAAAAAATCACATGAGGACTCACACAGGGGAAAAGCCCTTTACTTGTAACGTGTGTGGTAAAGGCTTTGCTCAGGGTGTTAATCTAAAAACACACATGAGGACTCATACAGGGGAAAAGCCCTTTACTTGTAACGTGTGTGGTAAAGCCTTTATTCAGAGTGTTCATCTAAAAAGACACATGAGGACTCATGAAAGGGGCAAGCCCATAGACACATGAGGACTCATACAGGGAGGAAACCCTTTAGTTGCAGTTGGTGCCAAATGCTTGGGTCAAAATGCACATCTGAGGATAATGAGGAGGAATCATACAGGGAAGAAGTGGTTAGTTGTAATAGTAATAAATGCACATTTTCCCCATGAACCCATTTGAGTTGACACATGATATAACATCATTCATTCTATTCCAGGATGACAATGACAGATGATAGATACTAAAGCAGTGGAATCACATAATCTGACAATAGAGCGTCAAAGTCCCGCCCCTTCCCGAACGAAGAGGGCACCAGAAGAGAAGTTCCGATTCATTTCCCCATAGACATATCAAAACATATTTATTTAAAGACCTTTTAAGCCTCGGAAAAAGCCAACTCAGATTGTGACAAATCATGACAATGACAAAAAATGTTTGTCCGGACAAATAATTAGAAATAATAAAAAACGTGTTACCCTCCCCTTTTTTTCTTCTAATTTGTTTGGCCCAATTATTTTTTGTTTATTGTTATTTGTCACCATCTGAATTTAAAGACCACCACCATTTTTGTATGTAAAACCTATATAAACATGGCAGAGAAAGTTTTTGTCTTTGGTAGATTATGTCTCTGTTTAACACTGTTTAATTATACCGTTGGATGTTTCAGATGTTATACCTTTATACGTTTGGAAACTCAAAACAATTCAATAGCAACAGAAAGTTTGGCATTGGCAGAGATTTGTCACATTTGTTGTGGGTGTATCCCACACATACTAGCATGTTCGTTGTCAGCTTGTAGATTCATAAACCAAGTGTGATGCTATGTTAACACATTTTCCTGCACATTGTGAGCTTTTAGATTTGTTTCTTCAGTATTTTGTTTCTTTCTGTTTTCTTTTTTTTCAGGATTTGGAAAGTGAAAGTGGTTAAATGTGTCTGTGTTTTATAAATATTGAACCAATGGTAAAAGTACCAACAAGAGCTTGTGACTAAATAAATAACTATTTTGCGTCCGTTAGAATGAAGGTTCTTTCATATTCTGCAAACTGCCTACAACTGCTACAGTTTTTCTCATTTTTTTTTTTTTTTCTTTAACCTGTAGGCTACTACCTATACTCAAGGTATTATTATTTTAATTACATCCATTATTATTATGTGTTATTATTATTGTTATAATTATTTAGGGTCAAGTCCGATGGGGCAAAGATCCCTTATTGTTCGTACAGAAATGCAGATCGGCTGAGGCTGCCAAAACTTGCAGTGCTGGCTTAACTGTGCAGTCGTTTTTTGCAAAACTTGGCAATATGGTAGAGGGCTATGCTACTTTAAACGGTGAGGCCCAAAACCATTGGCCAAAGGGTGACGCTATAGCACTCAAGTGGAAATTCGAATATAAAAAAGGCATAGCTCATGAACCTGACAGTCAGCGGACTCCCTCTTTACCAAGCGTTTCCACCTTGTAGGTTCTGCCTCGCGTAGAACATACACGGCCGTTTCATCTAACGTGATGATGCTTATGGTCGCTATCGGAACACGTTACTAACATGTTTCAAATGGACAGATCTACAAGATAACAGCGTGTCTGTTGTGCACCGCGTTACACTTGTAGATCAGCTTATTTTGGCAAGCAAGCCCCTATCCGATGGATCCACTGGTTAAAGTAGCAATTTATCTGTAGCATATCCTTTTCTCACATATAATGAGAAAGAAGTTAATTTAAGTTTGACCTCAAGACTAAAGACTAATACAACTTGGCAATTATATTATAAAAGCCTTTTTCTTTTCTTTTTTGTGACCAACTTTTTATTTTGTTTTTTTAAAAGAACCCCAGGTTAGCACAGACAGGAGAGGGAAACAACAATGATGCATACGTATAACATAATACATGTTTCTTTTTCTAACAAAACAAATACAATGGAAACCAAAACAAAACGTGGCAATGATGTTGGAACAGACAAACATGGATGGATCAGACTTTGTTTACAGGAGTACAAGTATTCAACCTAACGGAGTCCTGATTTAACCTTCTGTGCCGCTGTAAGTAGGGCTTGGATGGAATCTGTCCTTGCTCCCTGTGCTCGAACACTGGAAGCCTCTAAACTCAAGACGTCATAGAAGGATAACTTCCAACGGTGGATACTGAGGTTATGGGGTGGTTTCCATCTCATTACCAGCATCTTTTTTGCAGCTGTTAAACCGGCAAATAGTACTCTCTTCTGGTGAAGTGATAGGCTTAGAGATGAATCGTCATTTAGTAACAGAATGTGTGGTAAACACGGTATGTTTGTCTCGAGTATATCAGACAGGAATAGTGCTACCTTTGCCCAAAAGGATAAAACTCCTGGGCATTCCCACATCAAGTGTAAGAATGTTCCGATGGGTTTTTGCCATTTTTATTGAACAATTGCTCACTCACTCCCCTTTGCAGTGTTTCGCAGGTGAGATGTAGTGTTTCGCAGGCGAGTGGGAGAACCCCAGTCTCCCACTCGCCAGACCGACACACAACCTGTCGTGCCAACAGGGCTGAGCCTGATTGGCAGGGCTGTTGTGGGCCGGGTCTTGATATCTTTCATCAGAGCTTATGATTATTATTTGATTAATATCATATCACTGTCGTATGTCGGAATGACTGGGGAAATGGATCAAATCTGGACACACGACACAGCTATAATTTATTTGTCAGATGGTAAGTCCACTGATGCGTTCTTGTGATGATATGTCGTCATGAAGAGTACCACAGACGAAAAACAGTCTAAGTACATATTTCATTCTGACACCTCCACGAAAAGGCCTCGTTGTCCTGACCCCTTATCTATCATTTATATATTATGGATAAATAGTGTGGACTTAGACTGTTCTTCTGTGGCATTCATAAATGATTCACGGGACATTTGGAGTTAACGAGGCATGCATGTCTGGCGTTCATGTTGTGATCAATATACAGTAGCCTACAGTATAGCCCTATTGGCCCCACAGCCGATCAGCCTGAATTTTAAGCCATGCTCTGCAAGCCAGCTCTCTTCCAAAGGTGAGATATGAGCAGGCTGCCTCGTTGGGAACAGATGCACAACCATTTTGTCGTGGTATTTATATAAGTCACGCATTCAACAAGCTTTGAACTGAGCAGATTTGGCAGATTGGCCAAAACATCTTTAAAACGGCCACATTTTGCATTTCTTTCACCATAGTAAATGCTACTTTCATGGACTGGAGAGGGCAGTTTTTTACAGACAGGTAAAGGGGCAGGGGCTGAAGCCTATGAACGTGCCTGCCTTTTCTTAACGGTCACCAGTGGACCTAGAATACAGTGTTTTGGGGGTCTTCTCCTGGCTGGCAGGCCGGCCGGCCGGAGGATTGACATTAAAGATGTGGATTGATCCATCATGATAATGTGGTCTCACTCTTTCTACCAACACCTCTTAGTGCGGCGACACATTCCCATGATGACAGTCTGTTAAGATGTGATCTTTATTGTCTGTATACTGTATATGTAAATGATAAACCCTTATTCTGAAGTGCCACACCAGTTCAGTCAGACAACTCAAGAAGGATGTAATATATATTTATTGAATATAGATGAGCAATACAGTATATTCATTATGGTTTGGCGATGTATTGGATCTGCTTTTTAGGTACTTAGATCAAGCGCATCAGTCCCGACCATAGGGACTCTGAATCCCCCAAACACAGCACAAAACATCCGAAATCCCCAAAAAGCAGATCATCCAACACCAACCTTGAGCTATACATGTGTACAACAGAGCACCTGTTGTTTCCTGAAACAGGAAGACCATACCGATATCCATTCCACGCAGAGACAGAAAATAAAAATAAAAAGTGTGGGCTTGGATCAGACATAGGTCATGCTAACATTATGTGATGACTAGGTCAATGTGTTCAACAAAGCGCCTGTTGATCCCCGAAAACAGGGATCAACATTCTATCATTATAATTCATCTGAAATCAGTACCCAGTAGCCTACCACCTGGAGCTGAGAGTTAGCGAGCCTTGCAGAAAGCGCAGCGCATATAGCATGATCATAGAGCAGCAGCAGTAAACTATGCCGCCTGGCGCGGCGCAACTATGCCGCCTGGCGCGGCGCAACTATGCCGCCTGGCGCGGCGCAACTATGCCGCCTGGCGCGGCGCAACTATGCCGCCTGGCGCGGCGCATATAGCATGATCATAGAGCAGCAGCAGTAAACTATGCCGCCTGGCGCGGCGCAACTATGCCGCCTGGCGCGGCGCAACTATGCCGCCTGGCGCGGCGCAACTATGCCGCCTGGCGCGGCGCAACTATGCCGCCTGGCGCGGCGCATATAGCATGATCATAGAGCAGCAGCAGTAAACTATGCCGCCTGGCGCGGCGCATATAGCATGATCATAGAGCAGCAGCAGTAACTATGCCGCCTGGCGTGGCGCATATAGCATGATCATAGAGCAGCAGCAGTAAACTATGCCGCCTGGCGCGGCGCATATAGCATGATCATAGAGCAGCAGCAGTAAACTATGCCGCCTGGCGCGGCGCATATAGCATGATCATAGAGCAGCAGCAGTAAACTATGCCGCCTGGCGCGGCGCATATAGCATGATCATAGAGCAGCAGCAGTAAACTATGCCGCCTGGCGCGGCGCATATAGCATGATCATAGAGCAGCAGCAGTAACCTATGCCGCCTGGCGCGGCGCATATAGCATGATCATAGAGCAGCAGCAGTAAACTATGCCGCCTGGCGCGGCGCATATAGCATGATCATAAAGCAGCAGCAGTAAACTATGCCGCCTGGCATAGTGCATATAAGCATGATCATAAGCGGCGGCGGTAAACTATACGTCCCCTAGAGCCAAGCAGCAAGCAGAATGCAGTTTAAGAATTTATTATATACTTATGCAGTAATAAAAGGTAAAGAAAGCAGTATCAAATAATACATTATTCGCGACTCATTAGTTTTTGAGCCTGTAGAATATCTTTTAGGTCTAGTCTAACATAGCTTTCATAAGCCGCAGAGGACCACCGGCCTAAGGCTTTGAGGGTGGAAGTTGGGACTTTTGATGCCGCTGTAGTAGCTGCGCCGATCCTGAAGGAGTGCGACGTGTAGCGATCGGGGGGCAGCCCACAGCCTTGACACAGGAGACGCAGCTTGTTGCAGAACCAAGGGCTGGACATGACTTTCCCAGAATCCGTCATGAACAGGGGCTCATTGGCAATTGCAGATGGACGGCATTGCAGATAGCGAGACATGGAGGAGAAAGGACAAAGATCAGTGTTAGTTTCTGTTATTATCACGGATACTCCTTTACAAAAAGCATCTGATTTTGAGTGCTTTAAATTGATGGTGAAATGGTGATCACGAAAAGCCAAGTCAGAAATAGCAAGATCATGCATGGGATTAAAAGAGAATGTACTAGTGCAGAATTCACTGCATCTTAGAAACCCGTAAAAAGCAGTGAGAAAAGCTGATTCTAATAAAAGATCAATATAGGGGCCAAAAAATCCTTGACGGAGCTTGAGAATTAATGTATTAAGTACCGGAAGAGTGATAGGAAGGCGTTTATCTTTAGACCCTGGATTTGTTTTTTTAAAGCCATTGAGAAGGAGACGGACAGAAGGGTTGCCAAGTAGACTACTCACAGTGGGATCTCTGCAGCGGAGATGGAACTGAATGCCAGCTATAATGCCCTTGATGGAGGAGGGCTGGATTTTACGTGATTCAAAACAGTGAACTAAGAAGGCGCATATAATAGAGATGTTGACGGGGAGAGGCGCTACACAGAAAGAAACACAGAAAGATGAAAAGTGGGACCATGCAGAATCGTAGCTCTTTATTGTAGAGTTTGACAAACCTATTCTCATATAGCTTGCTGCTGCCGTTAAATAAGAGGACAAGGAGCAATCTAGTCTAGCATGGTTTGATTGAAAGTTGGGCACTTCAAACCCGTTGGCATTGCCTCTGGGCACAGGGCATGAAACTCCTGGAAATTAAAACGGGACAAGGCATCAGCTATATTGTTGTCCAACCCCGGAATGAAAGCAGCTTTGAGAATGAAATTATTCATGACACAGGTCCAAGTTATGCGCCTGACTAACCTGTTAATGGCTGGAACGGAGGAGCGACCTTTATTAATAATGAAAACCGCAGCCTCGTTATCACAAAATACTGTGATCCGTTTCTTGTTCCATAATTTCCCCCAAAGAATGCATGCCACCGCTATGGGGTAAATCTCAAATAGCGCAGTAGATTTGACATTTTCTGGTAGAGTGCTAAACTCAGCAGGCCATTTATCGGCGAACCATTCCCCATTCAATATTCCACCAAAACCGCGCGAGGGAGCTGCGTCAGTGAAAAACGCTAGGGAGGCGGAGGTTTCGATCTCGTCATTATAGAAAAAGGAAATTCCGTTCCAGTCATTTAATAGCAGCGACCAAAAACGTAAATCGGAGCGGCATCCTTCATCCAGCTGAATTTCATCGAGCAGATTTGGCACGGTTTTGGCGAGATCAAGAAGTCTGGAAATGAAAGCGCGCCCCTGGGGAATAATGCGCATTGCGAAATTAAAGTGCCCCAGCAGGGACAGCAATTCCCGTTTTGAAATAGGCTTATCAACTGTTGATAAAAAAGCAGACACAATGCCTCGAAGCCGATCGAGTTTCTCTGAAGGGAGAGAAGCTTGCATTAAATTGCTGTCTAACGTAATGCCCAGAAACTCTAATCTGGTAGTAGGCCCCACCGTTTTTTCCTCAGAAAGAGGCACTTTTAAAAGGCCAAAGAGGCCTCTAACGGCATGAATGCATTTAGCAGGAGCCGAGCTAGGGAAATCAACCACCAAAAAATCGTCCAACAGATGTAGCACAAAAGGTAGTTTGCAACAATTCAGGAGAATCCAACAAAGCGCCTCGGACAAGGTGTCAAAAATACGAGGGCTACTGCGACATCCAAAGGTTAAGCGGACTGAAAAATAGAAATTTTATTTCCATTTAATCCCGAAGAGATGCCATTGGGAGGGATGGAGGGGCATAACTTTAAAAGCGTCGGAAATGTCAGCCTTCCCTAGCCAAGCGCCTTTGCCTGCCTGTTTAATGAATTTGATTGCATTATCCACTGTTGCATAAAACAACGAAAACTGCTCGAGCGGAATTAGGCTGTTAATACTGGGGTGGCTAGGATTGTTGTGAGGGGCTGACAAATCAATGATTAGCCTCTTTTTTCCCGAGTATTTGCGCGTCGCGACTCCTATTGGGCTTATCCTGAAAATAGAAAACGGGGCTTTGAGAAAAGGACCGATTAAGAACCCTTTCTTCAACTCTTTCTCGATTAAACCCTCTACCACATCTGGTTCTCTGAGAGCAGAGAGCAGGTTTTTACACACGAAAGTGACATTTGGCAAATAGCATAAGCCTGCTACAAAACCCTGCACTAAACCGGTGATGAGGTAATTCACAAAGCATCTATTTGGGTGTTTAGATAAGCAGTGAGAAAGTTCAGGCACGTTGATCGGGGTTGATGGGTGCTTTATTTCTTTTTTCCCTGGGCCGGGCGGGACCGGCGTGGGCACACTGCCCTCGGGTGGCTGTCTCTGCACATGCTGCAGATATGCATACATTTACAATTAGGGTAGGTACAGACAGATTCATTGAAATTAATACAGATAGGAATATGCCCGTCGGAATGACGAGGCTTCACCTCTTTGTCGGGTCGGAAAGGCGAGGCTTTGCTGGGATGAGGGGCTGCCCTGGGACATAGTTTAGCAGAGTGGGAGAAGGAACCGCAGATGGCGCAGGACAGGGACTGGTGGCCTGTAAAATGCCTGCTGAACAGTTCCAGGTCCAGCACAGACCAATCTAGGCGAGTGTTGAACCTTTGCAAATACAATGCGGCCTTGTTGGAGAAGGACTTGTGGTACTCGTAGAAAAGAGTTCCGCCATAAGACAGTGCTAAGTCGGATATAATAGCCAAATAATTGTCCAGTTCAAATCTCCTCTCTGGGAACACATCACAGAGAACGTCCCTAAAAACGCCATAGGCCACATTAAACTCTGCCAGAGTTAGGCTTTTCAGCAGACGAGGGTCGCTCTCTTTGAGGCTAAGGGTTATATCGCCACGGTCTACGAGTCGTCTATCCATCCAATCAGAGGCGCACAAAATTTTAACGAGGTTAATTACCTGCTATGATCTGGTTGCGTAGGTTCGTGGAAATAGCCGCAGCGGCTGATATGAACGGGGATCCTGAAGCCGCAGCAGGAACAGCAGTTCCCAAGGTCCTTTGCGGGAAGACGCTGGAAGCGAATGGGGCCCCGAGGAAGGGAGCAGCAGCGGCGGGATTGAAGCCAGGCATGGCGGTAGCAGGAGAAACGACGGGAAAGGCGAAATGCGCGGTGGTGGATGGAGGAACAGCAGCCGCCGGACCTGACAGGTGACTCACCTAGGAAGAAGCCGCAGGCGCTGACGTGGCTGCTGTTGCCGGATCCTCTAGGGCTGAAATGCGGTTGTTCATCCGATTCATAGATGATTTAATCTCTAGCAGTGCTGACAGGACAGGATCCTTCGCCCGGCTCGCCTTTTTGGTCGTGGGACCGGGTTGGGGACCGGGTAGCGCCGATGAGACATTTTTCCTTTTGGATGATTTTTTAACAGCGGAGGGTCCTGCTGAATGAGCTCCCGTTTCTCCCTCGAAAGAAGCCAAGAAGAAATCGTATAGCTCATTATGAGACGACCCTACGGGGGGTGAAATCTCACGGCAGAAGAGATCTTCCAGAATTTTGTGCACGGGCCAATCCTGGATGGACCCCTGCTTTTGGGCAATGCGGCAACTCCGGCGGACTATCTCTACAGCCTGGGCATCTGCAGCCTGAGAGATGGTCACAGATGACAAGTCGGGGTCGTTTGGTATGACGTCTTCGTCCAGATCCGAGCCGGCCAGCAGGAGACCGGTTGGTGAAGACATGATGACCCCGACGGCGATTACCAGCAAAAAACTGACCCACATTAGGTAAGTTTAATTTAAGCAGCAGTTGTATACAGCAGCACGCAGGTATACAGTATAGGCAGCAGCAAGCGAGCAAGCAGGAGGAGGAATGCAAAACCTCCGGTTAAAGTAGCCGGTATGAAGATGGAGTGAGTGTGTGATTGGCTGAGTGAATCATGTGGATGAGAGCATGATGCTGAGGCGGCCCAATTAACGGCCAGCAGCAACTGAACTGAGGTTCCCTGACTGAACTTGCTCTGCGCATGTCTACGACAGGCGCAAATGCTCATTTAACAACACATAATAATAATAACCCATCCGTTACTACATGTGCAGTGCACAATACTGGGTTTAAAAACACAGCTGAAACATGAAGTGGAGTCTGTCAACTTCCTTCTTCCCATATTGCGCTGCAACGTAACTATAGGATGAGCCGCCCAAAGGGCGGCGAAATTCTAGTATTATGACAACTGTCAACTTGGCTATAATCTACTAGGTTACTGTATCGTTTACATTAATCATTGCCTCTCAAACCCACATACCACGCGTAATGTGCGTTGCCTAACCAAAATAACAGACATACAAACAAAATAACAGACATACAAACAATCAACATGCCGCTCGATGGCATGTCGACAGCTTGCAGATCTGTTCTTTTGGGCACACAACGAGGCGCGCCACACTACGATGGGGAAACTGAATAGCTGTACAGCGCTACGATTTGGAAATCAAATAGCTGTAGCCTACAGTGAACTGTAACTTGCTTGGTCATCATGTAACTATATTACTGTACGTGTATGCAGTGAACATTAACATTAGCGCTTACATATTTATATGGAGCATTTACCGTGGTGATGTTGAATAGGTAATTTATAGCTGGGGGCGAACTCGTAAGAAATCACCACAATTTGGCTCTTGTTGACTAGTTTTTGAATTTGGGTGTGGTGTTAGGTATGGGTATAAGGTTTTCAAAAAGCTGTGCAAACGCGTTGGGTGCGCCCCCTAGTGGGCTGTTTGCACAGACTCAAATATTAGATACGTATAGCTGTGGTTGTAAACCAAAATAATTGATAAAAGAGATTTTTCAATGGATTCTGTTACTATTGGGTGTGCTAAATCATAGGAAAAACGAACCACCAGAAAGGCATCGTTTTAAAGATGGCGTCCGCTGTGGCTAAAATTAGCTAAAATGCCTATAAACTGGGATTTTATATGTAAACAATCATAACAATTGTGCACTTCGTAACTACTTTTTAAATGTTGGCATGGTGTTAGGTATGGGCATAAGGTTTTCAAAAACCATTGCAAACTAATTTGGCCCGCCCCCTAGTGGTCGGTTTGCAATGAAACCACTACTAGATATGTCAGTATATGGTTGGAACCCAAATGATTGATAGAAGAGATTTTTCAATGGATTCTGTTACCATTGGGTGTGCTAAATAACATACAATTATTTTACGGAAAACGAACAACTTGAAAGGCATCGTTTTCAACATGGCGTCCACGATGGCTCCCGGGAGCTTATAAAATGCCTGTTTCATTCCAAAGTTGCAAACCGACCACTAGGGGGCAAGCCAAATTAGTTTATGATGGTTTTTGAAAACCTTATGACCATACCTAACAGCATGCCAAAATTCAAAGAGCAGTTACCAAGTGCATAATTGTTATGATTTTTTACATTAATCACAGTTTATAGTTTAAAGGCATTTTAGCTCCCAGCAGCTTCACGTAAAAAATCAATTATGCACTTGGTAACTGCTTTTTTAATTTTGGCATGGTGTTAGGTATGGTCATAAGGTTTTGAAAAACTATTGCAAACTAATTTTGCTCGCCCCCTAGTGGTCGGTTTGCAATGAAACCATAGGCATTTTAAGCTCCCGGCAGCTCCATCGTGGACGCCATCGTGCAAACGATGCCTTTCTAGATGTTTGTTTTTCGTAAGAATTTAGTATGTTATTTAGCACACCCACTAGTAACATAATCCATTGAGAAATCGCTTCTATTAATTATTTGGGGTTCCAACCATATACTGACATATCTAATAGTGGTTTCATTGCAAACCGACCACTAGGGGGCGGGCCAAATTAGTTTGCGATGGTTTTTGTAAACCTTATGCCCATACCTAACACCATGCCAAAATTCAAAAATTAGTTACCAATTGCATAATTGTTATGATTTTTTACATCCATTGAAAAATCTCTTCTATCAATTATTTTGGTTTTCAACCATACCTATAAGTGTCTAATATTTGAGTCTGTGTAAACAGACCACTAGGGGGCGCTCCCAATACGTTTGCACAGCTTTTTTTTAATCATTATACCCATACCTAACACCACACCAAAATTCAAAAACTAGGTTATTCACCCAGCTGGGTTTAACAAGACAGCAATGTCTCGTTAAGCCCCAACGTTTCCAAAATGAGCTATTGCGGATTAATCAATGGTCTTATAAAGCATTTAAGCATATGGCAAGTTAACTTAAGTTATATACTTGATGCTGAGCACTAAGCAGCTCATTTGGCTCGCAAACCAGAGGCCAGACAGCGGTAGCAAGTTCAACAACCACCGTTCTATTGTCAAACCAGAGGCCAGCCAGCGGTAGGAAGTTCAACAACCACCGTTCTATTCTGTCACTTCTCTGGTGCGCTGCTGCTCCTCCTCCACCAGTCCGGTCACATAGTAGCCTAAACTGTAAAAGTTAATCGCCAACATTCATACAGCTCAGAACTCTTCATAAATAGGCCTACATTACACAAACAGAATTGTTATTTTTATTATAATAAAATTATCAAAAAATCTAAAAAATCACAGAGCCCGAGGCTCGGCCCAGCCCGACTAATTATCGTGCATTTTGGGCCCTACCCTACCCGAAAATGTCGGGCCGGGTCGGGTAGGGTCGGGTTCGGGCATGCAGAGATTGAGAACTCTACGTCTGATTGGACGCTGCCATTCTCTTGCACTAATAAGTGCAAGAGAATGGCAGCTTGGCATGCGTGACAGTAAATTGTACGTTTTATTTTTGTAGAAGAGGCAAACTAATATTGGTTATGTCGTTTGCTTTGATTGAATAATTGATTGAACCCGTACGTTGTATGATTTGATTTGGGTGTGTTCTAAATTAAAGTGTTATATAGTGTTATAGTAAACTAGTATATTTTTTATACTGAAAAAGATAAAGACCAAGGGAAAAGAGACCTTTTCACAGTACAATACAAGTTTACACATGTATACAAACCCCACCCCTGTGCGATCGCCAGCGAAAATAACTCAAACAGACTGTTTTTGGCTTATAAACAGCGCAGCGGCTGAGCGGGGCAATGTACAGCAGCCTGTAAAAACAAGTCCAAACTGTGTGTGGGTTTATAAACAGCGGGGCACTGTACAGTTGTAGTTGTGATTTGTGCACATACCTGGCTGTCGGGACTCGAGACTGGGAAAGCCCACTGCATGCACACTCGCCACCACTCGGACCACCTGGAACCCCCTCAAGGACCACCGGTGGTCCCCGGACCACCTGGAACCCCCTCAAGGACCACTGGTGGTCCCTGGACCACCTTGAACCCCCTCAAGGACCACCGGTGGTCCCCGGACCACCTGGAACCCCTTCAAGGAACACTGGTGATCCTCGGACCACCTGGAACCCCCTCAAGGACCACTGGTGGTCCCTGGACCACCTGGAACCCCCTCAAGGACCACCGGTGGTCCCTGGACCACCTGGAACCCCTTCAAGGAACACTGGTGGTCCTCGGACCACCTGGAACCCCCTCAAGGACCACCAGTGGTCCCTGGACCACCTGGAACCCCCTCAAGGACCACCTGTGGTCCTTGGACCAGAGGAAGAAGCCCTGGGCAGTGATATAGTCTGGTCATGCCAGGCTAATTATGTTACACAATAGGCCTATCATATCTAATTAATTTCATTTTTGTTTAATATTCATGTTATTTATTCCTAAAATAGTGGAAGGCACTCCATTCATCCTTAATTTAACATTTAACCTTTTTAATCACTATAATCATAGTATGCAGTAGGCTATATTAATTTATACTGCATACTATCCTGACATTCATGACTGATGTTTCCAATGTAATGATCCATTCTCTATAAATTAATGATCCATTCTCTATAAATTAATGATCCTCTATAAATTAATGATCCTCTATAAATTAATGATCCTATATAAATCAATGATCCCTTCTCTATAAATCAATGATCTCTTCTCTATAAATTAATGATCCATTCTCTATAAATTAATGATCCATTCTCTATAAATTAATGACCCTCTATAAATTAATGATCCCTTCTCTATAAATCAATGATCCCTTCTCTATAAATTAATGATCCATTCTCTATAAATTAATGAACCCTTCTCTATAAATTAATGATCCATTCTCTATCCTTGCTTGACTTATGTATTGTTGTTTTGTTTGTTCTTTGTATTTTGTCATCTCGTCTGTGTGCTTACTTGTTTTGCAGAATTGTTATTGTTTGGTTGCTGTAGTTTCTGTCTTGTTGTCTAAATGTTTTATTTTCCTTTCTTTTTTTTCTTTTTTCTTTCACAGTAGGCCTATGTAGAATGGGTACATTTCAAACGAAAGCACAAGTCAATACAAACACTGCTTTCCATTATTAAGCATTATTAGACTAGATGCTTTATATTGTATGTCTAGAACCTCCTTAATGAAAACGAGATAAGGATGTATTATTCCTATAAAGAAAGAATGTCAATCATCATCACCATCCATGTGTCCAGTAACAGTGTTTAACATTCATGTTATTCCTAAAGTTGTGGAAGGCAGTCCATTCATCCTTAATGTATTCAGTAACAGTTACACACCTCCTCCACCAGGTGGCAGCAGAGGCAGCGGCGCATGTTCGGTGTGACGCGATGACCCAGAAGTAGATGTGTGTTGTTGGCAGGGTTGCCAAGTCCGCTTGTTTCCCGCTATTTTCGGCTTCTTTTTTATAGGCTAATTGTTAGTATAATACATTACCAAAACATTAATTATCCTAGACATACATAGTATTTATATTGATAAATGCATCAACTCTTTTTTTATTAGGATTATATGGTCTTATTATTTGTTTGTTTTACTTGTTTTTCTTGATTTGGCTTTATTTCTCAGTTGGCTTGTTTTCATTGACCTGGTTGCTTATTTCTCTCACACAATGTGGCAACACTGGTTCTTTGTTTTCAGCGTAATGGCGGAATCGGAGGGAAAGTCTTTGTTTGTGTTGATCCTCATCTAGAGAAAAGAGACATTTTCCACATTCTATAAGTTGTTAGTTGTAACAGTGTAACGTTTATCACCCTGAGCTGGAATCGACCCCGATCTCCAACTCTATGGAGCAGCCGCGCCAGGAGAGATAGCCCCCTATTGGTGGAGCAAGTTACGGGCGGGTCTTAACAACTGAAGCCATCTCGGCTCTCCAGCGGTGTTTCCTCCTTCATTCAGCCCAGCTTCGAGTTCCATTTGTCGGCGTTGAATCCAAGGAAACAGCGGTAGTTTGGATGAGAGTCTGTTTTGTGTAAATGTCTCCTAAAGGAGGTAAAACGAGTCAATGGAGGACATTTTACACATTTTATAAGTTATACGTATATTTAATACACATTCTATATTACAGTATGAACAGAAATATTTACACATTATATAAGTTATTACATTAAGTCGGTTCTTCGGTGCCACTGAAATGTTGTGACGACCCGAAATCATCTCGACACTCCAGCGATAGAGTACTGTGTCTGTTTGGTGTAAATGTCTCCTAGTCCTAAAGGAGGTAAAACGAGTCCAATGGAGTCTCTACGGCTGAAGATACATGAACACATGACGTCGGTGGTGGGAGAGGACATATTGTGCGTTTTGGACAAACACACAACAAGCGGTGATGTTTGTCGACTCAGAGTATTTGTGTTGGAGCGCCTCAGTGCAGCCGCACAGTTCATGGTCAACCTCTTCCAGAGAGAGATGGAGACACTAGAAACTCTGCTGGAGAAACAAAACAAACTGCTGGACATTGATTTTGATATGGACATCGATCTACACACTGCAGGTATGTGTGTTACACACACAACACCAAACTACACACTGCAGGTACAATTTACAATTTAGGCAGAGTGACTTACAGTAAGCAAGCACAAAACATGGTAATACATCAAATACATTAAAATAGTCATCAAGACTCATACGTAAGCTAAGCTTACAGTGGAATATTGATATAATGAAACTATGTGTATACACTATAGCAGTGTTTCCCAACCTTTGTTCTGCCAGTGCACACTTTTCATAGCCAAAAAATCCCAGGGCACACCTAGATGCGCGGGGGGGATATACTTTTATACTGTGTTTATATGATATACTGTGTGTGCATGTATGTATAAATATATATACTGTGTGTGTGTGTGTGTGTGTGTGTGTGTGTGTGTGTGCGTGTGCGTGTGCGTGCACACACACACACACACACACACAGCTGCTACAATGTATTTGTATTACAAATATTTTGTTCTGGTTAAACCAGAACAAAATATTTGCTCTCATACACAAGATGGCTAGTTTTATATATTTAACAAATATATATTTTAATATTAATATTTTATTTCCTGACCTACTAGACCGTGAGCCAGGGGGGTTGGTCGGTACCATCGGGCCGACTAAGGCTCATAGTGATTTTTGTGAAGGTATACATGTCTAGAGTTAGAAAATATGTGATAGCATTGCACCAGTGGTAGCTTTATCAGTGCTATCATGCATTTTAGGCGAAAATTCGGACCACGGACAGATAAATATTATCATAATGTGTTAAGGCTCATTCATAGTCTGGATTTCCACTGGTGGTCCTTGAGGGGGTTCCAGGTGGTCCGAGGACCACCAGTGTTCCTTGAAGGGGTTCCAGGTGGTCCAGGGACCACCGGTGGTCCTTGAGGGGAAAATTGCATGGTCAATATGAAAAACATATAGTAATACACCGCCAAACAAAATGGTTTTTCCAATTGGTTCTGGTACCTCTAGGCATGCTTAAGAATATACTGAAAATCTAGGAATATATACATATGTTCCGGAAAGGCGCCATTTTCGAGATGGAATCCAATATGGCTGCCAGGAGCTTAAAATGGCTATATAAAACTAGTACTAATTAATCATTATTTGGGGTTTTAGGGCTAAAGGAATGTGGCTGAATCAGTGAAAGTGAAATTATCATCAGGTAATTATGTATTGCCAAATCCAAGATGGTGTCCATACCAAACCCAAAGTGATGTTCTATTGTTGAATAGAGGAAAGAAGCACTGCCGTGGTCCTTGTAATGATGATGATGATGGATACTGCATTTGGTCATGATGAGGCAGGCATCATTATGTCCCTGATGCAGGGTGATACGCATGCTCAGTGAATAAACTGATGTGCTTGTCTTGTTGGTGTATTGGGGTGTATCGGGTGGACCTATAGTATAAAGTACAGAGCATTAGAATGGGACAGTCCTGTGCAACCTCATATCCAAGTGGAATGTGGCAGACCACCAAGCTCAACTTGAAAGTTCATTTGGCTGATGTCACACAATTTGGATGGGACATCCACATTTTGCTAAGGGTGATCTGACACCTGATGAAATGTTCAAGCTACAAATGAGAAATGTTGATAAAGAGGATTTTAACGATGAGGTAGACCAGGATTTGGGAAAGATAATGCTGCCAGTCAGGAGGGCTAGGGCCATGTGGTGGGTTGATTTTATGATCCTGATTATGAGTTGAAGCTTACAGATATTGAATGTAGTTGCAAAAGATACATATTATCATAATGTGTTAAGGCTCATTCATAGTCTGGATTTCCAGTGGTGGGGTGACCACCGGAGCTGAAATAATGTTGAGCGGTGGTGAGTAAAAACAGAGCGAAGGGCTGGGGCGGTGGCGGTGGTTTGCTCTTCACCGCGGCTTGTGACATTGGGCCCTATTTTGCGTGTCTTAAGTACCAGGTCTTATGACTTAACTTAAGACCTGGAGGCGTGGTCAATGCTGTTTGGCCACTCAGAATAGCCAAATGGCATTGATCACGCCTCCAGGTCTTAAGTTAAGTAATAAGACCTGGTACTTAAGACACGCATAATAGGACCCATTATGTTGTAGTTCGGTGGTCACCTCACCACCGAAAATCCAGACTATGAATGAGCCTTTATACTATTATTACAAATACCAGTTCTTGTGATGTTTTTGACAGTTTTCTTTAAGTGAATCATGAACGCTCATCAAGTTGTTTCTATTTGTTGTTCTCCCATAGGTCAAATTTAGCCTTGACCTGACCTCAACATGTGAAATTGACCTGATATTTTAAAAAATAGCTTCAGGAATGCATCTTACTTATACAACAGAAAAGTGGCATTAACCCTTTCGGGAGCGTTCCTCCGTTAACATCCTCGGTGTTATACACACTGACACTCTACACTCTTTGCGCAGTGAAATCCTTAAAAAAACCCCACTGCAACTCGCTTACAGTACAGTAGGGCTGACCCAAAAAAATCGATTAATCGACGATCGATCGATATGCACGGGAATCGATCTTGAAATAAAAAATCGAATAGTCATTAAAAAAAAAAAGCGGCCGCTTTTGGTCCGCGAGCCGGCCCCATTTGGTCCGCGAGCCATACTGCATGCTGGCGCCTCGCAGACCTCGCAACGCCTCCTCCCCTCTCCCCCCTCACTCGTGGTAACAAAAGTGTCCCTGATTCCCTGCCACTACAACCCCTTCGGATTCGGAACGCATCTTCTCCAAAGCGGGATTTATTGTCTCTTTTCTGCACTAATATAAGTACGGTAACTAACTATAATATTGCACTCTCAGAGACAGAGACGCTTTTTAGGTTGTGCGAACGCACAGGGCCTCACGGAGTCGCGCCTGCGAGTTGAAATGGAACGGCTTTACGTGTCTCTCTCTCTCTCTCTCTCTCTCTCTCTCTCAAAGCAATTCTCTCTCTCTCTCTCTCTCTCTCTCTCTCTCTCAAAGCAATTCTCTCTCTCTCTCTCTCTCTCTCTCTCTCTCTCTCTCTCTCTCAAAGCAATTCTCTCTCTCTCTCTCTCTCTCTCTCTCTCTCTCTCTCAAAGCAATTCTCTCTCTCTCTCTCTCTCTCTCTCTCTCTCTCTCAAAGCAATTCTCTCTTTCTTTCTCTCTCTCTCTCTCTCTCTCTCTCTCTCTCATATTTCCATTTTGCATCAATATTATACTGCCAGCCATGTCTTAATACAGTGTTGCTTTTTACAAATAAAATAAGCAAATTAAGATCACAAAGTTAGTGTGCTACTTTGATGGGAATGTGACGCGATTAAGAACAGCTGCCTGGGTGCTGTGCGAACAGTGAATCATTATATAGTTTCTTACCTTGTGGCTCGTGCTGGTTTAAAGAAAGAAGAATTATAGGCATAATCCAATTATAATCCAAGGTTTGTTTGTCTGGAGGATGGAGATCCAACACTATGTCATATTATTAAAGTAGGCTAAGTAAACTTTAAGAAGAGCTGGTCAGTGAGAGGCTGCTCCGCTCTGCTAATTGATCTGACCTATATTTGCGCAACTGACTGGCATTTGGTAGCCTAGTAATTATACTTATTTGGCAGCAGCTGCAATTCAGTAACCTACAGGCCTACACATTTCAAAAGGCTTTCATATGCTATTAATCTTTTTTCTAATAAGGTTTGTCCTTATAGATAGAAATGTGATCATTTTTGTATAGTTTTGGATATTAATTAATTAATTATTAAAGCACAGGGCCTCGCATTTCTCCCAGGCAGCTCTGATTGCGTGCGCAGCAAGCACTCGTCATAAAGCCTCGATTAAATGACGCTTTATTTCAGTTAATTTTACGGCAAGATAATGAAAATGCCTTTTCTTTACATGCCGTTCGTCGTGTGCTGCTGTGCTGATTTGGATTATATCTTTTTTTATTTGAGAGGTAATGCCTGTGTCAGGTAGTTTTATTTAATGTTGACTACGGTCGGATGTTTTATTGTAAGCCTAATTATTTGTGCGTCACTGCTTTCATGAAGGCTGCTACAATTGGGCGGATTGGGTGAAAGCAACAATTGTTGCTTATTGTTAAATAAAATAATTGAGACCAATCCAAGCATGCGTTTCTCTCTGCTATATCGTTGTTTATTTATTTTAAGCCTAAAACACCGGGGCTCCACCGGGCGCAGCGTCGCGTCTCCGTCACCGTCAGGGAATGTTCCCTTTTTAATCAATGAAGGGTGGCTCCACTGCCCGCGTTGCGTGACATTAGCGTGCATGAAAATTGAACCGGTGCGTTTTTGACGCACGCGACGGAGACTCAACACGTCCGGTGGAGCCCTGGTGTAATTCATTGTGCGTCACTGCTCGCCTCGCCCCCCCCCCCCCCCCCCCCCCCCCCCGTCGGATGTCGAAGCGTCGACGATCGATCGGGATTCGTTTCGAAGCGTCGATCATCAAAAGCGTGATCGAAGGTCAGCCCTACAGTACAGTACAGTACAGTACAGAACCGTAGAGTAGAGTAGAGTACCATACAGTACAGTACAGTACAGTACAGTACAGTACAGTACAGTACAGTGCAGTACAGTACAGTACAGTACAGTACAGTAGAGCAGTACAGTACAGTAGAGCAGATCAGTAGAGTACAGTACAGTAGAGTACAGTAGAGCAGTACAGTAGAGTACAGTACAGTAGAGTACAGTACAGAAGAGTACAGCATGAGTATGCCCCCCTTGGCGACGCGTGCAAGCTAGGATGAGCTGGCCGAAGGCCCGTGAAATTCTAGTTCTATACATACAGTATGAAAATGCAATGAGCTGCTCGCTGCTCAGTGGCCTTTTTGGATTATGCAAATTGCCAGTTTGGGTAACCAAGCTAAAATTGTTCTATCTCCCCAAATACAAATCAAAACAAACAAAAAACAACATTATTAGGTTTGGTATTGAACAGATAGAAGACTAAAAGGTAATATTAAGGTACTGTATGTATTGGTGAACGGAAAGTTATCTTATGCATTACTTACACTGTACACTTGCACTATATTTAGGTTATTGAATTTCATAAAACATTTCCTTAGAATTTAGTTTATTGAATTTCATAAAACATTTCCTTAGAATTTATGTTAGGAACCTTTGTGCTACATCTTTCATGAAAACAGAAGTACGTCTCATGTTGTCTCTCCTGTAATAGATAATTACAATATTTCTAGATATGCTAATTTTAACAACTTTTCAGAGAAATATATTGTCTGAGCTGTATCCCAACCATTCTTCAAAGATAAATGATCAATAATGAGAGAGAACCATCAGTTTGAAGTAGAATACTTCATTCGGATTTTGAAAATTGTGTTTTGGCATGTGGTTATAAACGGAGTGATAACACACAGAAAGCTACCACCACTGCAATGCTATCACATATTTTCTAATTCTAGACATGTATACCTTCCCAAAAATCACTATGAGGCTTAGTCGGCCCAATGGTACCGATGACCCCAGATTTGGGGTCCTGGCTCACGGCCTATACCAATGCGAACACAAATGCTTCCATCACGTCACGCATGATCAACAAAGTTTGAGTGCATGCTGTGCACAGTCAGTGCACACACAGAAAGTTAAGAACGTCTTCACTGCTAGTGTGACAGTGTCTGTGTGACACGCTGAATCACACGTGTTCACCGCAGCCAGGCAAGAAATACTTCTCCCTAAAGTTTCCATAAAGTTCACTTAAGTTACGTTTGAGAAACTTATATAATTATGAATTTACGGTATGACAACAGCGAACGTGAAACATGAAGGACCCGGCGCGGCTACTCTGCTTCTCTCTCTTTACTGTTGTGAATGTCGTCTCGTCTGCCGTTACTGTTATGCAGTAGCTCTGCCCCGGCGATTTGTAAGCCCACCACAGCCGCTTTTGCAACACAGTGTGGGCTTGTAGGTCAGCTTAAAAGATCGACACCAGCAAAAGCAGGCTCCACATGATCAACTCCCAACGCGTTTTGTACCTTTGCAACTGCCGGTGTGAACGCACTGAAACTAAAGCCTGGTGACGCGCGGTTGGAAATGCACAGATGCAAGCGGTGATTTTGATACAGTACGTGCCAGGCGTGATCTCCTCATGTAAACAAAGCCATACATTAGCATTTCTATGGCCGAGGGTCGTTAGACTGGTGGGGATGGGCAGCAACAACGGACCGCATGGCAGCCCACTGAGCCCTGCAGTATGTATTGCTGTCTGGGGAGGGTCGGAGTTACTTGTTTTCAATGAATATAAAAGCCTGGGTACCGAGGCTACCTCTGTTCAAATCAAACGGCACACCTGGCCATTTCAAACGGCACACTAAAGTGCCGCGGCACACAGGTTGGGAAACACTGCACTATAGAGTGCTATCATAAATAAATATTTAGACAAATGGGCATCTAATTTACATAAATTCATCCTATTTACGCCTGTAAGGTCGTCGAGGCTAGGGCAAGTGCTACGGGCTAAGATGGTGTCTGAATAGGTCGTCAACCCTAAGCCATTCCAGTCTGTCAAAATGGGCAGGGGTGAGGTGGGTTCGAGTAGTGAGGCCAAGTAGTAGTAGCCTGACCAGTTTGTTTTGGGAAGTCTGGAGCCTTGTCTTAAGGGCCTTTGAGGTGCTGTGGTACCAAGAGGTGCATGCATAGTCGTAGAAACCTTGTACTAGGGCTCCTGTTAGGGTCTTCAAGGTGTTTTTGTTGACCAGTGAGGAGATCCTGTATAGGAATCCTTGGTTGACTTTTTTATTACGTTGGTGGCCATTTTATCACCGGAAAGATTTGCCTCCATGATGGAACCTAGGTAGGTAATTTCATCTTTTCGTGTGATAATATTGTCACCCACTCTAATCAAGAAGACGTCAGCCTTGCTGAGATTACTATTTGAGCCAAAAATAATGGATTAAGTTTTTCCCAGAAGTAAAGATAGTTTGTTATCAGCGAGCCAGGTGCAGATTCTACCGAGTTCAGAGCTGAGGGCCTTTTCAACCTGCAGCTTGTTCTTGTCCGAGACCAGCAGTGCTGAGTCATCTGCGAACAGGAACAAGTTGCAGTCACAAGCTGATGTCATGTCGTTAACATATATTAGTAACCCTACTATGCTTCCTCACTCAATTCTTATTTTACATTTCGTGTCAGTAAAAAGGAACATCACAGGTGCAGCATGGTGACTGGGCATATCAAGTTTGTTTTTAGTTTTTTCCAAAAAATGATGTTTTAGCAAATTCAACATAAACTAGGCGGAACCAGGGCGGAACAAGGCAGAAGAGCCTGCTGGTTAGTCAGTCAGGGACCAATCAGAAGGCTGACAAAGAGTGAATTGCTTTTAGCTTGTTACCAGTATGGAGTGGTTCACAGTGTCGTACATTCATTGTTTAGTGGCAAGATACTTTTCAACCTGTTCATAGACTATTTTTTCCATGACTTTCGAGATGGAGCTTAGAATAGAAACAGGACGGCAGTTGCCGGGGTCTAATTTTCTCCCTTTCTTTTGCAGGGGGGTTACTTTGGCCAGTTTGAAGTCTTGAGGGACCTGTCCCTGTTTGATGGAGAGGTTTATTATGTGGGTGCTGAATCTCTGAGAAATTTAGAGGGAATATTGTCATGGCCAGTGGGGTTGAAGGGCACTCAGTTTTTTTTAGCACCTCCTCAGTTGTTACCATTGTCAGCTTAAAATCATCTTAACAAACACATTTTGTAGAAGGCTTTGATGTGCTCTACACCAAAACGCCCAGAGTGGGAGGGCAGTTTGTTAACCAGTGTTGTTGCAATGTTTGTAAAGAAGATGTTTAAGAAGTTGGCCACATCTAGCTTGTCAGTGATGAGAGTGTCGTTGGATTTGATGTTTATGTTTGAAAACCTAGTTTTTAGTTTCTGACTGCTGGTTGGTTGTTAACCCTTAGACAGATTACTACTGGAAAACACGTGGAGTTTTGCATTAGTCTTTTCTGCCCTGTACGTGATTTTCCGTAGTTCTCTTTTTTTATTAATACCAATATATTAATTCGGTCCGCACCTCTGTATATAGTATTGAGCATAAATATCAACTACATTTCCCAGAATTCCCGTGTCACGTGACACACGTGTATGCTTTCCTATTGGAAACTGACGCCCAGCCCCCAGTGAACAGGGGGGTTGGTTGACTCCTCCGAGGTGGGCACTGGAGGAAGAGTTTTTCAGCCAGGTTTGCAGTCGCCGCAAAAAAAACAATCTGAAAAATGATCCATCCGTGTCCAGTGGCATTCTCCAGTCCCAGACCGTTGGCCGGGCTGCAACATCCACCCTCGCGGATTACACGTGTGCAATGTTTTTTCTTCTCCCCACCGGAGTTACCACCAAGGCTGATGCCCATAGGCGGCGGGTGTGTAAGGCTAGGGAAGGCTTAGCCTTCCCAAAAATGTTGCTGGGTATTTTTTTAATATATATAATATATGTGCGCAGCATTATATAGAAGGCTATTGTGTGTGCGTGTGTTGTCGCTGCCCCCTGGTGATCGCTGATCGGGTCATATGATTGGCTACTTGGTAGCCTTTCTATTCTTTCTTGGTAGCCTTTCTTTTCTCTTCCTTCCAGTCGCTTTGTAGCAAACAGACTAGTAGCGCTCGCTGGTTTGTTTTGGAAAACAGCAAAACGCAAAATGGATATAGCCTACGCCCTACGGTCTTTTTCAAGGCAAAGATAAAGTAATTCAGAACTAAGAAGAAGCTGTGAGTCCGAGTCGGCTCGGCTGTCAGCACTCAGCAGCACCACCAGTGACCGCACGGTTCACAGTTCACACCACTGCAGCAACACTGACACGTTCAGCGGAGTGGCTGCTGTCTCTGTGCCGTCTGTGAAGAGCCATGCGCCGGGAGGGGCAGCAACACCGCCGGGTAATCTCCACACTGACTCGAAACTTAAGAATACCCATATCGGCCAAAATATCCCAAAACAATGCCCGGGGAACTTTAATTAAAAGCTAGATGCAGTGTCTATAATTGGGTCAAGGGTGTTGCTTTCGTGAGCAATGGTGTACGAGATTGGTAATAAATTGGTCAAAGTAACTAATTTTTAGACCATCTGGGGGAAATAAATAAATAAATTTGCGCGGCCTCGCTCCGCTCGGCCGCGAGAGTTGCCCCCCCCCCCCACGCAATTCTAGCCTACCCAAAGGTAAAATCCACCCGCCGCCTATGCTGATGCCTTCGCTAAAAGGTAATTTTATTGTATTCGAAAATGCCCTAATATGACATGTCTAGTAAGACGATCCCTATATTTGGCCCGAGCCGACCTAGTGCTGATATCAGATAGATGTGGTAGAACCATATATGGATAGATCTAACTGGTTTAGTCATCGTGACATGCATAGTCGGAGAATATATAACAAGGGTCGGTACTATAGGTGATCGACGTAGCTAACAAAAACATCTGATCAAATGAATGTATTGTACTGTGTCTTTGTGGGCCGAATCGTGGCATCGTGGCATACAAATAGATGTTTGTATAATTAGTATCACGATAAAATAATATGGCGACGTTAGAATGACACCACCAATGAGTGATCGCGTGTAATGTAGCTGCCCAGCGTATATCCAGCACCATCACGTCACCACATTCCACTGGCTGTTGGCTAGTAGTAGTTGCTAACAAACACTGCACAAATGGTACTGGCTATTGGCCGGGCCACAAGCCCGGGCAATAGCCAGTACCAATGTTGCTGGATGATTGCGACGCAATGGTGCTGGATATACCCTGGGCAGCTAGCTACATTACCACCGATCACTCATTGGTGTTTCATTCTAACGTTGCCATATTATTTTATCGTGATACTACTTATACAAGCATCTATTTGTATTTGTCATGCCACGACTCGGCCCACAAAGACACTGCACAATAAAATCATTGATCGCCAGCAGCCGGGTAAAACGCCATGTAATAGTAGCGTGCACTGACTACAGCTAAAATGTTTATTTCTTTTTATATATTTAGAACTGGCATCAGATGAGGAGGAGGAGGAGGAGGATGAAGAGTCAAGACTGCGATGGCGTTCTCCGACACTGAACCGGATTCATTCATTCATTCATTTCAGGGGGGGGCAGTTTTTGGGTGTTTTTTTTATTTAGCCTACTCACACATAACCTGACTCCGCCAGATGGGGCAGCAGAGAGTACACTGGGTTCCCCCCTCCTGCTCCCATCTGGGAACTCTCAGGCAGACTTGATGCCCGGCCACAAAACGGCCTGGCCAATCAGCAGCAGCTAGAAGCGAAGTTGCTCACAAAACGGCCTGGCCAATCAGCAGCAGCTAGTAGAAGCTAGAAGCTGCTGCTAGAAGTTGCTAGAAGCTGCTGCTGATTGGCCAGGCCGTTTTGTGGCCGGGCATCAAGTCTGCCTGAGAGTTCCCAGATGGGAGCAGGAGGGGGGAACACAGTGTACACTCTGCTGCCCCATATGGCGGAGTCAGGTTAACTCACACACACACACCGTCAAGGACTGGGTTTGGGGACATTTGGGAGGAGTAGCTCTGATCCATAGCTCTAAATGCGCATTTAGAGCTATGGATCAGAGCTAGGGGAGGAGTAACTGTTTTGTATGTAGGCCTATTTATTTTCTGTAATATTTATCATTTTATTATGTTAGTAGTCGTAAAAAATAAAAGACGCTTTTACAATGAGTTAGACCTGTCATGACTATTTTGTTCACTATTGTGAGGTTTATTGTATATGACTAAGCAAGTTTCAACTGTGATTTACTCTGTAACGGTAGATGGTAATAACTCAATTTCTTTTTTTATAATACAGTATACATTCAAGTCTATATTTTGATACATATCATGGGCACCAAGTCATATCAAAACAATGTCCTTGGATGTGTTTTTTATCAAAACTGTGTTTCTTCATAACAGGTTTTTGAGATACATGCATGAATAGACAAGGTACTGGTAAGACTATGTAAACATGGTATATATCAAAATGTGCGTTAGAATGTCTAATTTTACCCCAAAAAAGAATTGAGTTTATATGATGTTCCAATTTCAGAGCTATGGGGACTTTTAGCTGGATAGGTCAGATTGATCATGACTGACCATGCTATTTATAGATGGCAAAATATCTACAGTGGTACATGTGAGAAACTTTTTATTTTATTTTAATTGAACTAGACAACTCACCCTTTAAAATGAGATATTGCATGGCTATGTATGCCCAGCAGAAAAAAAGTTATTTAGAAAATAAAACTTCAACCGGGCATAACTTTTTTTGGTTGTCCTAGAAACAGAAACAGTGTAAATGCAGGCTCTTTTAAATGGCTTCCAACACAAGAACTAAACATTTTATCAACTCAGTTCATTTTTCCAGTTCCTGGAAGCAGACAAGTCAAGCTTTCTCTGAAGGTCTTTCGTTGTCACACATTCACAACAGAGAATTTTCAATAAATCATTCAAAAACGCCATTCTGCCATAGAGAAGTCTACAAACTATATAGAAATCCTTGAAACTCTCAAAGAGTTAAGTAGCTTCCAGAGCAACCGAGGATTGTTTTTGTTTTCCTCTGCTTTATCATTGATAAAGTTACTTTTTGCGGATTTGGTCATGGCAGTTACAATGTTTCTTAGCTTGTTACGTTGGGTTTTTAGGATGCCCAGTTGGGTTTGGATGTCACTGTTGAAGCTCTTGGCTAGCTTGGACTTGCATTTAAGAAGTTCAGAGCATTTTTTGTCTCTGGCTTTCATTGCAGTCAGAATGTCCGGATTCATCCATGGTTCTGAGCGGGTTTTGACCCTGTTGGTTCTCATGTAAATTTGGTTTTAAAGCCAAGCCATGCTTCTTCGACTAGTGAGCTCCTCAGCTCATCGGACCAAGATTGGGAGTGAGTCTGCAGTTCTGATTGCAATGGGAAGTTAATTTCATAGTTTTGGGGCCAGAAGGGAGAAGAGTTTGCAACGTTTTTAGTGAATGTACTAACAGCTTCCATGCAGTGTCTGATCTGAGTGAGCGGGAAGGTTTGTAGGGTCCGATCAGACAAGTTTGCGTAATATGCGTGTGCCATACCTAGTCCATGGGCTGAATGAGATATCGGTACCACTAAAAGGGACAAGACATATGTGGTATCATTTTGTTCGTCTGACATCCAGGAGTGAGAAAATGTGTGATAGCAGTTTCAGAAGGGCAGCTGAATACCATTTTAGTGGTATACTGTGATTATGCAAAACCACATACTTCATTGTTGTCTAAACTCCAAAATGATTCACTTTTATGCACATTTCTGATGTTTGTACCATGGATAGACATGACCAACATCATAATAAAACAACAGACATGCTGAATTATACTTCTGGTAGTCATACCGGGAAAATACAAAATCTTAAAACTTCATAGAATCATGAGTGATACCTTGTTTTATTTATTTGAGGATGTAGAAACCATTTAGACATTACTCAAGGTTGTACCCCAGCACACAACTCAACTCAGGAAAACATGTAATAAACATGTAAATGAGGATCACACAACTAGACTTAACTTAGAGATAACACACACACTCACTGACACACACCCACACACACACACACGCGCGCACACACACACACACACACACACGCTGTATTATGTGGGTGCAGGTCTTTTTTCCGACATACAAATAGCCGACGGGACAATGGACCATTGGGTGGGGGGGTGCGTATAAAACAATGCACGAGTGAGTCCCCTCTCTCGCTGCATATGGCAGAGAGAGAAAGGGGGGGAGAGAGAGAGAGAGAGAGTGTGTGTGTGCGCGGTGAGTGAGTGGCCCCCGTAAAATCTGAATTTTATACGCACCCCCCCCCCCCCCCCCGGGGCGTATAAAACAATGCATGAGTGAGTCCCCTCTCTCGCTGCATATGGCTGAGAGAGAGAGAAAGAGGGGGGAGGGAGAGAGAGAGAGGCGCACGTATGTGTGTGTGTGTGAGAGAGGGGGGGAGAGAGAGAGAGTGATTGATTGATTGATTGAAATATTTATTAACAGTTTGCAGAATTACAGTACATTTCAAGCACAAACTCAATACAAAGACTGTTAACTGAGTGGACTACCCAATTAAGCATTACACTTGTTTACAAGAGGGTCCACCATGTTCAATTCATCAAAACATTTAGAGACGTACAGATAGACACTTCTATATAGACAAAGAACAGAACAGGAATTCATCATAATGGAGGTAAAAAGGGAAAAGAAACGGTGAGGGGAAAAAGGGGGGGGGGGATTCAGATTTTACGGGGGCCAGTTTCGAATTGCAGCCGTCCGTAGGTGCCCTTTGAGAGCACCTATAGAGCGCCACAGTCCCGCCCCCTTTCATGACAACGCCAGTCCCAGGAAATTAATCCCAATACATTTTTCCCATAGACATTTCATAAAGTATTTATTTAAAGACCTTTTAAGCGTCGTACGAAGCCAACTCGAGTCGTGACAAATCATGACAACAAATACAATATTTTGGACCAAACAAATAATTACAAAGAAGAAAAACAAAAAAAGTGTTGTAATCTGCCGTTTTTTCTACTTTCTAATTCTTTGTTTGGCCCAAAACATTGTGTTTAGTGTTATGATTTGTCACGACAAGAGTTGGCTTTGTCCGCGGCGTAAACGTCTTTAAATAAATACTTTCTGAAAAGTCTATGAGGAAAATGAACAGGGATTTATTTTCCGGGTCTCTCGAGGGGGCGGGACTGCGACGCTCTATAGTGGATGGAAAGAACGAGACAGGCAGTGGTGCTTTTAATTGACATGGTATGTATTATGTCGCTATGAATCACGCTGGATTATAATTTCTTCACATCCCTATATTCTTCTCTCTCCCTATCTCCCCCCTCTCTCTCTCTCACTCCCCCCTCTCCCCCCTCTCTCTCTGCCACATGCAGCGAGAGGGGACTCACTCACCTCCCCCCACGCGCGCGCACACACACACACACACACACACACACACACACGCGTGCACACGCCTCTCTCTCTCTCCCTCCCCCCTTATCTCTCTCTCTCCCTCCCCCTCTCTCTCACACACACACACGCGCAAACACACACGCACGCACGCGCACACACACACACACACACACACACACACACACACACACACACACACACACGTGTGCCTCTCTCTCCCCCCCTTTCTCTCTCTCTCTCTGCAAATATGCAGCGAGAGAGGGGACGCACTCGTGCATTGTTTCATACGCACCCCCCCCCCCCCCACACACACACACACACGCCGCGCGCACGCACGCACGCAAGCACCCACACTCACTGGGTGCGTTGCCGTTGCGCGCTACTCGGTCTCCCGTGTCGGAATATTGCCTCGTCTAAACTACGGTTTTCGGACTATTGCGGGAACTTCTGTCTTTCTAATATCATGTCGGACTGTTGGAGTAAAGAGTAAAAAGACGGAAAAAAGTCCCCCTCCCGTATTGGGTTACTTCTGGAGATACTGATGTAATGGTTCTCTATTTAGCCTTCCAAAAACACATCCCTTATCCTATCTATCAGAAATGCAGGTACACTAAACCGCACACGGTTTGTGGACATAGACAAGCTTTGGGAGAAAATCTCTGTGATATGGTCACGCTACAGTATGTGAGTGCCTTTAATTGCTGGTCGTGGAAAACTCAATGCACTGAGATTATTGAAGAAAAACCCAGAATTTCAGGAGACATTCAAACAACTTGGCCAGAATTGGGATGTTTCAACAGAGCTCTTTGATCAACTGCAGCAGTTCACTTGTAGCTGGAACCTGTCTGGGACCACCTCCAGTGACGTGAACCAGATCCGCTATTTTTTGTGCCAGGAGAAGGGAGGCTGATTCCAGTCAACTCCTACCATGTAGAGAATGTCTATTTCTCCATGCCATCCGTGCCAATTACCAGACTCGAATATGGAGATGCTCTCTGCAGACTCGTCCATCCCATACAAAGTGGATGGACAACTGTTGATGATGCACAGTTAGCAATTTACTGGATGCGCACAGCCCCTGCACCAGATGTAGCCCTTGAGTTTTTGGCTTGTAAATGTGCACGTCTATGCAAGCTTCCTAACTGCAGTTGTCTCAGCAATGGGTTGAAATGTACAGGCCTCTGCAAACTCCAGAATGTACAATATTAACTGTTTCTCTAGAACACTGCCAGCATTTTTACTAATCTTTCAAGACCCACAGAATATTTAGATCTATGAATTCAGAAAGGTCTCCGGAATTATTATCATCTTATTAGCTTGGGGTTACGTTTCGGGTGAATTACAGTAAACTAGGCCAAGGCCAAGATATGCCAGTTTTGTTAACACTTTGGATTGAAAATGACCTTGACATTGACCTTCGACCTTTGAATGAACTTGAATTGCTTCAGTCAGCTCATAAATCAACTCGGCACCCCAGTAAATGGTAAATAAATGGTAAATGGTCTTGTGTAATGCACAATCTATGTAAAGCACCTTTATCCATGGCGCTTTACATAGATTGTGCATTACATTCACCCATTCACACAGACATTCATACACCGATTGCAGCTGAAGCCATGCAAGGTACCAACCAGCACATCGGGAGAAATTTGGGGTTCAGTGTCTTGCTCAAGGACACTTCGACATGTAGACAGGAGGAGCCGGGATTCGAACCGCCGACCCATGGATCATTGGACGACCTGCTCTACCTCCTGAGCCACAGCCGCCAGTAAACCTATACTTTGATAGCAGAATCATCCAAATCGGCCCATTAGTTGCCAAGTTATGCCATTCACTATGTACCAATTTCTTTCATCAGATACCAGATATAAGGGCTGAAAACAAGTAATCAGCTGCCATTGCTATCATATCATTTAATGAACTACAGACATGTAGCAATACAAAAATCATATGCAACCTTTGTCCCTTGTAGTGGTACCAATATCCCAGAAATAGGCCTCTAGCCCATGGAGTAATACCTTTGGTTGCTTTGAATGCCAGCATCAGAATTTTGTACTCTGTGCGGGCAGCGACCGGGAGCCAATGGAGGGAGCGGAGAACCGGGGAGACGTGAGAATTGTGGCTGGTTGAAGACTAAGCGAGCTGCGGCATTCTGGATCAATTGGAGAGGCTTAAGTGGACATGCTGCCAGTAGGAGAGAGTTACAAGAGTCAGGTTTTTGACTCCTGGTTGAGGAAGGGTCTGATTTGCAGGTTTATGCCACACCAACACCAAACTACACACACTGTGTGTGTGTGTGTGTGTGTGTGTGTGTGTGTGTGTGTGTGTGTGTGTGTGTGTGGTTTGGTGTCACACGACACCAAATACACACTGCAGGCTGGTGAACTCTGAACAACACCAGCTTAGCTACACGTAGCATTAAGCAAGCTGAACTACATTAAGCTAGCTGAACTACATTTCCCAGTAGCTGTTTGTTGTTTGTTGCCCAGCCGGGGAGCCTGATGGAGGGGAAAGGAACTGGTTGGAATAACGTGTTTCTTCCACGCGCTACGTCCGGCCAGGGAAACTCTCCCCTGTCAGGTGAAAATAAACAGCTTGGACTCCTCATGCATAGAAAGAAGCATAAGGTCAGTACGCTGCCCTCCCCAGGTTGGCAGAGGGAGTGTAGTGCCCAGGATTTCCAGACAAATGACCAACCGAACCATATTGTTTTGACTAGTTTTCTCCTTCTGTCTGTGTGTAAAGAGGTTTCAACTGAATATGAGAAGTGGCGATCCAGTCTGGTCCAGGAGGAACCACAACCTCCACAACATCAGAGGAGATCCAGTCTGGTCCAGGAGGAACCACAACCTCCACAACATCAGAGGAGATCCAGTCTGGTCCAGGAGGAACCACAACCTCCACAACATCAGAGGAGATCCAGTCTGGTCCAGGAGGAACCACAACCTCCACAACATCAGAGGAGATCCAGTCTGGTCCAGGAGGAACCACAACCTCCACACATTAAAGACGAACAGGAACAGGAGGCTGATGTGTCATCATTGACATTACTACACTGGGAGACGAGCTGTGACACTCTCTCAGGTAAATCAAATCAAACTATCGGCGCCACATCACCATCTGGTGGAGGGCTCTCGCTGCCACGCCTGTATTCTCAATGGCGAGCACTTTTAGTTTGAAAGCCGGTTTGGCCGGAAACTGAGAGTCAGGAAGTAAAAATCTGCTGGGTAACATGTCCCGCGATTGTCATTTAATCCACCCAAAACGTTTAGAGAAAGGAGCCACAAATCAATCTTGTTTTTGGTCTAAAAAGAAGAATCCGAGATATTGGCGTTCTAAGATACTGCGTCCTCATAGACAGCATAACAACAGATATTAGCGTTCTTAGGCGCGATTCATACTCCTATTTTAGAGCCGAATAAAAGTCGGTTCGGCCCTGTAGAGCCTACAATGTGACGTCATTTGAGGTTCGGGGGGGGGGGGGGGGGGGGGGGGGGGGCGGGCGGGTACCGTCCTAAAGTCGGCTCTTCGGTGCTACTGAAAGTTTCTGACGAGCCGAAATCATTTCGGCACTACAGCGCCGAAACAGCGGTAAAATAGGAGTATGAATCGGCCCTACGATGCTGCGTCCTCATAGACAGCATAACACCATTGTTTTGTTTCATTCCATTTTGGAAATAACTTCCTACTTCCGGGTCGTCTCTCGTCTGTACATCTCGAACTCGACAGATTCACACGCAGTGCTCAAGTCACCCGTTTCTATATCAACCCCACACTGCACGTGTCATTTTGAGATTAGATTTATAATTGTTTAAAAAAAAGTTCATAATATAAATTAATTTAGTCTGGTTTTCTACAGGAGTGTTAGGCTGTTTACAAAGTTTAATATGATACATATCTTATAGTCCTTTAGTCTCCATAGTCTAGTTTGTGCATATTGTCTTCTTTCTTGGTCCTGCCTTATCACTGCTTGCAGCTATATTTTCCTTTTGGATATGTAATTGTCCTAGAGATTGTTTAAATTAAATTGTTTGGGTGAGTATATATGTTTCATCTGAAACTAGCAACTTGCAAGATACACACAACTAGATCATACATAGCCTACTTATACCCTCCCAACTTGAAAGTTAAATCTTAATTATGACTAAAAATATTCCTTTTACCCATCAAATTATTTTGAAAGATAGTTTGGTTACGTTACCATCAACAGCCAACCAGCTCTGTTCCATAGCTCTAATGCAATGACATTAGGGCTATGGACCAGGTCTACTTTCAAAACCAAATTTACATCAGTGCTAAACAACATGGCTCCTTTGAGAACCATCAGGGTCAAAACCCGCTCGGAGCCATGGATGCATTCGGACATACTGACTGCAATGAAAGCTCTGAACTTCTTAAATGCAAGTCCAAGCTAGCCAAGCGCTTCGACAGTGATCTCCAAACCCAACTGTGCATCCTAAAAACCCAATGAAACAAGCTAAGAAACATTGTAACTACCATGACCAAATCCGCAAAAACAAACTTGATCAATGATAAAGCAGAGGAAAACAAAAACAATCCTCGGGAGCTCTGGAAACTACTAAACAACCAACTAGGCTGCGGTCCGAAACTACAAAACAAGTTTACAAACGTAAACATCAAATCGAACGACACCCTCATCACTGACAAGCTTGACGTACTTAAATTTACAATTTAGGCATTTAGCAGACACTCTTAATCCAGAGCGATTTACATTAAGCAAGAACAAAAAAGCATGGCAATTCATCACATACATAAAAAGTAGTTAACATAAATCATACGCGAGCTAAGAACGTAATAGTAGAATAGTTATATAATGAAACTATGCATGGATACTTTATTGCGAATGCACATGTAACCCAGGCAGAACATGTCTGTCTGTGTGTGACACCACCTGCCCGCCACCAGAGGGCGCAGCTGTATCACGCACAAAAAAAGCACACACACACACACACACAGTAGAATACTTAAAAAAAAAAAAACTTAAAAAAGTACGTAATTTATTCTAATTGTTGTTATTGCAATTTACGAGCTGCGTTTGATTCCCGCGTTTGCGCGTCTTACTTGTAGTGCTATGTCTACATAAAATGCTATCTTAAGTATACATACAAATGTCATGGCTAGGGCAAGTGCTACGGGCCATGATTGAGTCTGAAGAGGTGGGTTTTCAGACTACGGCGGAAGATTGGGAGTGAGGCTGCAGTTCTGATTGTAATAGGAAGTGCATTCCATAGTTTTGGAGCCAGAAGGGAGAAGAGTTTGGGACGTGTGGAGCGTTTTCCGGCAATCTTAGTGAAGGTACTTCCAGCTTCCCTGCGTTGGCTGATCTGAGTGTGCGGGAGGGAGGGTTTGTAGTGTTCGATCATACTTGCAAGATATGGGGGAGCCATACCTTTGGTTGCTTTGAATGCCAGCATCAGACTAAAATGGCAATGGTAACTACTGAGGAGGTACTTAAAAAACGGTGCCCTCCAACCCCACAAGGCCACTGGCCAAGACAATATTCCCTCCAAACTGGAGGAACGTATCTATCGGTTGGGAGGTGTATTACACTCCTACCTTTTGATGCTTTCATGGTTACTGACCTGATCAAACTGCTTTTTATTGAACAGTAGGCTTACGGAAGATACGTTAACTTAACCCCCCCCCCAATTGTAACATCCGTGAAATACTTTGTTTGGAATCTGAACGTTCATGTAGATGTAAGGGCTGCAAATGTTGCAGGTGCGTAAACCAAGTTGAATTTCTTCCATGACGCACGAGCGTAATGAAACATGGCTAATTATGTCATGCCAGCCACTCGTCGTCAATTCATATACATGGCCCCGACTTTAAATAAGAGTATGCAGAGTCCACATCTGTACCAAAGTTTGTTGTCGTTTGGTTATTTTGAATGTTTATCCTGAAAAGCTTGGTCCATATAAAAACAGACCCAGGACATCTGTGACTGGTGTCACAGATGTCAAATATCAGATGTATTCTGGATAATGGTTAATTAAACCATTCTGGTAAAATGTTTTTTATATACATATTTGGACTGCACTACGTCAACAAATACAGGCCATTGCCCTCCCATTACATTGGGGTCTTGAAAACAAACAAAAAAACATGCCGGTGTCTTGAAAAACAAATGAAAAGGGTTAGAGTATAATGCTGGGGGTCATCCACATCACCTGCAATGGAGAGAGGTTGCTTAGTGAAATGGATAGATTGTCAATTGTCGAGAAATATATCTAGACATGTCACCTACCCTTCGTCCGGGGGAAACACAGTGGGGAGTGGGACAGGGACCGGGAGGGCTCCTCCGGCCCCGCCCTGGATGAACTGGGCCTCAGCCAGGAGCAGCCGTTTCTCCTCCATCACCAGCTTCCGCCTCTTGATGGCCAACAGCTCCTCCTGGAGAGCATTGGACCTCTCCAGGTGGCTGTTGGTCCGCTGCAGCTGGTCTTCGATGCCCTGCAGCAGCACCAGCTTCTTCTCCTCTGCCTTAAGGAGCGTCTCACTGCACTTGCAGGTGGGTGCACCTGCAGTGAGTGCCTGCAGTGGATGCATCCTTATGCCACCCCTCATCCGGATTGACCGGACCTGGCCTGCTCTATGCCCGAGGGATGGTCGTGTGGACTGCTGGGCTGCTGCAGGGCTGCTGGGTGCGGAGGGTGGGTTGATGGCCTCAGGCATGGCCTGTTGGGTCCTCAGGTGACAACCCCTCTCCCCCAACATATCGACCCCCCCCCCCCCCCCCCCCCCCCCCCCACGGCAGTCTTAGAAAGGATCTGGAGGATCCTCTCCTCTTACGGGGTGAGCTCAGAGTTCTCTTCTGGCCCACCACCAGTGGCCCGGGCCTCTCTATGTATGGCCGCGCTCTTTTTTTTTGGCCCCACTGCACATATCGTGCCATTTTTTGCGGACTGCAGTCCACCCCCACAGACCACACCTGCTCGAAGGCACCATGTCCCGGGCAATTGCCTTGAATTTAAATTGATTGAAAAATGTATTAACAGTTTGTGTACATTTCAACGAAAGCCTACTGGTCAATACAACATCTGCTTCAAGGGTAAAACCATACATGTGTTGACAAGACATACAAATATACACATCTATGCAAAATAAAAATACACAAATGAAACAAAAGGGAATAGTGAACAGTATAGCCTACCATCCAGAGTTCCTGTTTAGTTGTATCTCTTTTCCCTCTGGAGGGGGAGGGGGGGGGGGGGGGGGGGGGGGGAAGGAAGAGTGTTACTGAAACGATGTTGGTGCTTCTTGCACTTCCTTTATAAGCAATAAATGTTCTCCAATGCATTTAAAATGCATGTAAAATCTGAATCCCCCCGCACCCACCCAACCCTTTTTCACCTCATTAATCTTTCCATACAAGGCAGGGCTTGACATTAAGGCTTGTCCGCTTGTCCGGGACAAGTAATAAATCTTTCCGGACAAGTGCATCAATTGTTTTCTTGTCCATTGGACAAGTGACTCTTGGTTTAACCTTTTCTGTGATGCTCCTAGCGGCCAACAATATTGTCTGGCATTATTGTCTGGCTTTCCTAATAATCCCAATAATTCCAATATTGGTAATAGCCCTAGAATGATGATCTTACATAGATTTAATTTATTCCAAATACACAGCAATAGATTGTATTCACGCACGGTTAGCAGACTGACCATCGGCATTTAAACGTGTAGCCATGCTGCATTTGTCCTACTGCGTTTGTACCCACCCAGTAATTAATTACTAAGATTTGGAGTCAGATATTGTGCTCTAGTTTCATATTCATTTGAAAGTTCTGGCAGAAAACGTGTTTTAAGTAAAATATCGCCACTTTTATAAGAGGAAAACCTGGACTGTAAATATGTTCCTTTGGGAACAGTTGATGTTTGGGAAGCACAAACGTATGGGGCACACAATTGACAGGTGGTAATTGATCCCACCACCTATTTTTATGTGGCCCATACATTTGTGCTTCCTAAAGGAAGTTTTGATATGTTCAGTCCTGACTCCTGCGCTCATTCCGGGCCCCTTGCTGGAGAGAATGTCATCCATGTGCAGCTCGTGGAATAGTAGATATTTTACTATATAGGTTTTATGCCAGAACTTTCAAATGAATATGAAACTAGTCTCCAAACGACTCCAAGCCTTAGGAATTAATTATTGGGTGAGTGCACACGCAGTGCTACAAGTTTAAATGCCGACAAGGTCAGTCTGCTAACTTATTTCTGGAAATAAACAATATATGGCTGTGTATTTGGAATACATGAAATGTATGTTAGATCACAGACATTCTAGGGCTATTAACTTGTACACTTTAACTAATATACACCAACTTAAAATGTATTTGTGTGTGCCCGGACAAGTGAATGGGAAATGTACTTGTCCACAGGACAAGTGCCTCAAAAAGTTAATGTCAAGCCCTGCAAGCAATGAAAAAGTATATTGTAAACGAGTAGGATATTTACTCTGTCCACTGTAATGTTAATGTGATTGTCAAGTGAACTTAGAGCTCCCTTGTCCTCATTAACCAAGCATTGCAATCGTACCAACTAAACCTTTGTCATTCTATATTATTGTGTCAGTCTTAGAATGACAGGTAATGCATTACATTGGTAATTGTTTTCCTGTCTTGTTCATACGCTGCAAATTTAGCCTCAAACCCACTTTAACATAATGAGTGCTGCCTGCTGGACGAAAGTCGTATGGCACTTGGGTGCCGGTGATTTCAGGCTATTCCACTATGACTCCGCTTTTGGCATCCATCTTGGATATTAAAGTATTAGCGTTTATTACCAAGCTAAAATAAGGCCAATCCTTGCTCTAGAAAACGCCAATGTTCCAATCGCAATGACCGAATAATCAGAAATGACCTCCGAACATTGGAGAATAGTTGAAAACCATGCACTAGTAGTAATTCATGAATCCCATAATCTCAAGATTCTTATTAAAGTCCTGATTCACTTGATTTCAGACCGGTGTATGGAGTCCAGACTGCAGGTGAAAATGAACTCTCCAGACTCAGCCAGGGACATTTCTATTAAACAGGAGGAACCTGAAGACATTTCTATTAACCTGGAGGACGCTGAAGACCACATACACCTAAGTAAGTTTCATGTGGTCTTACTCTCTTTAATATTTTCTGTTGGGCTGCTACAATGTCTGCGAAGCTCATTTCTTGGCCAGGTCCAAGGACCTCCAATATTTATAAGCGACTAGCTAGCCATGAGGGAGTATGAATTGAATTCACCCTTTGTCAGCCTTCTGATTGGTCCCTGACTGACTAACCAGCAGGCTCTTTATGCCTTGTTCCGCCCTGTTTCCGCCTTGTTTATGTTGAATTTGCTAAAACATCTTTTTTGGAAAAACCTAAAAACAAACATGCCCAGTCACCATGCTGCACCTGTGATGTTCCTTTTTACTGACACCAAGTTTAAAATAAGAATTGAGTGCACAGAATATCAATACAAAGAAACTGAAAAACATGTTATTTCAATGGTAGTGGAGAGAGAGGACTTTTGTCCAACCACGAAACGGCAACCAATGAGTACGAAGAGGGGCACAACCACGGGCCGGACTTGACAAAGGGTGAATTTTATTCAGCCAAACTAAATTCAGGGCGGGGACCCATCCTGAACCAACTTGCTCATCCGTACTTGTGAATATCAGTTTTGGCAATACAATTTGCAATCTTATGTTCAGCAAGATTCTGCCCTAAAATATCAATTTCATTATCTTTTGTAAGGTTAACATAATATTGCCTTTAGCTTCTGCCAATATTTGTTATATTCTCTGCTAGGGCTCAAGTCATTATTCAATTCCTTCATTTCAGACCAGTGTGTGGAGTCCAGACTGCAGGTGAAGATGAACTCACCAGACTCAGCCAAGGATATTTATATTGAACAGGAGGAACCTGAAGACATCTCTCTTAAACAGGAGGAACCTGAAGACATCTCTCTTAAACAGGAGGAACCTGAAGACATCTCTCTTAAACAGGAGGAACCTGAAGACATCTCTCTTAAACAGGAGGAACTTGAAGACCACCCAAACCGTAGTATGTATTTTCACTATACGATAATATTGGCAATGTCAATGATAATATCTGGATAATATAGGAACAGGAAACAAGTCCCCAGGACTTTTTGTGTAATACTTTTGGCCTAAATGTTTTACTGTACCTTACCCTAATCCAAACTTTGATGCTGAGCGGGGAGACATTGGATCCTACTTTTATTGACCGGTTTCCCCGCCGTTAGAGGTTTTCAAACATGGCCGAACAGACAAAGTTCGCCAAATGGACACCGGCGTCTGTTCAGCCACCCAGCGCCATGCGATTCTCCCACCCGGCCCCGGTCGCGCCGGGCCAGCTCGCAGCATCTCCCACCCTGGCCCCCTATTTTTGAAAAAAATAGATTTCCTTTCCCTACGTGACACACCCGGTCCCGGTTTCCGGGGGCCGTGCGGCGATTTTTCGAGGCGCAACAGAGGCGTAACGCTGAGCTCCCCCAGCGGGCGGAGCTGTGGAGTGGGCTCCTGGCAAAAAAACACCGCGGAACGGACGCCAACGAAGGCGATGGCCAAAGAGGCAGCGTAACACTGTATGGAATTCTATGCCAAACAGACTATACTTTTGGGATGTCCCACTTTGCAAAATGGACACCATTTTAAACCAATTAGTCAATACTACCAAGGCCAAACAAACTTTAAAACAGAAAGGGAGGTCGCACAGCTCGTAGTCGCGATGCCAAAAATACTTTTTTATTACAGTACATCAGGGTTCCCCAATAGGCGGCCCGCGGGCCATTTGCGGCCCGCGGAGCGCCCCCTTGCGGCCCGCGGAAGAATTTCAGAAAAAATAAATAAAAATGGGGGTCAGTAGCCTATGCATGTCAAACTGGGCATCCTTTTCAAATGAGGTCCTGCCCTGAAAATGAATTTTCAGGGCAAGACCCCCAGCCTGGTACCCTAGTCAAAATATGGCCCTCGAGGAAAATTAATTGGGGAACCCTGCAGTACATTTTATTTATTAGGTAATTAATTGTAGAACACTTTACCTGCGATTCGCGATTGCCCGAGTTATGTTTTCATTTTTTAATCCACGTTTTAAATCAGTTTTAAGGGCAATCCACCGGACAGAATTGGATATGAGACGCGTTTTGATGACGTCATCGCAAAAAGGTCCGTCGCTCCGGCATGCAAAGGTTTATGGGAAATGTAGTCCTCATTGTTTACAATGGGAAAGCTGCCTAGCAGCACGCGGCTGCCCTGTCCGGTCAGTTGTTGTGATCGTCACTTTGGAATATTTTATATATAATAACATTTTTTTCTTTCTTTAACACAACAAAAAACGGTATGATAATGTTGACAGGAGTCAGCAGTAGGTTGCGTGCTCTGCTCGCGCACATGTAGGCCATCCATGGCCAGCATGTGTGCAAAGCGCAAGTTGAAAGCTCGACAGATCTCTGATTTCAAATCATTCATGTCCAAATAAGGCCTTAAAAGCACTATAGGACCAAAAAGTTATTTTTCATATTATTGAGGGGCCTCTAGCCCCTCCTATGTCCAGCTTTGAGGGTAAGTGTAAGCACAAAGATTGTCCTAACACAAACATTGAATGCCATTGACAATGAATGGCCAGTTTTGAGTGTTTGTGTTAACACAAACATTGAATGCCATTGACAATGAATGGCCAGTTTTGAGTGTTTGTGTTAACACAAACATTGAATGCCATTGACAATGAATGATCAGTTTTGAGTGTTTGTGTTAACACAAACATTGCATGCCATTAAATGGTGCATTTATATAGTAAATGGTGCATTTATATAGCGCCTTTATCCAAGGCACTTTACATGAATGATCAGTTTTGAGTGTTTGTGTTAACACCAAAATTGAATGCCATTGACAATGAATGATCAGTTTTGAGTGTTTGTGTTAACACAAACATTGCATGTCATTGACAATGAATGATCAGTTTTGAGTGTTTGTGTTAACACAAAAATGTAATGCCATTGACAATTGCAGGTTTTCATAGTAGTCTGCTACCTACAGTCGCAACAAAGACAATACATACACCACTGAAGTCCTGTCATCACTGCTGCTAGATGACTCATTTGAACACTCATTTGTTTTACCATCATTTTGAAACCTTTTTAAGGCTGTGAAAATTATTGCGTTAACGGTGTTAATCAATTGCGTTAATTAATTGCGTCAAAATATTTATCGTAATTAAATGCATGCGCAGTCTTGACCCGCAGTGTTGTCCCTGTACGCATTCAATGAATGTTCACGAATCCGTTTATTTTTTCTTGAACTGAACGTACTGTATTTCTGCTTGATGAACGTCATTGTGAATGCGTTCATTCTGGGCATGTGTGAACAACTCTCTGACAGTTCACTTCAAACTGTCCCAGATTTCCATAGAGCCTTCTAGGAGAAAACTAGCTAAAACATAGAGAACCAGCTAAAACAAAAACACTGAGGTAAACTGTGTTGGTTGATTAAACACAACGTGCCACGCTGCCACCGAAAACTAGCTTCCCGTAGCTTATTACTTTTGCGCTGTGTAACGTCGCTTCGGCCAACAAAACACAGCTCTCAAGTGAAGCTTGAGTGGTGCTTGACTTGTGCTTCGTTGTACGATGGGTTGCATGCTGAAAATAGTTGATCTACAAGCTCACAACGCATCGCATCCACAATATGTTGTGAGTTTGTAGATCGGCTATTTGCAGGTACGCGGAAATATGCAGGATGTGAGACGTTTAGAAACTTTAGCCTTCACAATAAAGGCATTCCAGCTTTCCTCCACCAACTTCGTGTAGGACTGTTGGTCCTTGACGCACTCCTGGGGATGTTGGGCGGTCCTGCTCAAGGGAGCCATGTCCACCACGGCAACCTCAAATAGGTCCTTGAGCAGAACCATGAGCAGCTCCTTCCCCAGGATGTTAGGGTTGGCTCTGGTGCTGTCCACCAGCAACCAGAGCCTCCTAATCAACACCATGGTGAAGGAGCTGCTCATCCAGTTGGTCAGTGGTGGGGGAGTATTGCCAGCACTGGCGCTGGACCAGGGCGTCAGTGCTATGAACCCCCTCGACCTGGAGGAACTGTTCCAGTGAACAGATGAACAGCCCAGGGCGGCGCTGTATTGGTTGTCCTCGGGGCACCCGGGCTGCCCGTGGAACAGTTCCTCCAGGGCGAGCTCGTACTGGTACGACTGCCAGGTGGAGTCGTATCCCCCATGGAACGCGTCCGCCTCCAGCCGCCGTACCAGGGTTCCCAACAGATACTCCCCCACCCTCTGACACACGGACATTAGACCCTCCCCGCCCTGGTTCTCAAACGGAACCAGCATGGGTTCCTGGGCGAGGAGGGTCTTCAATGCGTTAGCATCCATCAGGTCAGAGGCGGCAAGGCCTAGGGGGATGTGCCCTCTCTCCATCCGGAGAACCCCCTCCAGCCTTGCCGCCATCTTGACCATCAATTTGCTGACCAGGTCCCTCATGTGGGCCAAGTAGGCCAGTGCCCGTCGCTGCATTGCCTTGTTTGTCTCCAGTTTCTGCAGGAAACAGTTTACTATGACCCCGGAGACGGGGTGCTTATAAAAAGGCGTCTGATGCTGGTGGGGCCCATCGGCATAGAGCTGAACAAAGTTCAGCGCCGCCGCACGGTGAGGCTAGCGGGTACAACGGTCCACTGTAGCCTCCACCCGCCGTCCACATAGGCCAAGGTGGACCCTTGTACCCGCTTCCACTCCTATAACTGAAGGGCTCATCCTCCTGAGTGGTAGGTGTTTTTTAAGAATGGGCCAGTGGTTGGTAAGTCCACCTTTGGCCCTTTCTGGCACCAACAGGTAGTGTATTTTGGCTTTCACGAAGCGTGCATGGGGGATCTGCACCACCACCCCGTCTATGTCGTTCCCGAAGCGTAACATCCGTTCCGCTTCGAGAGTTGGAACACAGACTGGGTGGATGGCAACGGGATCGCCCATGTCCCTGTGCACAAACCCATGCACATCCCCGGCATATTCCTCGAATGAGGAGAGGATATTGTTTGTGTTGAACACAGCCGCCTCACTGTATCCCTCCAGTGTGGGTGGGGTGTTCTCTAAGATGAGAGGCTCCAGCCCACGGGCTGGCTCATCCTCAGCCTCAACCACAGCCGGGGGAGAGCGTTGTTGGGGCTCGGGGGATGTGATGGGGCTCTCCGATGCCAGCCTGGATGGCCAGAAATTGAGCCTCAATTTGATCCAGCTCCTCCAGATCCAAGACATCAAAGCTGGCATTGGCTGGCTGGCAACAGGGCTTCGCCGTACCTTCTCTTTAAGTGTTTTTTTTTTTTTAAACCAAAAAGAAATTGGCCAGGGCTTCGCCGTTCACTGTTTTTCTTTTTTTTTCTTTTTTTTTTAAGAGAGAAAAGGGCTTTGCTGTCGAATCGGATTTTTTTCCGAAAAGGAACAGAGCATCCGCTGTATTTGTGAGTAAGTGTATAAAGTTAAAAAAAATAGATATAATATATAGTATGGAACCAGCACCGTCAATCACGGGTTAGGGTTAGGGTTAGTCGCGCACCCCCTAGAAGGCGCTCGCACACCACAAGGGGTGCACGCACCACAGTTTGGGAACCACTGGCCTAAATCATCACTGTGTTTTGTCATGTCCAAAGTCTCAACACAACCATCTGTTATGATATTTTACAGCACTGTGTGCCTCCGTACATTGACAAGCTTTATGCTGATGCTGATCTTCCTTTTCCAGCAGAGTGTGTTGAGACTCTGGACTCTTTTTAGAGTACATTGTGCTTCAGTATGTTGACAAGCTTCATGGAGATGCTAATTTTCCTCTCCAGCTGGATTTGGCACCTGCCCACAGAGCCAAAACTACTAGTAACTGGTGTACTGACCATGGTATTACTGTGATTAACTGACCAGCCAACTGGCCTGACCTGAACTCCACAGAGAATCTAGGTTGTATTGTCAAGAGGAAGGTGTGATATATATAAGACTGAACAATACAAATTAATTTACGACTGTTATCAAAGCAAACCTGGGCTTCCATAACACCTCAACAGTGCCACAGGCTGATCACCTCCATGCCACGCCCCATTGATGAAATCATTGGTTCAAAAGTAGCCCAGACCAAGTATTAACTGCATACATTAATATACTTTTCAGATGGTCGACATTTCTCGTTTAAAAAAATCATTTTTTTAGTGGTCTCGTAAAATTCATTGAGATAGGATTTTTAGATTTTCATGAGCTGTACGCCATAATCATCAATATTACTACAATAAAAGGCTTGAATTATTTCAGTTGTGTAATGAATCTAAAATATATAAAAGTTTATTTATTTGTATTACATTATGGCAAATAATGAACATTTTCAGATTATTCTAATTCGTTGGGATGGACCTGTATATTGTCGGGATTAATATCGATATACGATATATCGTTACATGCCTAGTTTGATTGATTGATTGAAGAATTTATTAACAGTTTGCAGAATTACAGTACATTTCAAGCACAAACTCAATACAAAGGCTGTTAACTGTGAGTGGACGACCCAATTAAGCATTACACTTGTTTCCAATAGGGTCCACCATGTTCAAATCATCAAAACATTTAGAGACGTACAAATAGACACTTCTATAGACAGAACAGGAATTCATCATAAAGGAGGTAAAAAGGGAAAATAAACATATACAGTGAGGGGGGAAAAAAGGGGTGGGCGGTGGGGGGGATTCACGTTCAGCTCCGTTAATTTGTTTGTTTTCCTTGGAGGAGCTGCGTTGGGTCCCCAAGTCGGCTCTGTGGCCGTACCTTGAGTTGGCTGTGTGGCCGTGACCGTCTCTTGTGTTGTCCTTGCGTTGGGTCCCCAATTCGGCTCAGTGGCCATACCTTGAGTTGGCTGTGTGGCCGCGACCGTCTCTTGTGTTGTCCTTGCGTTCGTGTTTGAGGGATTCCGATTTTACAGGGGCCAGTTTCGAATTGCAGCCGTCCGTAGGTGCCCTTTGAGAGCGGTTTTGAAGGAGTCAAGGGATTCGCATGTCTTAATGACAGTTGGTAGGGCGTTCCACATTTTGGTGGCATAGGAGCGAAAATAATTTAGTCCCTTGTTTGTGCCGAATCTGGGTTGTACATGGTTCGTTGCACTCCCTCTGGTGTTGTGGGTGTGGACTTCGTTAACATTAAGGAAGTATCTAGACAGGTACATGGGTATCTTGGTGGTGTATCGAATCTTGTGGACCAGACCCATTGCAAGATGCTGTACTCTGTCGTCGACCCTAAGCCATTCCAGCCTGTCGAAGTGGGCAGGGGTGAGGTGGGTTCGGGGGGCTAGGTCAAGTAGGAGCCTGACCAGCTTTTTTTGGGAAGTCTGGAGCCTGGTTTTAAGGGCCTTTTGAGGTGCTGTGGTACCAGGAGGTGCATGCATAGTCAAAGAAACCCTGTACAAGGGCTCCTGTTAGGGTCTTCAAGGTGTTTTTGTTGACCAGTGAGGAGATCCTGTAAAGGAATCTTGTTCTATGGTTGACCTTTTTGATTACGTTGGTGGCCATTTTATCACCGGAAAGATTAGCCTCCAGGATGGAACCTAGGTAGGTAATTTCATCTTTTCATCTAAGAAAACAACTGACAGATTACAACTTGTCCAAAATGCAGCAGCCAGAGTTTTAACTAGAACTAAGACGAGAGAACATATTACTCCAGTTCTGGCTTCATTGCACTGGCTTCCGGTTGTTTTTAGGATTGATTTTAAAATTATTTTACTTGTTTATAAAGCTCTCAATGGTCTCGCACCTTCCTACCTACATGACTGCCTGCCTGAATATGTCCCAAACCGCCCCCTAAGGTCTTCCACTGCTGGCCTCCTCGCTTTGCCTAAAAAAATGGCAACTAAAAATACGGGGAAGCAGCTTTTTGCTTCTACGACGGCGTGGAACAAACTCCCACTGTACCTTCGACAGGCAGCCTCTGTAGACATTTTTAAAGCACAGCTCAAGACCCACTTCTACACCCTTGCTTTTAATTGATTTGTTTTTTATTATTTTTTTGTTTTTCATGTCCTCACTGTATTGCATTACTGCTCTTGTTTTTTAATGTTTATGCCTTGCTTTTCTTTTCTTTTCTCTTCATTGCTCTGTAAAGCACTTTGAGCTGCATTTCATGTCATGAAAGGTGCTATACAAATAAAGTTGTATTATTATTATTATTATTAGCTACAAGTAGCATTAAGCTAGCTGAACTGAACTACATTTACCAGTAGTTATACTAGCCCTAGAATGTCTGTGAACATACATAAATTACACATATTCCTGTATAAACAGCCACAGATCGGATGCCTCCGCTCCCAGTGAGCAAGGAGACATGGGTGGCATAAATGTGCTCTGCGCTCCGTTTGTACTCACCCAATAAATAATTCCAAAGACGTGGAGTGAGATATTGTCCTCTAGTTTCACATCCATGTAAAAGTTCAGGCAGAAAACGCTTGTTTATTCAAATATCTGATCTTTTCAAACATCTCTCATATATTTTCCCGGGCTGCACACGGACGACATTTTCTCAGGGCGAGGGGTCCGGAATGACAGCTGGACTTCCATGTATGCCAGTCACTCGCAGGGCAGGGTTTTCTGCTGCAGCCTAGGCTCCAGAGTCACAGGCACGGTGCACACAGTGCCTTTTAAATCCATTCTCTGCAGCTGCAAGAAATGTATATCAAACCAAAAGAGCGCGTTTCATAAGGGCGTATTACATTCTAAAAGACAAGTGTAGGTTACATTAATGATGATAAAAAAACTTCGGCCACATCAGTGAAATAATGTCTGTCGGGCATCGGTGCCAAAAATTACGGATACATCGGTGAGACCGATGTCAGGCTCTACTCACAACGCCTTGCTCTGCCAGGCGTTGTGAAGCGACTCAAGACACTTATTTTATCCTGACAAAACAAATAGGAGAATGAATGTCATCTTTGAGTTGACAAAAGCACTTTGAGTTCCTCTGCTGATGCTACCTTCTCTTTCCTCCTGTCTGTGTGTAAAGAGGTTTCATCTGAATATGAGGAGAGGAGATCCAGTCTGGTCCAGGAGGAACAACAACATCCACAGATTAAAGATGAACAGGAAGAGGAGACTGGTGAGTCAACTTTGACATTACTACGTAGGAAGATGTGGTGCAATACTCTCTCAGGTAAAACACAACGATGTTTTATTAGTATTATTCTAACAAGACTAAACGGTTATCCAGCAACTGTAACGATAAAAATATAGTTTGGTCCCCTAAAAGACAGACAGACAGACATACAGCATGTTGTTTCCGCTTGTGCCGCTACATAAGTATAGCACAACAAGTTTGAACCCATAATCATGTTTAGCTATTAAGATATTTGGCATAAATGGTGAGAGTCACATAAATGGTCAGAGTCACAGGCACGGCACACGCAGTGGCTTTTAAAAAAACAGTTCAGAATTACAGTACATTTCAAGCACAACTCAATACAAAAACTGTTAACTGTGAGTGGACGACCCAATAAAAGCATTACACTTGTTTACAAGAGGGTCCATCTTGTTCAATTCATCAAAACATTTAGAGATTTACAAATATACACTTCTATTTTTCCAAAGAACACAACAGGAATTCATCATAAAGGAGGTAAAAAGGGAAATATACATTGAGGGGGAAAAGGGGTGGTTGGGGGTAGATTACATTAATGATGATAAAAAAAAAAAACAATGACGGATACATCGTTGAGACCAATGGCGGGCTCTACTCAACACCTTGCTCTGCGAGGCATTGTGAAGAGACTCGAGACACTCCTTTTTTTAAACGATCCTGACAAAACGAATAGGAGAATAATCTTTGAGTTGACAAAAGCACTTTGAGTTGCTCTGCTGATGATACCGTCTCTCCCCTCCTCCTGTCTGTGTGTGAAGAGGTTTCATCTGAATATGAGGAGAGGAGATCCAGTCTGGTCCTGGAGGAACCACACCCTCCACAGATTAAAGAGGAACAACAGGAGAGGAGATCCAGTCTGGTCCTGGAGGAACCACAACCTCCACAGATTAAAGAGGAACAGGAAGAGGAGACTGGTGAGTCAACTTTGACATTACTACGTAGGAAGATGTGGTGCAATACTCTCTCAGGTAAAACACAATGATGTTTTTATTAGCATTATTCTAACAAGACTAAAGGGTTATTCAGAAACTGTAAGGATAAAAATATAGTTTGGTAACTCATGGTCCCCTAAAAGACACAGACACACAGCATGTTTCCGCTTGTGCCGCTACATAAGTATAGCACAACAAGTTTGAACCCATAATCATGTTTAGCTATTAAGATATTTGTGCGTGAGACTTTTAAGATGTTAAGCACGAGACATGGTACTGGTCCACTCAAAGGGTTAAGTGATCTGTCCAGGAAGGTTCTAATCATCAATCAGCACCAGACACTTCATTCAGGAGTGGTGGATTCTTGAGCCACAATGGTTCTGCAGGCTCCACCTGGGCAACGGTGGTGCTGCAGGCTCCACCTGGGCAACGGTGGTGCTGCAGACTCCGCTTGCAGCTTGAATGGCCCTCCTAAAGGCCTCACCATGGGTGTGTTGGGCTTCCTCCTCACATAATACACAGGCTGGGGCGCCAACCCATACTGCTCCCGGGTGGCGTCTACATTCCGGCTTTCACCCGTCTCTCCGGTGGTCACCAGACTACTCCTGGTTGTTCAGTAAACCCTTATTGAATGATAAGTACAAGTTGTTTCTACTGGTGATTTCCACAGAGCATCACAGGGAGAGGTCTACAGTATCTAGAGAGATGGCCTCCAAAAGACATTCAACGTTGTCAGAGGAACAGCCAGAGGTGGACCAGAGACGTGGACTGTTTGATGCGAAGATGCAACCTGTAGTAAAGTTGTACCGTATAGGTATGTGCTGTTTTGTTTACTTACTTACATGAAGGGATATTTCACTTTCAAAATAATTGTGGGTAATGTTATCGTCTACTATATTTATTTTTATCAGACAAGCCCATTGTAACTTCAAACTCCATTTTAACCATCGCAGATACACATTCTAGTGAATGATATTGTCCTTCCTTAGAGGGGACAGACATAGCTGAATGGGTAGAGAGCCTGTCTAGGAAACAGAATGTACCACAGTGATGTTGTTAGGTCTGCAGTGGGTCCCAGGACCCACGGGTGGGAGTCCTAGTAAAAATGTTTTTTTTTTTGTTTTTTTTAGAAATTGTAATTTTTTGATATTATTGCATTCATACAAATCATGCATCAATTCAAGATTGAGACCTGTAGTCACCACTACACACTATATGTATGACACACTCAAAAATCATTGTATTATTGGAACATGTTTGTTGAAACTTCCAACAACCAGTTTGAGTTTGTGTCAATTGTTTCAGTTGTCTTTTCTTTTTTTCATAACCTTCTGTTGAACACGTATTACTTATTTGTAACTATTTAAATGCAACATTATAATCAATACAAACAAAAGATGTCTTCTAAAATCTTTACTTGGACAAGTAAGTAAATGTTCTTGTTCTCTCTTTGTGTCTTTTTTCTAGTCGTCCCGCACCTCCCTGTGTGTAAAGAGGAGGTTTTCACTGAACAACCGGAGAGGAGCTCCAGTCTGGTCCAGGAGGAACCACAACCACCACAGATTAAAGAGGAGCTACTTCAAAGACCAATGGACGCTGATGGGTCAACGTTGACATTACTAGCAGTGAAAAGTGAAGATGATCATGATGATGAAAACAGAGAGACAGAGCCTGTAGCCGGCACCTCAACCGAACACATGAAAACACAAGCTGATGTAGAGGACTGTGGAACATCACAACCAACTAGTGACAACCAGCTCCTCTCTTCACACTGTTCTGTATCTGACACTGAAGACAGTGATGAGTGGCAGGAGCCCAGTGAAGGTCAGTCAACTTTAAACACACTGAAGTCACACAAGACACAACATGTGGAAGGACAAGGATTGTCTTTGAACAGCAAGCTGTCCAAGGACTTACAATCATCAAAACATATTCACTCCATGAGGAGCCACACAGGGAAGAAACGCTTTAGTTGTACAGACTGTGGCAAATGTTTTAATCTTAAGGCAAATCTAAAAACACACATGAGGACTCATACAGGGGAAAAGCCCTTTACTTGTAACGTGTGTGGTAAAGGCTGTCTTCACATCGGTAATCTAAAATCACACATGAGGACTCATACAGGGGAAAAACCATTTACTTGTAAAGTGTGTGGCAAAGGCTTTGCTATGAGTGGTCATCTAAAAACACACATGATGACTCATGCAGGGGAAAAGCCCTTTACTTGTAACGTGTGTGGTAAAGGCTGTCTTCACATCGGTAATCTAAAATTACACATGAGGACTCATACAGGGGAAAAGCCCTTTACTTGTAACGTGTGTGGTAAAGGCTTTGCTCAGGGTGTTAATCTAAAAACACACACGATGACTCATACAGGGGAAAAACCCTTTACTTGTAATGTGTGTATTAAAGGCTTCATTCATAGTGGTGATCTAAAAAACCACATGAGGACTCATACAGGTGAAAAGCCCTTTACTTGTAACGTGTGTGGTAAAGGCTTTATTCAGAGTGGTGATCTAAAAACACACATGAGGACTCATACAGGCGAAAAGCCCTTTACTTGTAACGTGTGTGGTAAAGGCTTTGCTATGAGTGGTCATATAAAAACACACATGAGGACTCATACAGGGGAAAAGCCCTTTACTTGTAACGTGTGTGGTAAAGGCTTTATTCAGAGTGGTGATCTAAAAACACACATGAGGACTCATACAGGGGAAAAGCCCTTTACTTGTAACGTGTGTGGTAAAGGCTTTGCTATGAGTGGTCATCTAAAAAAACACATGATGACTCATACAGGGGAAAAGCCCTTTACTTGTAATGTGTGCGGTAAAGCCTTTGCTAGGAGTGCTACTCTAAAATCACACACAAGGACTCATGAAAGGGGAAAGCCCATAGACACATGAGGACTCATACAGGGAGGAAACCCTTTAGTTGCAGTTAGTGCCAAATGCTTGGTCAAAATGCACATCTGAGGATAATGAGGAGGAATCATACAGGGAAGAAGTGGTTAGTTGTAATAGTAATAAATGCACATTTTCTCCATGAACCCATTTGAGTTGAGACATGATATAACATCATTCATTCTATTCCAGGATGACAATGACCGATAGATACTAAAGCAGTGGAATCACATAATCTGACAATAGAGCGTCACAGTCCCGCCCCTTTCAGAACGAAGAGGGCACCAGAAGATAAGTTCCCATTCATTTCCCCATAGACATATCAAAACGTATTTATTTAAAGACCTTTTAAGCCTCGGATAAAGCCAACTCAGATTGTGACAAATCATGACAATGACAACAAATGTTGGTCCGGACAAATAATTAGAAATAAGAAAAACTCAAAGTGTTACCCTCCCCTTTTTTTCTTCTAATTTGTTTGGCCCAATTATTTTTTGTTTATTGTTATTATTTGTCACCATCCGAATTTAAAGACCACCACAATTTAGTTTCTTGTTATCTTTTTGTATGTAAAACCTATATAAACATGGCAGAGAAAGTTTTTGTCTTTGGTAGATTATTTCTCTATGGTAACACTGTTTAATTATACCGTTGGATGTTTCAGACGTTATACCTTTATACGTTTGGAAACTCAAAACAATTCAATGGCAACAGAAGGTTTGGCATTGGCAGAGATTTGTCACATTTGTTGTGGGTGTATCCCACACATACTAGAATGTTCATTGTCATTGTCAGCGTGTGTGGTGCTATGTTAACACATTTTCCTGCACATTAGATTTGTTTCTTCAGTATTTTGTTTCTTTCTGTTTTCTTTTTTTTCAGGATTTGGAAAGTGAAAGTGGTTAAATGTGTCTGTGTTTTATAAATATTGAACCAATGGTAAAAGTACTAACAAGAGCTTGTGACTAAATAAAGAACTATTTTACGTCTGTTGGAATGAAGGTTCTTTCATATTCTGCAAACTGCATACAACTGCTACAGTTTCTCATTTTTATTTTATTTGTTTCTTTAACCTGTACTACCTATAGAGCGTCGCAGTCCCGCCTCCTACCCGGGACCAGGAAATGAAATCCAATGCATTATTCTCATAGACATTTCGTAAAGTATTTATTTAAAGACGGTTACGCCGCGGACAAAGCCAACTCGAGTCGTGACAACTCATGACAACACAAACAATATTTTGGACCAAACAAATAATTACAAAGAAGAAAAACAACAAAAAAAGTGTTGTAACCTGCCGTTTTTTTCTTCTTTCTAATTATTTGTTTGGTCCAAAATATTGTTTGTGTTGTCATGAGTTGTCACGACTCGAGTTGGCTTTGTCCGTGGCGTAACCGTCTTTAAATAAATACTTTACGAAATGTCTATGAGAATAATGCATTGGATTTCATTTCCTGGTCCCGGGTAGGAGGCGGGACTGCGACGCTCTATACTCAAGGTATTATTATTATTTTAATTACATCCATTATTATTATTTGTTATTATTATTGTTATAACTATTTGGGGTCAAGTCCGATGGGGTAAAGATCCCTTATTGTTCGTACAGCAACGCAGATCGGCTGAGGCTGCCAAAACTTGCAGTTCTGGCTTAACTGTGCAGTCCAAAACTTGGCAATATGGTAGAGGGCTATGCTACTTTAAACGGTGAGGCCCACAACCATTGGCCAAAGGGTGGCGCTATAGCACTCAAGTGAAAATTTGAATATAAAAAAGATATAGCTCATGAATCTGACACTCAGCGGACTCCCTCTTTACCAAGCGTTTCCACCTTGCAAGTTCTGCCTCGCGTAGAACATACACGCCCGTTTAATCTAACGTGATGATGTTTATGGTCGCTGTCGGGACACCTTACTAACATGTTACAAATGGACAGATCTACAAGCTAACAGCGCATCGGTTGCGAACCGCGTTACAACTTGTAGATCAGCTTATTTTGGCAAGCAAGCCCCTATCCGATGGATCCACTGGTTAATAAAGTAGCAATCTGTAGGATATCCTTTTCCCACGTATAATGAGAAAGAAGGCAATTTATTTAAGTTTGACCTCAAGACTAAAGGCTAATACAACTTGGCAAGAATATTATTAAAAAAAATGATTGAACAATTGCTCACTCACTCCCCTTTGCAGATGTAGTGTTTCGCAGGTAGCGGGTATTGAATCCCAGTCTCCCACTCGCCAGACCGACACACAACCTGTTGAGTTGAGTTGGCTGAGCCTGATTGGCAGGGCTGTTGTGGGCCGGGTCTTGATATCTTTCATCAGAGCTTATGATTATTATTTGATTAATATCATATCACTGTCGTATGTCGGAATGACTGGGGAAATGGATCAAATCTGGACACACAACACAGCTATAATTTCTTTGTCAGATGGTAAGTCCACTGATGCGTTCTTGTGATGATATGTCGTCATGAAATATTAAATGATTCACGGGACATTTGGAGTTACCGAGGCATGCATGTCTGGCGTTCATGTTGTGATCAATATACAGTAGCCTACAGTATAGCCCTATTGGCCCCACAGCCGATCAGCCTAAGTTTTAAGCCATGCTCTGCAAGCCAGCTCTCCTCCAAAGGTGAGATATGAGCAGGCAGCCTCATTGGGAACAGATGCACAACCATTTTGTCGTGGTATTTATATAAGTCACACATTCTACAAGCTTTGAACTGAGCAGATTTAGCAGATTGGCCAAAACATCTTTAAAACGGCCACATTTTGCATTTCTTTCACCATAGTACATGCTACTTTCATGGACTGAAGAGGGCAGTTTTTTACAGACGGGTAAAGGGGCAGGGGCTGAAGCCTATGCACGTGTCTGCCTTTTCTTAATGGTCACCAGTGGACCTAGAATACAGTGTTTTGGGGGTCTTCTCCTGGCTGGCAGGCCGGCCGGCCGGAGGATTGACATTAAAGATGTGGATTGATCCATCATGACATGCTGTGGTCTCACTCTTTCTACCAACACCTCTTAGTGCGGCAACAAATTCCCATGATGACAGTCTGTTGTGACAGTGATCTTTATTGTCTGTATATATATAAATGATAAACCCTTATTCTGAAGTGCCACACCGGAAGTACCGGATATGCCTGTTACCCAATGTGTTTATAATGACACTGCTAATAAAGATGCTCAAGTTATTATGGTCACGAGCTGAATGTAAGTGCTGAGTCCTCATTCTTTTCCTCCGTTATGTTTGTTTATTCCGACTAGCTCCAGGCTATCTAGACTCTTCCTTATCGCTGTAATGGCAGCTCTGCTAACACAGTCTATACAGAGTAGCCTATCTGGTATTTTTGTAACCTCCAAAAGAAAAACTAAAAACAAGAAAAAAATATATTATGAGACCATCACTGCGTCAAATGTAATTCATTTTTTTATAATTTTACAGAAAATATACAATATTCAAAATTGGCCAAATTGTCACCTATCTAAGAAAGGATTAGAAATACATTTTCACAATATGGAACAGTGGTTCAAGGTTCAAGGTGTTTATTGTCACACAGATGTACAGGTACAGCATTGTGAAAAACTTATGTTGGGTGATCCTCCACAATACACATAAGTAAAAAAGTATAAAAGTTTTAAAAAGTTTAAGGAACTCAGATCAGTATACAAGGCCGTAATACCATGGAATGTTCAATGTTCATTCATTTAGGCTTGTTAAGCAGCCTTACAGCCTGGGGGAGGAAACTGTTCTTTAGTCTGCTTGTGTTGGCTTTGATACTTTGGTACCTCTTCCCCGAGGGCAGCAGCCTGAAAAAAACTGTATGGGGGTGTGTGGGGTCCTTAATGATCCTCAGGGACTTCCTGAGGCATCGCTGAGAGTACAGTTCCTCTATGCTGGGCAGCCGACACCCAGTGATGCGCTCGGCTGAGCGCACCACCCTTCTGAGGGCCTTGTGGTCCCCGTCTGTGCAGCTCCCATACCAGCTGGTGAAGCTGCTTGTCAGAAGGCTCTCAATCGTCCCTCGGTAGAAGTTCCTTATAATTTTAGGACTCAGGCCAAACTTCTTTAGGCGTCTGAAACCATATAAGCGTTGTTGCGCTTTTGCAACCACCACAGTTGTGTGTGCCTCCCATTTCAGTTTTTCGTGGATGTTCACCCCCAAGTACTTGAAAGTTTCCACCCTCTCCACCACAGCGCCGTTGATCGTGACAGGAGGATGTGGGTCCCTCCCCCGCCTGTAGTCCACGATGACATCCTTGGTCTTGGAGACATTCATCAGGAGATGATTCTCCTCACACCACCGCTCTAAGTTGGTCACTTCCTCCCTGTATGCTGCCTCGTCGTCTCCGGTGATCAGCCCCACCACCACCGTGTCATCAGCAAACTTCACGATGGTGTTTGTAGGGTTGGGGAGTACAGGAGTGGACAGAGAACACAGCCCTGTGGTGCTCCTGTACCGAGAGTCAATGGGGAGGAGGTGCAGTCGCCCACTCTCACCACCTGGGGGTCAAACAAGATGTAATGCAAATCCTACTGCTTGGCAGGGTGGGGGCAGAGGCGGGGGGGGGGGGGGGGGGTGCCCCATTTGAAATATATATTCTTTTGGGGGGTGTCCCTAGTTCAAACATGATTTTTTGGGGGTGTCTCCAGTTCAGTTATTAAGGGGCCAAGCTAAATGGCCTATGGTCCCTTATTGTAGTTGTTTGTCTTTAAGGGGCCGCGCCCGAAGTGCCTGGCCCCTTAAAACAAAATTGCATTTCTGGCTTAACCGTGCAGTCGGTTTTCGTGAAACTTGGCAATATGGTAGAGGGGTATGCAAGTCCCCCTACGTAAACACCCGTCGCTTAGATATAGCTGCAATGTCGCATTTTCAGCCCGGTTCGGCCGTCGCTATAGCGAACCAAAATATACATCCACGCTACACTCATAACAGAGGGCGACCAAGCGCTTCATTATAGACGTAGCAGCGATATCGAGCGATCCCCAGTGCTGTCTGGGTACATTATAGTATTATTATTACATTACAGTTATTGTGAAGACACACATTATGTTTCTGTGTAAAAATAAGTAATTAAATAACGTAAAAAAGTTATCTAAAGGGATAAATGCCCTAGTCCATGCACTGGAGTGAAACATAGCAGGGATTTTTGTCCAGTGTCCACTTTAGTCCACTGTATTCTGGAAATGGTAAGTCTTTTGACCTCTGACCTGGTGCCAATTTTTGTTTTACACCTCTGCTGCTTAGCGGACGGTGTGGTGTTGTAGAGGAGGTCTCCCCGGACGCGTGCGTATGTCACACTAGTCGAAACATAGCAGGGATTTTTGTCCACTTTATAAAGTCCTAGACCTAGAATGCCTGTGATCATTTAATTAACTTCGTACATTTTCATGTATCATAGGCATAGAACGGTCGCTACTGTCCCTGGTTGAATTCAATTGTGTGCGGCCTGAATGTGATAAATGCTCCGTTTGTACTCACCCATTAAATAATTCCAAAAACGTGGAGGGAAATATGGTCCTCTAGTTTTATATCCATGTGAAAGTTCTGGCACAAAACGTGTATTTAGTAAATTATCTCCACTTTTTCAAGAGATGCACACGGTCACACAATTGGCAGGTGGTGTGATTAATTACCCAGCACCTATCGCAAGGCACCTGCCAATTGTGTGACCCAAACTTTTGTGTTTCCCTTGTCAATTGGTGATGACGTCTAAAATCAGTTCATCGATCATTCCAGTCCCCCCCTCGCCCGGAGAGAAAGACGTCCGTGTGCATCTCTTGAAAAAGTGGAGATAATTTACTAAATACACGTTTTGTGCCAGAACTTTCACATGGATATAAAACTAGAGGACCATATTTCCCTCCACGTTTTTGGAATTATTTAATGGGTGAGTACAAACGGAGCATTTATCACATTCAGGCCGCACACAATTGAATTCAACCAGGGACAGTAGCGACCATTCTATGCCTATGATACATGAAAATTTACGAAGTTAATTAAATGATCACAGGCATTCTAGGTCTAATAAAGTCCATGCTCTCCAGTGAATAGCATTTATCCATTTAGATAACTTTTTAATTTAATTTCTTTACACAGAAACATTACTTATTACTTATTTTTACACAGAAACATAATGTGTGTCCTATAGCATCGTTTAAATGCTTAATTTATCGTTTTAATGTGCAATACTCTAGAGGGTACTCTTATTTTGAAGAGATCGTCCACCGGAAGACTTATATTTGCTAGCTTAGATTTGCCAAAAAAAACAGTGCCCAGCGGTTAGCACTGCAGCATAGTGGTTGTTAGCCTTTAGCTCTGTGGTTGTTTTTCATCGTGGTGAAATAAAGGGAGTCAAATGGAGTCTGTATGGCTGAAGATAAATGAACACATGACGTCGGTGGGAGAGGACATATTGTGTGTTTTGGACAAACAGCAGCAGAGTGGTGGTGCTGATGTTTGTTGTGTGAAGCTTGATGTCAGAGTGTTTGTGTTGGAGCGTCTCAGTTTGGCTGCTCAGGTCATGGTCAACCTCTTCCAGAGAGAGATGGAGACACTAGAAACTCTGCTGGAGAAACAAAACAAAGTGCTGGACATTGATGTTGATATGGATATCGATCTACACACTGCAGGTATGTGTGACACACACACACACACACACACACACACACACACACACACACACACACACACACACACACACACACACACACACCCCAATTGCAGCTGTGTGTACAATTGCGACTGGAGGTGTGGTTTTGCTTACTCATCCTTGTTCACTCTACTGTGTGTGTGTGTGTGTGCGTGCGTGCGTGCGTGTGCACCTGCCTTCCTGATGGGCCTAATATTGCCTATCATTCTGTTATTAACCCCCTCTGGCATCTCACTTTTTTGCTCATAAGTGGTATACCGTATGGCTGACTTGGTACTGTAGCTTAGGGATTATTGCTAATGTTATTTTAAAGGCTTAAAAATGCATCTATCAGGAAAAGAGACAATGAGAGAGCTTTACAAGCTGTTGTGGCAGACTGACACACGCACACAGACCTCTGTATCGTTCCAATTTCATTTTGTATTGGTTTGCTCCCAATCTTTTGCCCTCTGGTGGTGGGCGGGTGGTGTTACAGCGTGACACACAGACAGACAGACAGTTTTGGCCATCTTCTATAGTTAGTGCTCACTTCGTTCGCAATTAGGGCATTTGAACATTGATGCCTGTCAGTCACAATGGGGGACAGGGTCTCATTTTGTGGGACGCTTGAAAAGTCTTGGAAATGAGGGACTGTCCCACGCAAAGGGAGACATCTGGTCTACGTTCTGTGAGGCAACTCACCGTTTCCATGTGAATCCTGAGATCCTGATAACAATGAGATGATTCTCACTGTTCTATTATAGCAGCTGGGTTTACTTTTTATCATTACTGCCGGGCAGAGAAACCTTGTATCTCCATAATTCAGAAGGAGCGAGTGCATTCTCCGACACCGGCAATCAGACGCGGGGGGAGGGGCGGCACCTGCCTTCATTGGAAGGTGGGGGGATTAGTGGAGTTCCGCGGCAGTGTTGGTTCGTTTCGTGGCCGACACAGCAACTGCCGACAACAGTCGCGGCTCACGATATGCTTTGCAAGTTCAAATTCACCCGTGTCTTCCCTGTGAGGTTTGGGTCTGGGGTAGGGTGTCAAGACTGCTGCCGCCGGTGCCAGAAAATGCACTCGCTCTCTCTCACATAATTTAACCTTTGATGTTTTTTTGTAAATTAATGTCCTAATCGGTGTCACCCAAAAGTAACCAAAATAGCCGATCTACAAGCTTTTCATTTAATTTAAATTTTCTGAAAAGTAACATAAGAGGTTTCCACCTCACAGCAACAATATTATACCTACTTGTGTTATTAATATTACATCACATTCCTTATTAAGTTATTTATTGTATTCCTTTATTCCAGACCAGTGTGTGGAGTCCAGTCTGCAGGTGAAGATCAGTTCTCCAGCCACGACTGTTTATATTAAACAGGAACCTGAAGACCACCTTAAACAGGAACCTGAATACCACCTTAAACAGGAACCTGAAGACAAACAGGAACCTGAAGACCACCTGGCTCTCAGTAAGTTTAAATTACTCTGTCTTTATTTGTTTTATTGGTGAAAGTGGGTAGTACTGAGAGTGCAAAGATGAACCGATATGACCCTGTTATCGATTTTAGCATTAACAATGTGACTACATTGATGGTATTATAAATGCGACGACGGTTCGGCAGTAAAAGTATGAATGGGTTCACTGAAGCTTTGCAGTTAATTCCTGCAGTTAGTTCCTGCTGAAGAAGACTCACTGACCTAACATTCAGCTCGTCCCACATCTTCTATGAGAACACTACAATGTAAACAAAAGGCAAAGCACAGTTAGGCCAAGCGCACCATCAAAGTTCAGTTCAAATTTAGGAAAATGTGGCCAAAGAGTAGTAATCTGTTGATACTTTTTCCAGCCACTACTCCGCACTGAGGTACAAGATTCAAACCTTTTATAGTAAAGAGTATCTTTGTATTTGTTCCTAGACTTTCTGCACATTCTTGTGTGTAAAGAGGAGGTTTCACCTGAAGAGGAGAGGAGCTCCAGTCTGGTCCAGGAGGAACCACAACCTCCACAGATTAAAGATGAACAAGAGGAGCTACTTCAAAGACCAGAAGAGGCTGGTGGGTCAATGACTGTTTTCAAATACGCAATACAAAATACTGCTTAAAGAAATACTTTTACATTTTGAAATACATTTTGAGTAGGGCTGTCAAATGATTAAACATTTTAACCAGATTAATCTCAGTTTAAAAATATATTAATCACGATTAATCAGCATTCAAACTATGTCCAAGATTATGCCATGTTTTACAAGCTCACGATACCACACATGTTGAGCAGCTTGTAGATCGGGTATTTGTGTTACTTTTTGACTTTTTTTTCCTCCAATATAATTTTTATTTTCACCTTGTGTTTACATACTATAGATAGATAGATAGATTTGTCATTGCTTGCACGAAACAATGAAAGTTGAGTTCAGAGCTTCACCACTGGCATACAAATAAACACACTGTAATAAATAATTCACAAAGTGCAATAGTGCTAGTGCAACGTACTAGTGCAGTGTAATAACAATAGAGTTCAGCAATCCAAAGTTCAATGCATAGTCCAAGTCCAGTACAGTACACTTGGTCAGGGATGGGGGGATCGGGGGGGCAGGTTGTTCATTCAGCAGCCTGACAGCCTGTGGTTACAGGCTGTTGGTCAGTCTGCTGGTTCTGGACCAGATAGATCGGTATCTCCTACCAGAGGGCAGACGTTGGAAAAGATGGTGTGCTGGGTGGAACTAGTCCTGTAGGGTGTAATTTGCACGGCGTAGGCTGCGGGAGGTGAAGATCTCTGGGAGACTGGTCCCAATGATCCTGAAAGAAAAGGCGTTGCTGTGCCTTCCCCACAGCAGAGGTGATGGTGGTCCTCCAGGACAGGTCGTCGGCCACAGTCACGCCCAGAAACGTAACACATAATTTGCGGACCACGTATCCATACGTTTCTAGGGCTTTTTTATTGAATACTTTCAACACATGGACAGATGCATGTTTCCTTCTTCATACTACGAACTAACAAGCGAACCACAGTATCGAGGGACCGCCATGACAACAGACAGTGGCCGGGTTACAGGTCTTCTGTTGGGGGATCACGGATCACCATGCAGAGACCGTCATAATCGGCGATCGCTCGGACGTGTGATTGTAACGCTTTTTTATTCATTATAATTGCAGTGATAAGACCGCAATGAACGCGTCGGTTGTAATGTATAACGAACTTTTCTGCATCCTAAACCGTGGTGTTGTGTTCTGTGGAAGCCCTTTTTTTCCTTGTCGAGTTGTCCTCTTGTCGACATGTCGACATCACAGCCTGGTTTTGCCCACCGTTCAGGCGGCCCCCGAACGGTGAGCGATCTACAAGGAGATCTCCTTGTAGATCGCTCACCGTTCGACGGCCCCTGAACGGTGAGCGATCTACAAGGAGATGGTGAAGCTTTTTTCCATCGCTCCTACGGGGGAGCGATGAAAAGTTCACCGGGGGTGTCCAGAGAGGGGCTAGCTAGCTGCATGCCCATACATGTTTCCCTATAGCTTGCAAACCAACATCAGCTAATGACAACGCGTCTCACCGTTATACTATAGTTCTGAACCGAACGGTGGAATGGGACTTTTTATAGCCTACGGATCAAGACTTTGCTGCCCATGACCCCCCATGTTACTGCGATCAAGACAATGAAAGCAGATCTGTGAGATAGATTAGGCGAGGCGCTCATCATCATCATCATCATCATCATAATCATCCTCCTCCTCCTCAAGTTTGGTCTGTGGTGCCCACATTATCAGTGGCTTTTACTAAAAGCCACTGATAATGTGGGCACAGACCAAACTGTAATAAAAAGGTTTACATGACGTTCTGCCTCAGTCCATATATAGCGAGCTGTATTGAATAAGTAGAGAACAGAATATGGGACAGTTGCACCGCTCACTTCACAGGGGGGTGATTTGTATTATTATTACAGTAGAAGTTGTTTTCTTATGAAAGCAGAGAGTCTTCTGTTTCATACGGTATATAGTATTTATATGTCGCTATAGGCCTTATTTTGCGAATCTTGAGGAGTTCAGGTCCATGTCTTCTCTGAAGTTATCTCTGGTGGGTGCAAGCTGCAATCAATAACCAATTTGTACATGGGACAAACTGTACATGGGATCAATGTGTACCGTTTTCCTCGTAAAAGTACACATTCAGGGCTTTCATTCGGTGTATAGGATGTATAGCATATTTATTGTGTTCATTTTTATATCTGCCTGTCAATGTCTCTGACTGTAAACCATCCATAACTCTTCTTGCTGTTGAAGATAACCACTTCCAGGCAAAAGCAGGTGTTGCAAAAAGGTCAATATCTCCAGAATGGAAGATAATAAAATCAAAATGTATTTTTTTTAAATTGAAGTGGACAAGTTCAGCTTTCTTTTGATGTATGCGTGTGATTCTCGCTATAGGAGAACATTTTGCTGTGGGCCCCGAAAAATGTCCTTCCTTCAATGTTAAGCCTATAGCACCAGAAGAACAGGCCTGGCCGGATTCTGTAGCAGCCAATGTGTTAAAGTTAGAAACCCTCTCCACCTCCTCATTTCCGATGGAGAATGGCTGAGATGTCCGGAGACTAGGGATGGGTCCGATTTGTCGACAAATCGATTATCGTTAACGGGACCCGAAATCGATTATGAAAATTAATAATCGATAATATTTCTTTTTTTAATGAAAATCTGTTGGAAAGGCAATACTGTCATCCAAACAGGACAGGGCTATAGGCCTACCAAAGTGTGCCTTACCCAGGGGGCAAACCACCCTTTTTTTAGGAAACCTGCATTTGTCATAACATACAAAGTTGTCCACCAGAAATAATATCTATGACCCCATAGGATCACAACCTATATGGACAACTCGGTCAATTTTGTTGCGAAAGTCCAATATGGCCGCCCCCAATATTAGCCCCTATTAGTTATAATGGGGGGTGAATAGGGCACAATTTTAAACTGAGAGATATTTCCACGAAACTTCTCAGGTTGATCAATGATATGAATACGAACATTTTTTGTATTGCAAGTTTCCATGAAATCAAATATGGCCGCCACAATATGGCCGCCACATTATTAGCACCAAAAAATAGGTTTTGGCTCTAACTTCTGAACCAGATAAGCTAGAAATGCAAACTTGGTGTCTATTTCATGGTTTCTGACCATGAGAGACTCAATGGAATACCTATTTTCATTATTGGGTGTGTCTGGACCCTTATTGTGCATATTTACAAGATGGTGGCTACCCGAAATAGTGCTTTTCCATGATTTCTACCATGATTGTTAACTGTTTTGGCAAACACAAGCAATATTAATCCATTGGCTAAGATTCATGGCACAGAAGGAACATATTTTCTTGAGCTTGCATATTGTCAAAATGGCTGCAAACATGAACAAGAAAAGACATTACATTTCCTGTCAGATCCTATTACCCAGGGGGGCAAACCACTCCTTTTTTGGATACCTGCATTTGCCATAACATCAAAGGTTGTCCACCAGAAATATCTATGACCCAATATAATCACAACCTATGTGGACACACCGGTCAATTTCTTTGCTGGAAATCCAATATGGCCACCACAATATTAGCCCCCATTAGCCTATAATGCGGGTGAATAGGGCAACATTTTTAACTGAGGGATATTTCCACAAAACTTCACAGGTTGATCAATGATATGAATACCATATGTTTTTGTATTGGAAGTTTCCATGATATCCAATATGGCCACCACAATACTAGCACCCAGAAAATAGGTTTGGCTCTAAATTCTGAACCAGATGAGCTAGAAATACAAACTCATGGTTTCTAACCACAAAAGATATTATTGTTCTGGGGTGTTTCTTTGCAGAAAGACATCCCTCTGGCTGTATTTTGGTTTTGTTCTACTGTTTGTTGGCATTTCCTCTGTTTATGTTGACAATCATCCCTGGCAGGGACGTGCATCGCCAAGCCGGACATCCCTTCCTTCACTGAGTCTGGATGGTCTCTCAGTGACTGGAATGCAGAGCCAGCCTGGCCTATGTCAATGAACAAGACAATATCATGTAGCTGTATCAAAGGCTGCCAGAAAATCTGTTCATGTGCCAGGGACTGGAGACAAGATGCAGCAGGAGCTTCACTCCATTCCTGACTGGGAATGTCTCAGATGCATGCATCATTCTGTGTGCTCTTTATGGGCCCAAACCACTGGCTCAACTCCAGTCCGCTCCTCTGACAAGTGTCCTGCTCATTGACAAGAGTGACATCCTAGCACACTGGGAAGAGCACTTCAGTGAGGTCTTAAACAGAGAGTCCTCAATTTCCGAAGAGGATATTGCCACGATACCCCCCCCCCCCCCCTGTATGGCACCTGTACCTGGTAATCTGGATAGGGGGAAGTCCCTCAAGACTTCAAGGACGCATCCATAGTGCATGTTTACAAGAGGAAAGGGGACAGGGCATACTGCGATAACCATCATGGTATAGCCCTCCTGAGTCCTGAACATCACAGGAAAGATCTTAGCAAGAATCATCCTCAACCGGCTAATCAGCCATGCTGAGAATGTTGTCCCTGGATCCCAATGTGGTTTCCACGGAGGCAGAGGTACCTGTAACATGATCTTTTCCATTTGCCAGCTGCAAGAAAAGTGCAGAGAGCAGAAAGGTCTCTATATGGTGTTTGTCGACCTCACCAAGGCCTTTCACACAGTCAATCGTGAGGGCCTGTGGCAGATCCCTGGCAAGTTTGGCTGTCCAGGGACATTGATCTCTCTCATCGCGTCCTTTCATGACAGGATGCCAGCCAGAGTCCAAGATAATGGTGATGCATCCCCAGTCAGGAATGGAGTGAAGCTCCTGCTGCATCTTGTCTCCAGTCCCTGGCACATGAACAGATTTTCTGGCATAGGCCAGGCTGGCTCTAGATGGACAGGGGACCATCACTGAGAGACCATACATACTCAGTGAAGGGATGTCCGGCTTGGCGATGCACGTAACATAAACAGAGGAAATGCCAACAGAAACAGTAGAACAAAACCAAAATACAGCCAGAGGGATGTCTTTCTGCAAAGAAACACCCCATAACAATAATACTTAATAGAGGGAAATTATGGCTAAAATATTTATATATCTCTCGTGGTTAGAAACCATGAGTTTGTATTTATAGGTCATCTGGTTCAGAATTTAGAGCCAAACCTATTTTCTGGGTGCTAGTATTGTGGTGGCCATATTGGATATCATGCAAACTTCCAATACAAACCATTATGGTATTCATATCATTGATCAACCTGTGAAGTTTCGTGGAAATATCCCTCAGATAAAAATGTTGCCCTATTCACCCGCATTATAGGCAAATGGGGGTTAATATTGTGGTGGCCATATTGGATTTCCAGCAAAGAAATTGACCGGTGTGTCCATATAGGTTGTGATTCTATTGGGTCATAGATATTTCTGGTGGACAACCTTTGATGTTATGGCAAATGCAGGTATCCAAAAAGGGGTGGTTTGCCCCCCTGGGTAATAGGATCTGACAGGAAATGTAATGTCTCTTTTCTTTTTCATGTTTGCAGCCATTTTGACAATATGCAAGCTCAAGAAAATATGTTCCTTCTGTGCCATGAATCTTAGCCAATGGATTAATATTGCTTGTGTTTGCCAAAACAGTCAACAATCATGGTAGAAATCATGGTAAAGCACTATTTCGGGTAGCCACCATCTTGTAAATATGCACAATAAGGGTCCAGACACACCCAATAATAAAAATAGGTATTCCATTGAGTCTCTCGTGGTCAGAAACCATGAAATAGACACCAAGTTTGCATTTCTAGCTCATCTGGTTCAGAAGTTAGAGCCAAAACCTATTTTCTTGGTGCTAATATTGTGGCGGCCATATTGTGGTGGCCATATTGGATTTCATGGAAACTTGCAATACAAAAAATGTTCGTATTCATATCATTGATCAACCTGAGAAGTTTCGTGGAAATATCTCTCAGTTTAAAATGTTGCCCTATTCACCCCCCATTATAACTAATAGGGGCTAATATTGGGGGCGGCCATATTGGACTTTCGCAACAAAATTGACCGAGTTGTCCATATAGGTTGTGATCCTATGGGGTCATAGATATTATTTCTGGTGGACAACTTTGTATGTTATGACAAATGCAGGTCAACCCCCTTTGCCCCCTGGGTACCTGGGATGTGTCTGAGTAGCTGCATGAGGAGTGTGAGTCATTGAGTGTGAGTGGAGATTGATTCCAATCAAGATACATGTTTGGAGGATTTAGCAGGTGTTGGGAATTTACCTAATCAGGCCTAGGCTGGGGTTGCTATGGTGATCAATTGGCTAAACACTTTTTTTTCCTTTTTGTTTTTAATAAAAATAATATTTTGCAAAGGCTATATTGTCATACAAACCCTGCCAATATATTAGGCCTAACTGCATTTAGAGGATACATATGTAAACAATATTAAACATCCTGGGCCAGGATGGGGGGTGGTAGCCTTCACGTCACTCTCAATCAAGGGTAATGCATGCAACCTGTGCTGCTAAGTGTTAAGGAAGTAATGATGTCGAAGGCACGCAGCAAAAACAGTTCTGCCTGGCAGTACTTTACAAAAATAAATGATAAACAAGTCAAGTGTGACATATGTGATGCAAAAATGGCATACCATAGCTCCACGACAGGGATGCTATCACATCTCCATAATGTGCACCCTACATTGGTGAGTAGCAGCGAAGATGATGCAAGAGCAGCAAGACAACCACGTATGACAGACTTTGCTCAACCCTATCGCAAGTGTGACCGGAGCCGCAGCGAAAAAATATCGGCACTGATTACCAGGATGGTGGCCAAAGATATGCTCCCTATAAGCTTCGTAGAGGGGAAGGGATTTCGGGAATTAATGTCATTCGTTGAGCCAGAGTACAGCGTTCCCACTAGGAAAACCGTCACTCTACGTCTGGAAAAGTTGTATGAAAAGCGCAAGGAGAGTCTTCAAACTGCTCTAGCCAACACAGACCAAGTGGCCATTACGACAGATGCATGGACTTCACTCACAGTTGAATAATATGTTACAATAACGTGTCACTTCGTAGATGCAGAGTGGGAAATGAAAGCTGTTGTGTTACAAACACGCGCCATGCCCGAACGTCACACGGCTCAGAATCTCGCAGACGGGCTGAAAACAGCAGCTCAAGAGTGGGGCTTGAAAAACAAAATAATAGCGTGTGTCCACGATAATGCCAGTAATATCACTCTCGCCACACGGCAACTGTCAACCTGGGATTCGAGCACGTGCTTTGCACACACATTGCAGCTGGCAATAAATGATGGCTTTAAAATCAATTCCATAAATCATGTTGTCGCAGCAGCCAGTAGACTGGTAAGCCACTTCCACCACAGCACCAAGGCTAGCCAGGCTCTGAAAGGAAAGCACGAGGCCATGCGTGTCCCGGCCCGGGAGGAGGAGGAGGAGGGCAGCAGCCACCAGGACACGCATAAGCTAATACAGTACTGCCGCACCAGATGGAATTCGATCTATGAAATGTTTGCAAGACTTGTTGAACAGAGGTGGGCCTGTTCGGCAGTTCTGTCAGACAGAATGGTCACCAAATTGTCAGATGCCCGCACACTAGAGCCAACGGACGCTAGCTGGCACATTATGGAGGAGCTGATCCCTGTCCTGAGAGAGCTGCAGGTGGCAACAACAGCACTGAGCGGAGAGAATGGTGTGTCCATCTCCATGGTTTATCTAGTAACCTCAAGACTGCTATCTAAGTATCTGGCTCCAGCCCTTCCATCAGCTGAAGGACAAGGTAACATAATAATAATAATAATAATAATAATACCACCACCTGTAATTCAAATAGCGCTTTTCTAATTTAGAAAAGCGCTATTTATTCTAATTCGGTTACTCTTGAGGTGCAATACAAAACTAATGGACGCTTTACAATGTGAATTTAATTTACAGGTGATTCAGCCAAGGTGGCAGAATTCAAACGCACAGTGTCGGAGTCACTGACAAGGCGCATGGATCCTCACAACACCGAGACAGCCAAGAGAGTGGCATTCATTGCATCTGTCCTTGATCCGCGACACAAACACATGCGGTTTGTGACAAATCAAGAGATTAAAGATGCCGCCAACGCCAAACTGGCTACTGTACTTGAAACATTTGAAGAGCGTGCTCAGGCTGCAGCAGCGCCATCATCATCATCACCACCACCACCACCACGACCTTATGATAACTCCGCTGATGATGAAGATGAGCCACGGCGCGCGCCACCGCCCCCAAAGCAACGTCGGGCAAACGTGATGGAAAGCTTCTTTGGAGAGGAGTACTTCTCCAATGAAATTGACGAGTCCGAGCTGGACAGGTATTCACGTGAGCCGTGCATCCCATCCCAACAAAGCCCTCTGATGTGGTGGAAAGCGAATGCACACAAATATCCCAAGCTCTCTCGTGTTGCGAGGGCTTACCTCGCCATCCCCGCTACGTCTTTCCCATCGGAGCGTGTGTTTTCCGCGGCGGGACTGTTAGTTAACAGGCTGCGCACTCGTCTCCTCCCAGAACATGTGGACATGCTTCTGTTCCTCAACAAAAACTTGGACTAATAAATAATTTGATTATTGATGCGATTATAATTTGATTGTCACTGCATCTGTGCATCATTGAATTGAACAGAATAAAAAACATTTCCACAATTGAAGCTTATCTATTTGTCGATAATTGATTAATATTGAATTATGCTAATCGATTTTCTTTTTTTACACATCCCTACCGGAGACCTGCAGAAATCAATGTTGTTACCATTGTGGACATTGCCTGCCAATATAAATGTGTGTGGGACACTGATGTGGAGGCTGGGAGGCAGAGATGCTGCTACTCTGTCATATCTATTTCAGGATCATTAATCTGTTATCAAGCTGATTGGCTGTTTCAATTATGCAATGAAAAAATACTGCTTTAGTTTCTAGATGTGCTTTCATTTTGTTCTTTTGTGTCCCTGACTCCCTGGCTGGGTCTGTCTTTCCGTCCAAGCACGGAAATAACGTTATAGCGTTTGTTGACTACCAAGATTCACTGTTGCGCAGCCTAACACACACACACACACCAGGGAGGGCGGCTTGTACAGTACTACAGCACAAGTACAGTACAGCGCCACTCTGTTTAAATCACTCTTATTTGTTTTATTGGTGAAAGTGGGTCGGTACTGAGAGTGTAAAGATGAACCGATATGAATCGGTTATCGATTTTAGCATTAACAATGTGAATGCGTTGATGCATTAACCCCTGCTTTGATCAAATTGTATTATGAATGGGACGCCGGTTCGGCAGTAAAAGTATTAATGGGTTCACATAAGCTTTGCAGTTAATTCTACTTCTGTACCAGTAAGACGTCACGTGCACGCATCCACCTGGGTGACGGCAGACTGCTGGGCGAGCACTGGCGCTTTGGCATTGGGGGTAAGATCTTAATTTTCGGGCCTGTTAAGAACTCTAGTTTCCGCTGGCTGCCGGGCGCGGCTGCACTAATAACTTTGGGGCAGGCCCGTCTAGAGTTTAAATGGACAGGTATCGGTCAAAAGGGAGACATTGAAGAGGAAGGATGGATGTAGGATCAACATATGTCAGAACAGGTCAGCTCCATATATGGAGATCTTAGGGTTTGAGGTCAGATGTAGAGTTGCTGGCCAATATTGATGACATCAGGGATCTCCATTTACAGTATGGGCTTAATATTGATGAAATCAGGGATCTCCATCCCTGATGATGTCACTTGATGTCACACGCTCTCCCACCCCTACCACCATATATGGTGCCGACACACCAACTGACGGGAAATGTGCGATTCCAACAACTAACCTGCTGGAGAAGACCTAACATTCAACTCGTCTCACATCTTCTATGAGAACGCTATAATGTAAACAAACGGCCATACAGCACAGAGCACAGTCAGCGCACCATCAATGTTCAATTTTGGAAAATGTGGCCAAAGAGTAATCTATTGATACTTTTTCCAGCCACTACTCCGCATTGAGGGATAAGATTCAAACCTTTTATAGAGTCTCTTTGTATTTTTTCCTAGTCTTTCTGCACGTTCCTGTGTGTAAAGAGGAGGTTTCACCTGAAGAGGAGAGGAGCTCCAGTCTGGTCCAGGAGGAACCACAACCTCCACAGATTAAAGATGAACAAGAGGAGCTACTTCAAAGACAAGAAGAGGCTGGTGGGTCAATGACTGTTGACATTTTTCAAATAGGCAAAAAAAAATACTGCTTAGACCACTTTTCAACCTATCTTCATATAATAGGTCCTCACTAATAATCGTAAAAAAATGGCGCAATTTTTTTGTACTCAGTCTGTGTCTCATAGGAGGGCTGTGGGCAGTTCAGAAACCATCTTCCAGTGACATCATCGATGGGGAATCCAAGCTAATAGAAACTGCAGGCTTTCTATTCCTGAAAAGTTGCAATGCGAAAATGGAAGCCATCGTTCTCACAATAATGAAAATCTAAAGATTTTTGTAAAAAAATCTTGTTTTAAAAAAGATCTGCCTAATGATGTCACTGGAAGACGGTTTCTAAACTGCCGACAGCCCTCCTATGAGACACAGACTGAGTAGAAAAAAATGGTGCCATTTTATCATGATTATTAGTGAGGACCTATTATATGAAGATAGGTTGAAAAGTGGTGAAGTAGTCCTTTAAATAAATACTTATTTCATTTTGAAATAGATTTTGAGTAGGGCTGTCAAATGAATAAACATTTTAATCGGATGCATCTTAGTTTAAAATGTATTAATCACGATGAATCAGCATTCAAACTATGTCCAATATTTGACCATGTTTTACAAGCTCACGATGCCACACGTTTTGAGCAGCTTGTAGATTGGCTATTTGTGTTACTTTTTGACTTTTCTTTCCCTTTTACAAATTCAATATACAATTTATTTTCAGCTGATGTTCACATCAGGATGGGATAATTATTTTAGCACTTGAACAACTAGTGACTGCTCCTTTATACTGAACAAGACAATAGATTTGGTAAAGTTTGATTTGAATATGTAGTATAATGAAAGGTCTTTCTACTGGTGATTTCCACAGAGAACCACAGAGAGAGGTCTACAGTATCTAGAGAGATGGCCTCCAAAAGACATTCAACGTTGTCAGAGGAACAGCCAGAGATGGACCAGAGACATGGACTGTTTGATGCAAGGATTCAACCTGTAGTAAAATTGTACAAGATAGGTATGTAGTGTTTTTTTTACTGTGGTTTAAACCTGTAGTAAAGTTTCATACAATTTAGGCATTTAGCAGACACTCTTAATCCAGAGTAATTTACAGTAAGCAAGAACAAAACATGGTAATACATCAAATACATGAAAAAAAAATCAATAATCATACGTAAGCTAAGAACCTAACAGTGGAATATGTATATAATGAAACTGTGTATACTGTATACACTATGTGCAATGTCTACATAAAATGCCATCTAAGTTACATAACTTGAGCCTTTGCATAGGCCTGTAAGGTCGTCGAGGCTAGGGCAAGTGCTAATGCAAGTGCTACGGACTACGATGGAGTCTGAAGTGGTGGCTACGGCGGAAGATTGGGAGTGAGTCAGGAGTTCTGATTGCAATGGGAAGTGCATTCCATAGTTTGTTTGTTTTTTATTTTTAGATATTTGTTGGGGCTTTTCTGCCTTTTCTGCCTATTGATAGATTTACTGTAGGTAGACAGAAAACGGGGAGAGAGATGGGCAGAAAAGACACACAGTAAAGTTTTTCGGGATCGGGACTCGAACCCGCGACATATTGTCATGCTGGTGGCCACGGTGCCTGGACCACTAAGCCATAGTTTTGGAGCCATAAGGGAGAAGAGTTTGGGATGTGTGGAGTGCTGTCTTGGCGTTTTTAGTGAATGTACTTCCAGCTTCCCTCCGTTGACTGATCTGAGCACGTGGGAGGGTCTGATAACAAGAATACAAGAACGCAAGCCCCCGAAAAACATGCTCACTCCGGGTGTGGTAGGCCTCTTCACACCAAGAAACAAAATCATCCACATGGCCCAGTTGTGGATGATTTTGTTTCTTGGTGTGAAGAGGCATTTTTACAACTCAACGTCACAAAGACCAAAGACATGTTTATTGATTTTCGTCGATGTCCACCTGCTCCTCAGAGCAGTGTTATTGATGGCGAGTCAGTAGAGTTTGTAACTAATTACAAATATCTCGGGACAATAATAGACAATCGTCTCAAATTCGACTGCAACACTGAAATGGTGTGTAAGAAAGGCCAGCAGCGCCTTTTCTGCCTAAGAAAGTTGGCCAAATTTCAGGTCGATAAATCACTTATGATTTTATTTTATAGATCTTTCATTGAGTCTGTCCTCACCTTTGCTGCCATTTGCTGGTATGGTAACCTTGGTGTCAGACAGAAAAATGCCCTTAACGGGGTTGTTAAGGGGGCCAGTAAAATTGTGGGGGCAAAATTCAGCTCCCTGAGTTACTTGTATGATGAGCAGGTGCTAAGAAAAGCATCATGTATCAGAGCAGACAGCTCTCACCCCCTATACCGGGAATATGAATTCCTGCCATCCGGCCAATGGTTAAAGACCCCTGTTACAAAAACAAACAGGTACAAATTTTCATTCATACCTACCTCCATCCGAGCCATCAACAAGGGAAGCAGGAGGAGGTAGAGGTAGTTACACTTGGTGCACTTTAGCCCTGGTTGCACTTTATATTTAATGTAACATTTGTATCTTGTGATAATGTATACGTATGTCTGTTGTTATGTATGTTGTACTGTTTGTAATGTCTTTGAGAGCTTTTACTATCTGCTGTAAAACGAAGTGCCCAGTTTGGGACATATGAATAAACTTGACCTTGACCTTGACCTTGACTTAAAGGAACACAATCAGGTGTGAAATCATGAGTCATAATTAGCAAGCAGTGCTTTTTGAAACATCAAAGTCATGCAAGATAACGTAAAGGCTATACTAGTGCAGTGCCATATCAACATCATTCAAAACGAGGTGTGTAAATGACAAATATGTTACAATCGATAATATGCCGTCTCGTTCTTACAACTTTGTTGCATTACCTCAAACGAGTTCTGAAGACAGTGTCGCGCTGCCGAAAGATAAAGTCCACAGCGTGTCTCATCACAACGCACTGTGAGCTTACTTGTAGGTCAGATACTTTGAGCGAGCAACGCCGCCATAAGGCAAAATATAAATGTAAAGTGTAAAGCCAAATGTATCCGTTGCACCGAAAATAGCAGCTCTACAAGCTAATCTGGTTATCCTATTTGAATACTTTGTATTTGGTCGTAACACATTGTATTTTTTTGTAGACTTTCTGCACGTCCCTGTGTGTAAAGAGGAGGTTCCACCTGAAGAGGAGAAGAGCTCCAGTCTGGTCCAGGAGGAACCACAAGCTTCAGAGATTAAAGATGAACAAGTGGAGCTACTTCAAAGACCAGAAGAGGCTGGTGGATCAGCGTTGACATTACAAGCAGTGAAAAGTGAAGATGATGATGAAAACAGAGCCTGTAGCCGGCACCTCAACTGTACACATGAAAACACAAGCTGATGTAGAGGACTGTGTAACACCACAACCAACTAGTGACAACCAGCTCCTCTCTTCACACTGTTCTGAATCTGACACTGATGACAGTGATGATTGAGGACAGCACAAGCTGTCCCATGACCTGAACTCGTCGAAACAAATTGACTCCATTAGGAGTCACACACGGAAGAAAAGTTTCAATTGTACAGAGTGTGGCAAAATGTTTAATCGAAAGCAGAATTTAAAAACACACATGAGGATTCATACAGACGAAAAGCCATTTTCTTGTACAGTATGTGGTACAGGCTTTACTCAGACGAGTCATCTAAAAACACACATGATGACTCATACAGGCGAAAGGCCATTTTCTTGTACAGTATGTGGTAAAGGCTGTGTTAAGACAAGTCATCTAAAAACACACATGATGACTCATACAGGCGAAAGGCCATTCTCTTGTACAGTTTGTGGTACAGGCTTTACTCAGGCGGGTGATCTAAAAAGACACATGATGACTCATACAGGCGAAAAGCCATTCTCTTGTACAGTATGTGGTAAAGGCTGTGTTACCAAAGGTCATCTAAAAAGACACATGATGACTCATACAGGCGAAAAGCCTTTAGTTTAAGACATAATGATCAGTCAGTCTAATCCAGGATGACAATGATCCATAGCAGAGGAATTATATGTATAATATGACAACATCAACATGACATACACAACATAAAATACAGTTTATTGTGATGGCGTTTGATTTTTTATCTTGTGTATGGATCTTATTTTCTATTCAACATGATGGAATTTCATTTTTATTTAATCTAGCATTATTCCCTCCAGCTCATAGGTTACTGGTAGTACAACATGAGCATCAGTGTGTGTCCACATGAGTCAGCATTTAACAAGTTTTATGCATTAACATTCATACAATAATTATGTTCATTGCTATGCAGTAAATGATGGTGCAGTAAAGTGCTCACAAGCTGCTGGGTTTGTGTAGATCAGGGGTGTTAGCTACATCTTACATAATGTACCTTCAGACCATAACAAAGCCACATATGCATCACAGTTAAACAATGACCTCTCAGACATGCTAGTGTTAACTATCATTTAATATCAATGCTCTTTTGTCAGGTGTGTGCAGTGAATACAAAGTGTAACTTAGCCTTGTTTCAGCCTTATTCCACATTACCAAACCAGACATTCAAGGTAAACAAGAAAGAAATGAAAAAACAAACATCAACAACTGCACCCATTTATTATATATAGGTAAACTATTGTAGATCTGCTATTCTCACTATTAAATATACATTATACATCAGTTTGCTCATAATGGGTGTTCTTGTACGTCTGGGTCTTGGGGAGACCAATGTCCTAGCAGTGTTTTATCACACTAATATATGTTACAGAAGTGTGTGTGTGTGTGTGTGTGTGTGTGTGTGTGTGTGTGTGTGTGTGTGTGTGTGTGTGTGTGTGTGTGTGTGTGTGTGTGTGTGTGTGTGTGTGTGTGTGTGTGTGTGTGTGTGTGTGTGTGTGTGTGTTAATGGCCTGCCCAACATGGCTCTTTTAATTTTTACATGGTAATGAGAACGCAGGCCTATTGCTTATTTCACGGTCCAATGACATGGACCAAGTGAAACACCTTTCCCCATTAGAATAACACATCCAATGTATTACATTTCTGGTGTGAAATGGCACGAGGGATCCCCACAAAAAAAACACCCCAAAAACCGACAGATGTGCCGTTTTGTGGGCTTTGAGCACCTGTCCCCTCAGTTCTCTCTGCACGGCCCTGCAGTAATATATATATGTTACGGATCTCACTGTAGGTTCTGGGGGTTCAGGGGGCCTAAAGCCCTATTCATAGTCCAGATTTAGGTGAAGAGGTGACCAGAACGGTGGTTTTGATGGAGCTGCTCATAGTCCATCACCGTGCTCATATCTCCTACCCTCCAAATCTGCCCATTGTTTCCCTCTGCTTTCTCTCTACTGCCTATCTGCCTCTCTGTTATTTCATTCTGGTCCTTTCCTGTTCCTTTCCTATTCTCTTTCTATGTCTCTATTATTTCATCCCTTTGTTCTGTCGTTCTCCCGCTGCTCAGTTTCGGGTGTTTGTTTGCTTTTACGTCGGGAGCTCAGCTCGCAGCAAGGCCGCACTGGGCAGTGCTGTCGACTCCTGTGTCCTCCTGGCCGTGACGAATATCTGTGTGTGTGGAGACAGAGGAACGGGGAGGCAGGGGAATGGGAGGAGCTACGGGAGGCAGTGTAGGAAAACTAGTTTGCCTCCCCGTTCCTCTGTCCCCCCACACACACTCGTCATGGCTAGGAGGACAGCACTGCCCGGCTTTTGCTCCGTGGTTGTTTTGCGAGCTGAGCTCTCATTTCAACTATTATAAAGTATACTATAGCCAACACACCATAACAACTTCTAGACCAATAACATTGTCTCGGTGACCACCGTTTCGGTGGTGAGTAAAAACAGAGAGAAGGGCTGGGGAGAGCAGTGGTTTTCTCTTCACCGCAGTTCAGTGATGTCATGTTGTAGTTTTCGGTGAGAGCGGTGGTCACCTCATCACCGAAAACTGGACTATGAATAGACCTTTAGGATTCCCCATACGTGGCCGGTTAACATTAGCATTTTACATTATTCCCAAATCTAAACACATTGCTTTTGTATTTCTTTGCGATGTGAGCTTTTATCAGCTGTTCTCTGTGCGCAATTCTGTTGCGCTTTGAAGTATAAATGTCTCCTAGGGTGCATCTCACTAGCCAACACACAAGATGAGGTTGAATAGACTGAAACCAGCGTTACCCAAAACAACAGGTTTGGAGATCTGTTGGGAATTGATTACATGAAACCACATTGTATGTCACATTGTATGTTTTAACTGTAGACATGCCTGCTGCTATTAACCCTTATCACCACAAGGTGGCAGGAAAGCCTTAGCATGCCCTGCTTTAGAAATTATGTTAAAGGGGGCACGGTGGTACAGTTGGTAGTGCTGTCGCCTCACAGCTAGAAGGTCCTGGGTTCGATTCCCGCTCGGGACGCTGTGGGTGCTGGCGGCGTGTTTCCTCCTCCGCATCATCAGTGCCCATACCCGAGGCGGGGTTGGCGAAAGGGCCTTTCTGTGTGGAGTTTGCATGTTCTCCCCGTGTCCCCTAGGGTAGGTACCCTCACAGAAAACATGCAGTAATCCTGGTCTCTAAACTGCCTCCCCCTGGCCAGCCAGGGCACCTGATTGAGGGGAAAGGAACTGGTTGGAATAACGTGTTCCTTCTACGCACTACGTCCAACCAGGGAAACTCCCCCCTGTCAGGTGTAAAGGAGCAACTTGGACACTCAGGCATGAGTTCAAATCCGTTGCTCTCCCCATGTCCCCCATATATGGGGACTAGGTTGGCGGAGGGTGTGTAGAGCCCAGGATCACATTAGATAATTGACACAGGGGTGAAAAATGGGTTACAAAATTGTGGGATAAAAGAATATTAGAAAAAAATAAATGTTATAATATAAGAAGTATGTAGTAATGTAGTCTTAGTCCATTACTCATGTTCAAATGAAAGGCCTCTGGTTCACTGTGTTTTGCAATGGCCTTCATCAAATCCCACTTTAATTCTAAGGGGCTCAAGTCAGAAGACTTACGACCACTGTCAGAATAATGGAAGATAGACGATCTACAAGCCCACAGCGCCTCTGAGATGTACTGGAGTAGAAGTTATTGTATTCAACATCAGAAATACTAAGTAAAATACATGAAAAGGTTTATAAGTATAGGCTTACAGCGCTGTACAGTACTGTGGTTTACAAAGCAGAGCATCATGCTGCATGAGCTCTTTAGTTTGTATTTATTAGATAGATTGACTGATCAGCTGATTAATGTTTCACTACTTTATTATTTTTATACATAACAATAACAGGAGATGCACACACATCCACACATTCTACAAGTGCTCAATAACTGACACATACTAAAAACCAGTAAGACGCCCTGAGGGCGAGAAGTGACGAGGTCGTGTGCACGCATCCCCCTGGGTGACGGCAGACTGCTGGGTGAGTGCTGGCGCTTTGGCATGGGGGGTCAGATCAACATATGCAATTAATTATGTAGTTAATTTAAAGAAAGGAAAAATCTGGTGGTCACAGAGATGACAAGGATGGAGGACAGGTTCTTCGCCAAGTCTATTGGCCAATGCCAGCAAGGCCAGTGGACAAAGTGGGAGGGCTTCATACCAAGGTCAGTGAAATGGAGTGACCTGTGGAAGACGCCTCAGGCAAGACTAAGTTTTCTTATCAGAGCCACGTATGACACCCTTCCTAGTCCAACAAACCTGGCACGATGGTACGGCTCTGAGGACAACTGTGGTCTCTGTGAAACAGGCAAGGGAAATCTCCGCCACATCCTGTGTGGCTGCCAGATGGCCTTGGCCCAGGGTCGTTACAGGTGGCGTCATGACCAGGTACTAAGGAAGCTGGTGGAACACACAGAGCATGAGAGTCCTGGCCAACGAGAAGTCAACATCCCAACAGAGGCAGCTGGTTCAGTTTGTAACAGCGGGACAAGCCAAGAAAAACAGCACTAAAGCAGACAAAATAGCGGTCCTGACTCCAGGCAAAGACTGGTCAATGAGAGCAGACCTTGACAAACAGTTACGCTTCCCCTTTGACATCACCATCACCACACCGAGACCCGACATCGTTCTGTGGTCATCAACCGAGAAGCGAGTCCTGTTAGTCGAGTTGACGGTCCCTTGGGAGCAGAACATCCAGGAAGCGTACGAGAGGAAAAAGGCTCGGTATGCAGAGTTAGTGGCAGAATGCCAAGAGAAAGGCTGGAGAGCAACAACTTATGCAGTGGAAGTTGGCTGCCGCGGCTATGCTGGCCTCTCAACAAACCGCTTCTTGAGGGACATCGGCTTCATGGCAGCAGTCTGGGGGTCACTACCTGGTGAGCAAGGGGCAAGGCCAGGATGGCTCTCAGCTACAGCTGGCACTTAGGCACCGTCGGAGGTGCGTCAGGCAGAAATGCACTGCAGGTACCAACATCTGCCTGTCATGTAATTGTACTGCTCATATATGGAGCGTGTCTTGAGTGTACAGGGTTTGATGAGGTCAGATCAACATATGGAATGTCAGAACAGGAAGGATGTGTGGGGAGGATCAACATATGGAAAGTCAGAACAGGTCAGCTCCATATATGGATATCTAAGGGTTTGAGGTTTGAGGTCAGATGTAGAGTTGCTGGCTGGCTCCATATATGCATATCTAGGTGATGATCCAGACTTCTCCATGTATGGTTATCCAAGGTTAGATGAGGTCAGGTTAGATGAGGTCAGTGATGATGAGGTGGCGTGACGTACGTGTCACAAGGTGTGATGTCACGAGGCATGACCATAGGCCTATATGTTTAGTTTAGTTTATTTGAACATCTTCACAGAATCAAGTACAAATTTTACATCAGCAAAGAAAAAACAAACAGCCCCGTGAAGGTGATCAAAAGTCTTGGGCTGAAGCTAAAAGCTTATAAGTGCCCTGCATCCTTCTCACAGCACAACATTTGAGATTGAGCATAGTTATCAGTTTAACAGTACATTAATCAGAGACAAAAAAACAACAACCCTACACCCAACCCACGCCTGTGTCACCGTAGACATTATTATTATTATAAGAATAACCATATGGTAATTATATAACAATATTCCACATGTCGGCCACTTTAACTTAGATTCCCCTTCATTCCATCAGTGGTGGACAAAGGACTTATAGGCCTACTCAAGAATTCAAATTTACAAATTACAAAGTACTTTTTCATTTTAATATCAATGCATTGCTGGATTCATGTGAAAATAGCTGATCTACAAGCTCAAAGTGTGTCACACCACAACTCGCTGTGAGGTTGTAGATCGTCTATTTTCCACTATTCCACAGTGGTCATCACAGTCTACTGTCTTGAACCCCATAGAAAATCCATAGTGGGATTTGAAGACAGTTGCAAAACGCAAACCTTACATAATCTATCATTATCATTTAGTGAGTTACACACCTCCACCACCAGGGGGCGAAAGACATTAAGGCAACAGTATGTGGATTGTTTATTGCACATACAAACACTTTGAGCCGGAAGCAGGGTTGTGCAGCAGTGGTTAGCGCTGCAGCATGGTGGTTGTTAGCCTTTAGCTCTGTGGTTGTTTTTCATCGTGGTGTGCTACTAAAAACGGACGTCAAAACGTGTCAAATGGAGTCTGTACGGCTGAAGATACATGAACACATGACGTCGGTGGGAGAGGACATAGTGTGTGTTTTGGACAAACAGCAGCAGAGTGGTGGTGCTGATGTTTGTTGTGTGAAGCTTGTCAGAGTGTTTGTGTTGGAGCGCCTTAGTTTGGCTGCTCAGGTCATGGTCAACCTCTTCCAGAGAGAGATGGAGACACTAGAAACTCTGCTGGAGAAACAAAACAAAGTGCTGGACATTGATGTTGATATGGATATCGATCTACACACTGCAGGTATGTGTGTTACGCACACACACACACACACACACACACACACACACACACACACACACACACACACACACACACACACAGTTAGTAAACTCTGAACAACACCAGCTTAGCTACAGGTAGCATTAAGCTAGCTGAACTGAACTACATTTCCCAGTAGCTTATTGTCCTCACCAAGTGTGTGTGTGTGTGTGTGTGTGTGTGTGTGTGTGTGCCTGCCTGCCTGCCATGCTAATATTGCATATCATTTTGTTATTAAACCCCTCTGGCATCTCACTTTCTTTTCCTTTTTTTAATAAATGTGGTCATAAGTGGTATGGCCGACTTGGTACTGTAGCTTAGGAGATATTGCTAATGTTATTTTAAAGGCTTAACAGAACAGAAAGCCAACTATTAGGGGACTAACTATATTAGGGCATTTGAACATTGATGCCTGTCAGTCACATTGTCACAATGTGGGACAGGGTCTCATTTCGTAAATGAGGGACTGTCCCACGCAAAGAGAGACATCTGGTCTCCGTTCTGTGTTCACCGTTTCCATGTGAATCCTGAGATCTACATGATTCTCACTGTTCTATTATATCTGCTGGGTTTACTTTTTTATCATTGCTGCCGGGCAGTGAAACCTTGTATCTCCATAATTCAGAAGGAGCGAGTGCATTCTCCGGCACCGGTGATCAGACGCACCTGCCTGGGAAGGTGGGGGGATTAGTGGAGTTCCGCGGCAGTGTTGGTACGTTTCGCGGCCGACGCCGCAACTGCCGACAACAGTCGCGGCTCCCGATATGTGTTGCCAGTTAAAAAACACCTGTGTCTTCCCTGTGAGGTTAGGGTTAGGGTTTGGGTTGTCAGCGTCGCTGGTTAAAACTCACCCGTGGCCCCCTAAACAGCCGTGTCTTCCCTGTGAGGTTAGGGTCTGGGGTGTGTCAGACTGCTGCCGCTGGTGCCAGAAAATGCACTCGCTCTCTCTCACATAATTTAACCTTTAACCTGTAAATTAATGTCCTAATCATCATTCTACAGTGTCACCCAAAAGTAACCAAAATAGCCGATCTACAAGCTTTTCATTTTTATTTTTCTGAAAAGTAACAGTTTTGGACATAAGAGGTTTCCACCTCACAGCAACAATATTATACCTACTTGTGTTATCTATTTCAGGATCATTAATATGTTAATAAACTGATTGGCTGTTTCAAATATGCAATGAAAAAATACTGCTTGCTAGATCTGCTTTCATTTTGTTCTTTCATTTTAAAAAAACAAACCAAAAAACATTCTGATTCATAATTTAAATTAATTTAGTCATGTTCAGTTTTATACAGGAGCTGTTTATAAAGTTTAATATCAAAAATACATTATAGTCCTTATTCATGACACATGATCAGCGGCAGCCTTTTTATGAAAGTTAATACAAATTTATATCACATCAAATTCCTTATTCAATGATGTATTGTATTCCTTTATTCCAGACCAGTGTGTGGAGTCCTGTCTACAGGTGAAGATCAGTTCTCCAGCCACGACTGTTTATATTAAACAGGAACCTGAAGACCACCTTAAACAGGAACCTGAAGACAAACAGGAACCTGAAGACCATCTGGCTCTCAGTAAGTTTAAATTACTCTGTCTTTATTTGTTTTATTGGTGAAAGTGGGTAGCGCTGAGAGTGCAAAGATGAACCGATATGACCTGGTTATCGATTTTAGCATTAACAATGTGACTACATTGATGGTATTATAAATGGGACGACGGTTCGGCAGTAAAAGTATGAATAGGTTCACTGAAGCTTTGCAGTTCATTCGACTTCAGTATTAACTAACCTGCTGAAGAAGACTCACTGACCTAACATTCGGCTCGTCTCACATCTTCTATGAGAACACTACAATGTAAAAGAGCACAGTCAGCGCACCGTCATCAACGTTCAATTTAGGAAATTTGGCCAAAGAGTAATCTGTTGATACTTTTTCCATCCACTACTCCACACTGAGGTACAAGATTCAAACCTTTTATAGTCTTTGTATTTTTTCCTAGACTTTCTGCACATTCCTGTGTGTAAAGAGGAGGTCTCACCTGAAGAGGAGAGGAGCTCCAGTCTGGTCCAGGAGGAACCACAACCTCCACAGATTAAAGATGAACATGAGGAGCTATTTCACACAACAGAAGAGGCTGGTGGACAAAGGTTAACATTACTAGCAGTGAAAAGTGAAGATGATGATGAAAACAGAGACACAGAGCCTGTAGCCGGCACCTCAACTGTACACATGAAAGCACAAGCTGATGTAGTGGACTGTGGAACATCACAACCAACTAGTGACAACCAGGTCCTCTCTTCACACTTTTCTGAATCTGACACTGAAGACAGTGATGAGTGGGAGGAGACTAGGGGAGATCAGTCAGCTTTAAACACACTGAAATCACAAAACACACAGCACAAGCTGTCCCAGGACCTGAAATCATCGAAACAAACGGACTCCATGAGGAGTCACACAGGGAAGAAAAGTTTTAATTGTACAGTGTGTGGCAAAATGTTTAATCGAAAGGGGAATTTAAAATCACACATGATGACTCATACAGGCGAAAAGCCCTTCTCTTGTACAGTATGTGGTAAAAGCTGTGCTCACAAGGGTGATCTAAAAAGACACATGATGACTCATACAGGCGAAAAGCCTTTCTCTTGTACAGTTTGTGGTACAGGCTTTACTCAGTCGGGTCATCTAAAATTACACATGATGACTCATACAGGCGAAAGGCCATTTTCTTGTACAGTATGTGGTACAGGCTTTACTCAGGCGGGTACTCTAAAAACACACATGATGACACATACAGGCGAAAGGCCATTTTCTTGTACAGTATGTGGTAAAGGCTGTGTTAACACAAGTCATCTAAAAAGACACATGAAGACTCATACAGGCGAAAGGCCATTCCCTTGTACAGTTTGTGGTACAGGCTTTACTCAGGCGGGTCATCTAAAATCACACATGATGACTCATGCAGGCGAAAAGCCATTTTCTTGTACAGTATGTGGTAAAAGCTGTGCTCACAAGTGTGATCTAAAAAGACTCATACAGATTCATACAGGCAAAAAGCCTTTAGTTTAAGACATAATGATCAGTCAGTCTAATCCAGGATGACAATGATGCAAAAGCAGAGGAACAAGTAAGACGCGCGAACGCGGGAAGCGAACGCAGCTCGTAAATTGCAATAACAACAATTAGAATAAATTACGTACTTTAAGGTTTTTTTAAAGTTCTATTTTTTTTGTTTAAGATTTTTTTTAAGTTAAGTTTTTTAAAAACTTTTCTTTTTAACTTTTTAACTTTTTTTTTAACGTTTTTTCTATTTATGTTTTTTTTTCAAGTTAAGTTTTTTTTAAGTTAAGTTGTGTGTGTGTGTGTGTGTGTGTGTGCGTGTATGTGTGTGTGTGTGTGTTTTTGTGTGTGATACAGCTGCGCCCTCTGGTGGTGGGCGGGTGGTGTTACAGCGTGACACACACACAGACACACAGACATGATCTGCTGGGTCTCATAGTAAATGCTCACTGCGTTCGCAATCACTGCATTCGCAATCACTGCGTTCGCAATTATATGTATAATATGACAACATCAACATGACTGAATAAAATACAGTTTATTGTGATGGAGTTTAATTTGTATCTTGTGTTTGGATCTTATTTTCTATTCAACATGATGGAATTTCATTTTTATTTAATCTAGCATTATTCCCTCCAGCTCATAGGTTACTGGTAGGACAATATGAGCATCAGTGTGTGCCCACATTTGTCAGCATTTAACAAGTCTTAACGTTGGCACGGTGGCACAGTTGGTAGTTCTGTCGCCTCACAGCTAGAAGGTCCTGGGTTTGATTCCCCATGTTCCCCATATATGGGGACTAGGTTGGCGGAGGGTGTAGAGAGCCCAGGATCACATTAGATAATTGGCACAGGGGTGAAAAAATGGGTTACAAAATTGAGGGATACAAAAAATGATGGTGCAGTAGTGCTCACAAGCTGCTGGGTTTGTGTAGATCAGGGTGTTGCTACATCTTACAGACCATAACAAAGCCACATATGCATCACAGTTAAACAATTCTATTTAACTATCATCATTTAATATCAATGCTCTTTTGTCAGGTGTGTGCTGTGAACAAAAAGTGTAACTTAGCCTTGTTTCAGCCTTATTTCACATTTACCAAACCAGACATTCAAGGTAGAAAAAAGGAAAAAACAAACAACATCAACAACAGCACCCATTTGGTAAACAATTGTAGATCTGCTATTCTCACTATTAAATATACATTATACATCAGTTTGTTCATAATGGGTGTTCTTGTACGTCTGGGTCTTGGGGAGACCAATGTCCTAGCAGTGTTTTATCACACTAATATATATTTTGCCCCACAGGCAAACCCACTTAGGCTTGAAGTTGGTTCTGACTGGGCACTGGTTCCTTTGAAAAAATGAAACATTTTAGAAAATATATATTTGACAATGTTTATTTAAAACATGACAACAAAATAATGAAAATAACAGTGAAAATAATAGATAAGATAAAAATAGAAATGAAGACAATGCACAAGGTTACTCTTAAGGAAGGTAATAGCAGAAGTGTCAAAGTACATGAGAAAAAGGCACACACATATTCACCAAATGTACTATAATCTATACAGCAAAAATCACTTTAAATGCAAAGAAATATACCAATAATGCTCCACAGGGACTAAAACATGGTAAAAACTAAAAACATAGAAATAGAAATAAACACGAAGATAAAGTGCTGACTGCAGGTCTAATAAACAGCAATGTGAATGCATACATATTTCACAACAAATCACAAGTCGAAAATGTGAGAGGTCTATGAAAATCGTCCAATATTGTTTTTAGGCCTGAGGAAATATGAGATTCCGTTTCATGTTTCAGATGAAGCGTGAAAACCAACAGAACCAATGGAGAGAGCCTTATCTGCATTCTTGTGTTCTTCAGTCCCCCTAAAATAAATGACAAGAAGCCATGAACAGGAAAAAATGTGTTGAAAAAGGAAGGCCATCTCCTTTCTCCTTTCCTGGAGCTGCTCGCAAACGTGGAAAGCGCTGTACTTCTTCCTGCTGGAGTCCTGAAGATCCATACTGGCTGTCCCTCTCTGACGCTCTGGAGTTGCAGTACACAGACTTTCCTCACCGGCCCTCAAAACTGATTTCCTGGTTAAACAACACAAATAGAATTTCAATTATACCACAACAATGTGTCCAGTTTACTGTTGTGAGAAAATGTGTGTGTTGCAACTTGCAACTGCCCTTCCCTTCCCCCCTCTCACATGTACAAATACAATACATGCCCATTTTCTTTAAAATCAAAAATAATAATAACTTACTTTTTCCCCTCTTTTTCAAGCTGATCTCATCTGACTTTAGGCTGCACAAACATTGGAATCTGCAAGAAAAACAATATTCAAATTTGTTAAACTTTAAACTTAAAAAATATAAATTAAATATGCTTTTGTGTCTATTATTGGCCCTGTCCTTTCCCCCTTCTACACAGAATCCCTTAGCCGGAAATAGCTGATCTACAATCTCACAACACATTGCATTGTGAGCTTGTAGATCTGCTTTTTTGCTGACTGTTTGCCTGTATTGTACATAACCTGTAAGCTACATGCCAAATGTAATTTACGGAATGTCTTTTACAGAAAGTTTGAAGAAAATAGTATTTGTTTTAACATTATCAATGTGTCTGTACTTTTTGACCTATTTAATGCTACCTCGGTGAAGAACATTATAGTGATTTCAAGCTTTTTAACTGTTTGAAAGGCTATCATAATTGCCTGCTTACATATAATAAAACACATTTTAAGCATTTAAATCTTTACTTACTTAGTTGAGAGCAGATATTCCTCTGACTGTGTAGTTCCTTTGTCAGTTTGAAAGTGGTGGGAAAAGGCAGACACAGTGGGGGTTGAAAGACCCATCAGGACCTCAGCTGTCAGCTGGTCACCCTACCCCCAACACTAACCAGCCAAACCAGTTTTTTCACCTGGCTAATGACCCCACCCTCTCCATGCAGTTCCTTCTCCAGTATCCAGTGACCTCAGTACATACTGTAGGCTATACATTTATTGGAAATGTGTACACATCATTTAAATTCCCTTTTAATTGTACATATATTATTTTGTTTTGCTCAAACTAGTGGAGAAGAGTTCCAGTAGAACTAAAAGACAATTGATTGATTGATTGATTGATTGAAAATTGTATTAACAGTTTGCAGAATTACAGTACATTTCAAGCACAAACTCAATACAAAGGCTGTTAACTGTGAGTGGACGACCCAATTAAGCATTACACTTGTTTACAACAGGGTCCACCATGTTCAATTCATCAAAACATTTAGAGATGTACAAATAGACACTTCTATATAGACAAGGAACAGTACAGGAATTCATCATAATGGAGGTAAAAAGGGAAAAGAAACATATACAGTGAGGGGAAAGGGGGGGGGGGGGGATTCAGATTTTACGGGGGCCAGTTTCGAATTGCAGCCATCCGTAGGTGCCCTTTGAGAGCGGTTTTGAAGGAGTCAAGGGATTTGCATGTCTTAATGACTGTTGGTAGGGCGTTCCACATTTTGGTGGCATAGGAGCGAAAATAATTTAGTCCCAGTCATGTTATGCTGGGTTTTATGGTGAAAATAGCCAATCTACAAGCTCACAATGCGCTGTGACATGCTGTGAGGTTGTAGATCAGCTATTTTCAGCATTAGATGTAGTCTAAAATCCAATTATATTTAGTCGACAAAAACTAGACTAATAGTAAAACTAAATGCAATTTTATTCTAAAGACTGAATACAACTAAAATGTGCAGTATTCTACATGTTACAATGTAAACAAACCTTTTAATAAAAGTAAGAGAGAGAGATGGTGAGAGAGAGCATAGAATATAGCGAGAGAGGTAGAGAGAATACTTTTACTTCTACTCCACATCTCAAAGGTAAATATTGTAATTTTACAGGCAGGCAGACAGACAGACCCTTACTATATGTGCCACTATGTGTTAAATAGAGTTAATTTAATAGAGTTAAATATATATATGGGTCCTTTCTGCTAGCAGTGCCTGCCTGCCTGTCTGTAGAACTTGAGCTGTATACTTTCTTGACCGGGGTTCCCAACTTCCAATGCAGGGCTTTGTACTGGGCCCAGGGCTCTTTGCATTGTGACCTGTTCTGTGAGCTTTTAGATGGGCTTGCCCACTTCCAACCCATGCAAGTTAGCCCACATGTAGACCATGTTGGAACTACATGGGCTTGCCCACTTCCAACCCATGCCAGTTGGCCCACATTTAGACCATGTGGGACCTACATGGGCTTGCCCACTTCCAACCCATGCAAGTTAGCCCACATGTAGACCATGTTGGACCTACATGGGCTTGCCCACTTCCAACCCATGCAAGTTAGCCCACATGTAGACCATGTTGGAAAGCCATTGGCTTGCCCACTTCCAACCCATGCAAGCTAGCCCACATGTAGACCATGTGGGACCTACATGGGCTTGCCCACTTCCAGCCCATGCCAGTTAGCCCACATGTAGCCCATGTTGGACCTACATGGGCGTGCCCACTTTCAACCCATGCCAGTTAGCCCACATGTAGACCATGTGAGAACTACATGGGCTTGCCAACCCATGCCAGTTAGCCCACGTGTAGCCCATGTGGGACCTACATGGGCGTGCCCACTTCCAACCCATGCCAGTTAGCCCACATGTAGACCATGTGAGAACTACATGGGCTTGCCAACCCATGCCTGTTCAGATTTATAGCTATCCACGATTTAACTTGCTAAGTTGATAGCATCATGGTCCATAGCTACGCCTACTGAAAGGCCACAACTGCACACCAGAGTATGTCTTTACTCAAACTGTCTAAATAATATAACCCAAGTGTCTTTTATACTTTTATTGTCGTTTAACAAACATACATTTAAACACATGAACTATTTATCTAGGATTGGTTTAAGGGTTAGTTTTAACCCAGTTTAGGTTAGACGTTTAATTAGTTTTAACTAGTTGGTTAGTTAGGTTCGTTTAGTTACGTTTAGTTAGGTTTAGGTAAAAAACCTGTTACAGATGAAACAGAGATATACATAGCATTCGTCAATTACAGGCAGGTTACAACACATGGATAACACATTATTCATTGATTATTAATAGTTTGCATTATGTATCAATAATTACCATTGGTCTAATGTGAGTTGTTGTTCATCATGTCCATGTGGTTACATGAGGTTGGATTCTTCGTAGTTGGTTTGGAATCTGACTGCTAGAGCCCCACTCAGGGTTTATAAAATCTCTGTTCAGTGGAGCCCGCCCTGTGGGCGGTTCCGTACCAACTTGGCATCATTGGCTGCTGGCTCCTTCCTGTGGTTGGTTTATAGCCAACCTTACTATTGGTTTAAAACCAGGAAGTATTACCTGCCATGTGCTAGCACATGGCCGGAGCACCCTGCTGTGAGGTTTACTGTAGCCATGGTATGGTAATTACATGGGCTGGGGAATGGTCTATTTCCCCACTCTACTCTCAACTGGTTTATGAGAGTTTAGGGTTTAACACATTAATCATTTACATTCCTTTTAGGCACTGGACATCTCCACCTTAGATAATGCAGGCATAATGTTTTATAGTTAAACACAGTCATTGGGACATGTTGTTGCTCTTCACCGGCAGTGGGCAACATTACTACCCCCACAGGGTGTCGGAATTCACACTCTTATCTTGTTCCTCCAGCAGCTGCCAGGGGTCTGACAGGGGTCCTAGGCAGCTTTGAGCTTAGGTGCATGTCACTGTCACTTCCACAACATATTTATTAAACATTAACACATCCCAATATCCTGGATATTTCCACACCCCCCGCAAGAACCTATTCATAAACCTATTGAAGAGGTTCTTCAAACACTCATTTCGTTTATAAAGGGTTTGGTTTTCGACACATTGATTATCTGCCGAGGGGGGGGGGGGGTTTGATAAACACAAAGCCATTTTCACCTGGTTGAAAGCCAGGAGGAAAATGGGAAATCACCCCTGAATCAAATGACATTTCAGCTTGCTTGGAATCAGAGGCTGGAATAGACATTGACTTTGGAGTAGTTATACTATGATTAGCTTAACATGCCTTTGAACTGACTGGTTAAGGAATTATAATATTGTTCTTTGTTTTATCTTTTCAGAATTAGTTACTCATTCTAAGGTTCCTGTTTGTTTCCTTACTTGTAATTCTGTTTAACTTGATTCCACTTTGTTCAAACAAATACCTTGACTTGTGATATCTTCGTGGATCACTACTTAATTTGTTACATTTTAGAAGCAGGTTGGTTCCTGCCATTTATTACCTCTCATAAACTTGCTTGGTCCTGAGCAGATTGGAGATAAGATTTCACAAGGTTCTGGTTTACTTTACTGTCTTTTTCGTAAAAGCCCTTGGATTTTGTGTGTTTAGTAACTAATGTGTAATTTAGCATGGCACTTCACTGGCCTGCAAACACAAAGTCATCACATTTCAAACATTGATACTACACACTATTTGCCCCTGTCATTCATTGCCCCTTAATAGGAGGTGTCATTGACATGGGCTGTCAGTTTGTGTGTGGCTGGTAAGTAAGTCACAATTCACACCTTCCACCCAGGTTTTTCCCTTGCTGGAAAGGAAGAATTAACATTATTTTATACCACACATTAATTTACCATTTTACCCTAGTTATGAGTTACTTTATACTTTCTGGTTTGTACTCGTTAACCGGGGAATGTTTATGTATTCTGTAATGTTAACTTGTATCACACAATAATAATCACACAATACACTTTTTGTTAAAAACACACATGAAGTTGTCACTGTCCTTCTCTGCCTTGGTGACAGCCTGGAGGTCTCCCTCCCTGTGTGGGGGGGGGAAGCATGTGTGTGTGTGTGTGTGTGTGTGTGTGTGTGTGTGCGCGTGTGCGCGTGCGCACACGCTCCCCCAATTGTGCCAACATTCCTCCTGGCGGTCATCCTTTTGGGCCCGCCGGTGTTGGGGGGGTAGGCATGTGTGTGCATCCGTCATTCATTCATGACGTAATTGGCATTGACTGCATTTTTTCATTTTAACTTTCCCTCTGCCATCGGTGCCATCGGCAGGTTTTATTGTGACCTTACCGATGGCTGGGCTTGGGATGGAGAGCGCCTTGTACAGCTTTCCCCAGCTTCCATGCGGTGTGGCTGTGGGTGGGGCTTGCTGTGGCGTGCACCACTGTTTCATGGCGGTCGACATCCTGTTGTCTCCCGCGACGGACGCCATCTCTGCGAGGCCTTGCGCCGTGGTTGGTTGCTGCCTGGCAGTTTCTGTAGCGTGCGCTGTGCTGGCCCCGGCAGCTCGCTGGGTGGTTTCTTCCTTTGGACTCACCCTGGCCTCCGGTGCTGGTTCTGCTGACTTGGCGTCAGGTGCCGGCTCCGCTGGGCCTCGTGGCACCGTGTTGGGACGCGCCTGGTCGATGCGCACTGACGTAGTGGCCGTCGGCGCCTCATTTCCCACGTCGGACACTGGGCCCGTCGCTTGCACGGCTGTTGAGGGCGCCCGGCTGGTGTCCACTGTGTGGCCACCGCAGGCTTCATGCTCCTCCGGTGCTGCTGACCTGGCGTAGTCTTCTGGTAGGACACAGCAGGTTCCCTGCTGTTCTGGTGTCGCTTTGGGGGGAGCTTGGTTGTCCTCCGCTGACGTAGTGGCGAGCCCCCTTGGGGCTCGCTGGGTGACGTCATCTGTTGGGGTGAGAGTGCGGTCAGGCGTCTGTCGCCTCCCGTCCGTTTCTTCCCCCATCGAGGTGACGTCTCTGGTGTAGTCTTCCTTGACCTCGCCGACCTTCTGCTCCGCTGCTGTGACCTGGACCTTTGGTGTTAGTGACCCTATTTTTATTTGCCCTAGATCGTGGTCAGCCTGAGCGGCTTGCAGGTTAAGCCTGTCTCTTCCTCGGACAAGCTTTTTATAGTCAGAGAGCATTTGAATTGACCTTTTCGGACTTATTAAGGATTTGGTGTCCTGTAATATTAAATTCAAAACATCGAGAGCTTTATCTAATGCATTTGATGCCATTGGTTCCCTTGTCTCTGAACTAATCAATTTGTTTATTGTGTCAGACAAGTTTGACCATTGTGGTTCCACTTGTAACCACACTGAATCCAGTAACAATTTCCTCATGTTATAGTATTTAGTCGTGCAGTCATGGAGCTCACTATTTACTTGCAAAGCATTTTGTGATAAATTAGCTTCTTTCAATTCCTCGGAATAGTCGCTATAGCTATCCGCTAACTTCCCGTAAGCTATTTTGAGTCTACCAAATGTGTCCGCTTTTGCGGTGTTGGGAGATTTTTGTGACAGACTTATTTCACACTCAGCCGCTAAATTATTGAATATTGATTGCGCCCCTTTGCTTCTAACTTTTAACTCGTTGATTAAAGACATCTTTACTTCACCTATCAAACTTATGAATCTTTGGGATTTTAGTAAGTGTTCTCACGGTTTTATAGTTTTATAGCTTGACACCGGGGATTTAGCCAGTTTAGCGTTTACAGTATTTTTGTTTCTGTTACGGTTCTGGACTAATTTAAGCTAGGTATATAGTTAAAAGTGGTTTCACATTCATTGCTAATAAAACCTGCCTCCCTTATTACTCAATTCGTTTTAGCCTTAGTGGTCTGTGTCATTCCCTGACTGCATGCATCCTTTGGTGCTGCAATTAGCATTTGGGCTGTTTTATGACTTCCCCCCACCCCTTGCTGATAGCAGGAGTGAGAGTGGCCTCTATATTGAGCCCTGTTGTTTACCAAACTCTACCCTCCCCCGCACTTAAGGCTAGGATGGAGAGTCTTCTAGAGAGTAGAGGCAAGTTGCCATTTTGCCCTGTTGCCTATTTACTCTGCCCTTCCCCCGCTCATGGCTAGGTAGAAGTGTTTTAGAGTAGAAGGCACCAGACAATAGGCTAATGGTTTTAGCAAATTAGCTTTGCTCTGGCGGCCATTTTCCCCTGGTTGAAAGCCAGGAGGAAAATGGGAACAATAATGGCCCAGCTCTTAGTTACAATAATCACTCCTGAATCAAATGACATTTCAGCTTGCTTGGAATCAGAGGCCGTACGTCCTTGATTCTGGAGTAATCATTAAAACCCAGAGCTCGGATCAAATTGTCCGCCTGTAATTAGGTTAGCAACCTTTTAGCTACTGTTTTACGCTGGAGTTACTTTGATTGTACATTTTACAAGGCCTGTGGTTAGTACATCAGGCTATTTACCATCTACGCTTGAGACTTTTGAGTCTAGCCGTGGCATCTATTAACCGTGCTTTGAACTATTTAGTTACCAGGCTATCTTAGTTACAAGGCTACTGGTTTAATTGTTAGTAAAGTTACCGCGATTAAGTTGATAATTGCACACTAACCTTGCTCATTTGGAGCGTTTGTTTTAGTAAAGTTACCGCAATTAAGTTGATAATTGCACACTGTGGTTTTTTACTCCGTTTGGAGTAAAAACCTTGCTCATTTTGAGCGTTTGTTTTAGTAAGTTAACCGCGATTATGACAATAATCGCACCGTATGGTTTTTTACTGTTTTGGAGTTTTTGTTTTAGCAAAGTTTACCGCGATTACGATAGTAATCGCACGCTATGGTTTTTTACTGTTCAGATTTATAGCTATCCACGATTTAACTTGCTAAGTTGATAGCATCATGGTCCATAGCTACGCCTACTGAAAGGCCACAACTGCACACCAGAGTATGTCTTTACTCAAACTGTCTAAATAATATAACCCAAGTGTCTTTTATACTTTTATTGTCGTTTAACAAACATACATTTAAACACATGAACTATTTATCTAGGATTGGTTTAAGGGTTAGTTTTAACCCAGTTTAGGTTAGACGTTTAATTAGTTTTAACTAGTTGGTTAGTTAGGTTCGTTTAGTTACGTTTAGTTAGGTTTAGGTAAAAAACCTGTTACAGATGAAACAGAGATATACATAGCATTCGTCAATTACAGGCAGGTTACAACACATGGATAACACATTATTCATTGATTATTAATAGTTTGCATTATGTATCAATAATTACCATTGGTCTAATGTGAGTTGTTGTTCATCATGTCCATGTGGTTACATGAGGTTGGATTCTTCGTAGTTGGTTTGGAATCTGACTGCTAGAGCCCCACTCAGGGTTTATAAAATCTCTGTTCAGTGGAGCCCGCCCTGTGGGCGGTTCCGTACCAACTTGGCATCATTGGCTGCTGGCTCCTTCCTGTGGTTGGTTTATAGCCAACCTTACTATTGGTTTAAAACCAGGAAGTATTACCTGCCATGTGCTAGCACATGGCCGGAGCACCCTGCTGTGAGGTTTACTGTAGCCATGGTATGGTAATTACATGGGCTGGGGAATGGTCTATTTCCCCACTCTACTCTCAACTGGTTTATGAGAGTTTAGGGTTTAACACATTAATCATTTACATTCCTTTTAGGCACTGGACATCTCCACCTTAGATAATGCAGGCATAATGTTTTATAGTTAAACACAGTCATTGGGACATGTTGTTGCTCTTCACCGGCAGTGGGCAACATTACTACCCCCACAGGGTGTCGGAATTCACACTCTTATCTTGTTCCTCCAGCAGCTGCCAGGGGTCTGACAGGGGTCCTAGGCAGCTTTGAGCTTAGGTGCATGTCACTGTCACTTCCACAACATATTTATTAAACATTAACACATCCCAATATCCTGGATATTTCCACAATGCCAGTTAGCCCACGTGTAGCCCATGTGGGACCTACATGGGCGTGCCCACTTTCAACCCATGCCAGTTAGCCCACATGTAGCCCATGTGGGACCTGCATGGGCTTGCACCACTCAGTTCACACGGGTGTGATCTTTATTATTTGAGGGGCGCTAGCCCCTCCTATGCCCAGCTTTCCGGGTTTGTGTGAACACAAACATTGGCTTGTGATTGGCTGATCGCCCCATAGTGAGGATTTGATTGGATGAGCAAAGTACAAAAGTACAAAAGTGAGGACAGAAGAGTGAAGACGCCAAAAGTGATTGGCCGAATCACATTTGCATTGATTTGATCGGTTGAGCACGGAATGTGATGCATGATGATGTATGTCATGATGATAAGAGTGCTATCAGTGCTATCACTAATAACCAGTTACAGTAAAGTAACTAGTTATTAGTTACTTTACTTTAAAAATGATAATAAAAACAATTTAAAAATGGGTTTTCGTTGGGTTTTGTTATTCATTGTAATTTGTAGCTTACCTTATGAAATGTAGTGGAACAATAAAACTCAAAAGATAGGTTCAGAGATTTTGACAGGCATCTTTATTGTATCCATCTGGGTCACTGGTGGGGGTGGTGGTAGAGGTCGGGTCTTTGGCGACTAGTTTTGTCGCGCCATGAACTTTGTTAAGGTACTTTAATAAATTGGCATTGCTCTTTATCGCTGTGGACTTTGGTTTCTGTCCTCCACACAACTTGCATTTTACCTTGATATTTTTAGGGTAGGCCTACTTTATCTTCACAAATTCAAAATAATGGCTGTATTTCCAAGTTTAAAAGCTCCCGCTGTCTGTATTTGCCATTGTGCCTGCCGGCGTTTTGTGTGTGTGCTGTGTTGTGGTTTGTGTGTCTCTGTGTTTACCCCATGCGAGTAATGACATGGTTCCGGGTTTGGTGCAAGAACGCTCTGTGATTGGTCAGTGATTGGCTTATCCTGAAATTCTTGCCCTACGTTAACCAATCATCACATCTTCTGCGACGTGCTCACATGGGGTAAACACAGAGACACACAAACCACAACACTGTGGCTCTGGCTTTTGCATGCTCATGCATGTTTCATGATGTTTGAGAGCAAAGCAGAGCACACAGACACAGAGCAGCAGCAGGTCGCCTCACCCGCTTAGTCACTTGTTAGATAACAGATATAGATATCAAGAAACCACCACTCCTGAATGAAGTGTCTCGTGCTGGGAGTCTGGTGCAACGCACAGGTCCTGGCGGTACTCCTGGTGAGAGCCACCCTGGGCAAGACCTACGCTGAAAAGACTATCATCGGAAGTTGCAGGATTTTAGCGGAAGTATCGCCCAAGGAAATGACGATGATGCTTTACAAATCAGTTTACATTCTCCGCGAATGAAACAAGTGTTGTGATTGGTCGGGAAAATATCGGATCCGGGGGAAATACAGCTGACGGATACATCCGCCCGATAGCTTCTCTGCCTTACGTTGTGACCAGGCTTTTCTTTTCGCAGATTAGTAAGCCTGGGACCGAGGCTAGGTGAGAGTGGACCTGGTGTGATATAGGATGGGCCCGGACAGGAGTCAACCCACAGAGCCTAGTCCCTCCACATGCCAGAATTGTACCTCCCAGTCCCGGCAGAGTAGTTCCGGAGTGGACCCAACAGATTGTGTGGCCCTCGTCTTTCCCTAGTGGGTCTGATCGAGGGTAGCTACTGGGACGTAAGTCTGGACTTGATCACCCCGGCTGGGTCACCCGAGGGTATGATGTTCGCGAGACCCGAAACCCCGATGACCGTGGGATACATCACTGAGGATACGGCCCAGGTGCATCCAAGCGACGTATTTTCGTTCTGTGCACGCTGCACGCTTGGTTGGATCACATAACATAACGCAGGTAAAGCAATCACAGTAACTATAACGTTGTTATTGAATTTGGAATGGTAAATACCGTAAATCCTCATTTATAATCTGGGGCTTTTATTTGTCTCAACCGATTCTGATACCGGGCTTTTATTGGAAGGAGGCAGCTATAAGAAGGAGGCCTATATTTCTACTTTTCTAACCGATCACACATTTTGGGTCTGTTAGACAGTTAGAACCCTGTAAAATGTACTGGACTCATTTATTGAAACCAAGTCCTCATACAATATTAAAAAGTGCAGTTGCGGGTGCTCACTTGTCATTTAAACTTTGTTTTTATAACAATATTGGCATATTGCCTATGGTAAATACCATAATAAAATCAACACATGAACAACCAATGTCAATTTTAAACTGATTCCCTGCTTTCATATGACATGAAGAAAAAATCCAATGGCAGTCCCTCAGTCAAATCTGGCCACAGTAGCCTACTATTTACTATCCTATTTACTGCACATGGCTATGGTATGTATCTAGGCCTACAGTTAGGCTAATGACAAGTTCCCAGCTAACATGTCCAAGTGGGCCCCATATGGGGTGCATGTGTGCGTATGGGTACCAAGTGGGCATGGGCTAGAACTGGGCAATTATACTGGGTTCCAGGTAGGTTCTATGTGGGCTAAGTGGGCATGGGCTTGAACTGGGCAAATATCGTGGGTTCGATATGGGTTACAGATGGGCCAAGTGGGCGTGGGTTAGAACTGGTCACCCATGTATGGGTCCCTTGTGGGTTATATATGGGCTAAGTGGGCATGGGTTAGAACTGGGCTCCCATGTCTGGGTCCTATATAGGTTACGTATGGGCTAAGTGGGCATGGGTTAGAACTGGTCACCCATCTATGGGTCCCTTGTGGGTTATATATGGGCTAAGTGGGCGTGGGTTAGAACTGGTCACGCATGTCTGGGTCCTATATAGGTTATGTATGGGCTAAGTGGGCATGGGTTAGAACTGGGCACGCATGTCTGTGTCCCATATGGGTTATATATGGGCTAAGTGGGCATGGGTTAGAACTGGTCACCCATCTATGGGTCCCTTGTGGGTTATATATGGGCTAAGTGGGCGTGGGTTAGAACTGGTCATGCATGTATGGGTCCCTTTTGGGTTATATATGGGCTAAGTGGGCATGGGTTAGAACTGGTCATGGATGTATGGGTCCCTTGTGGGTTATATATGGGCTAAGTGGGCATGGTTTAGAACTGGTCACGCATGTCTGGGTCCTATATAGGTTATGTATGGGCTAAGTGGGCATGGGTTAGAACTGGGCACGCATGTCTGTGTCCCATATGGGTTACGTATGGGCTAAGTTGGCATGGGTTAGAACTGGTCACCCATCTATGGGTCCCTTGTGGGTTATATATGGGCTAAGTGGGCATGGGTTAGAACTGGGCTCCCATGTCTGGGTCCTATATAGGTTACGTATGGGCTAAGTGGGCATGGGTTAAAACTGGTCACCCATCTATGGGTCCCTTGTGGGTTATATATGGGCTAAGTGGGCGTGGGTTAGAACTGGTCACGCATGTCTGGGTCCTATATAGGTTATGTATGGGCTAAGTGGGCATGGGTTAGAACTGGGCACGCATGTCTGTGTCCCATATGGGTTATATATGGGCTAAGTGGGCATGGGTTAGAACTGGTCACCCATCTATGGGTCCCTTGTGGGTTATATATGGGCTAAGTGGGCGTGGGTTGGACTGGTCATGCATGTATGGGTCCCTTTTGGGTTATATATGGGCTAAGTGGGCATGGGTTAGAACTGGTCATGGATGTATGGGTCCCTTGTGGGTTATATATGGGCTAAGTGGGCATGGTTTAGAACTGGTCACGCATGTCTGGGTCCTATATAGGTTATGTATGGGCTAAGTGGGCATGGGTTAGAACTGGGCACACATGTCTATGTCCCATATGGGTTACGTATGGGCTAAGTGGGCATGGGTTTGAACTGGTCACCCATCTGTTGGTCCCTTGTGGGTTATATATGGGCTAAGTGAGCGTGGGTTAGAACTGGTCATGCATGTATGGGTCCCTTGTGGGTTATATATGGGCTAAGTGGGCATGGGTTAGAACTGGTCATGCTTGTCTGGGTCCTATATAGGTTATGTATGGGCTAAGTGGGCATGGGTTAGAACTGGGCACGCATGTCTGTGTCCCATATGGGTTACTTATGGGCTAAGTGGGCATGGGTTAGAACTGGTCACGCATGTCTGGGTCCCTTGTGGGTTATATATGGGCCAAGTGGGCATGGGTTAGAACTGGTCACCCATGTCTGGGTCCTATATAGGTTATGTATGGGCTAAGTGGGCATGGGTTAGAACTGGTCATGCATGTATGGGTCCCTTGTGGGTTATATATGGGCTAAGTGGGCATGGTTTAGAACTGGTCACGCATGCCTGGGTCCTATATAGGTTATGTATGGGCTAAGTGGGCATGGGTTAGAACTGGGCACGCATGTCTATGTCCCATATGGGTTACGTATGGGCTAAGTGGGCATGGGTTTGAACTGGTCACCCATCTGTTGGTCCCTTGTGGGTTATATATGGGCTAAGTGGGCATGGGTTAGAACTGGTCATGCTTGTCTGGGTCCTATATAGGTTATGTATGGGCTAAGTGGGCATGGGTTAGAACTGGGCACGCATGTCTGTGTCCCATATGGGTTACTTATGGGCTAAGTGGGCATGGGTTAGAACTGGTCACGCATGTCTGGGTCCCTTGTGGGTTATATATGGGCCAAGTGGGCATGGGTTAGAACTGGTCACCCATGTCTGGGTCCTATATAGGTTATGTATGGGCTAAGTGGGCATGGGTTAGAACTGGGCACGCATGTCTGTGTCCCATATGGGTTACGTATGGGCTAAGTGGGCATGGGTTAGAACTGGTCACCCATCTATGGGTCCCTTGTGGGTTATATATGGGCTAAGTGGGCGTGGGTTAGAACTGGGCTCCCATGTCTGGGTCCTATATAGGTTATGTATGGGCTAAGTGGGCATGGGTTAGAACTGGGCACGCATGTCTGTGTCCCATATGGGTTACTTATGGGCTAAGTGGGCATGGGTTAGAACTGGTCACGCATGTCTGGGTCCCTTGTGGGTTATATATGGGCCAAGTGGGCATGGGTTAGAACTGGTCACCCATGTCTGGGTCCTATATAGGTTATGTATGGGCTAAGTGGGCATGGGTTAGAACTGGGCACGCATGTCTGTGTCCCATATGGGTTACGTATGGGCTAAGTGGGCATGGGTTAGAACTGGTCACCCATCTATGGGTCCCTTGTGGGTTATATATGGGCTAAGTGGGCGTGGGTTAGAACTGGGCTCCCATGTCTGGGTCCTATATAGGTTATGTATGGGCTAAGTGGGCATGGGTTAGAACTGGGCACGCATGTCTGTGTCCCATATGGGTTACGTATGGGCTAAGTGGGCATGGGTTAGAACTGGTCACGCATGTCTGGGTCCCTTGTGGGTTATATATGGGCTAAGTGGGCATGGTTTAGAACTGGTCACGCATGTCTGGGTCCTATATAGGTTATGTATGGGCTAAGTGGGCATGGGTTAGAACTGGGCACGCATGTCTGTGTCCCATATGGGTTACGTATGGGCTAAGTGGGCATGGGCATTCGACGCTGAATCCAGATATCATAATGTCGAGACTGTCCGATCCCAGGAAAGTGGTCAAAAATAGCGCGAACGTTTTGTAAAAGTGTCACAAATGCACCCAGAAACGATATATTTCCAATGTTTTAAAATAATCAAGGGGTATGTATCCCCACTTAGTTTTTCAACCCGATTCCAATGGTGGTGGTCTCATCTCTCTACAATGTCAGGAAGTGGGTGTAAACGCCTCCTATCGGTCCCTAGCCCTCGAAACACGTCTGGAAAAAAGTGAGACCATTTTCGGACTCAGCACGACGAGCTGAACACGCTGATATGTGTTTCCCAGCACACGGACTTACGGTTATCTTAATTGGCTAGTTAATTGGTTAGTTTTCGACGCGCGATAGCTCGGCAACGATAGGTCCATCAGCCAAGTAATTTACATGGGCACGTACAGCTCTCCGATATCTACGCTCCGATAGGTCCGCCATTCTCGTGCAACACCCGTAGCAAGAGTTCTCCAACTCTGACCTGTCATCCACAAGCGTTATAGACATGATAAACCTTACAGTGTATTGAATGGTGAAATGCTAACCCTAATTTTAAGAACCACACGTCCGTGAGCGGGGAGACACATATTGGCGCGTTCGTCTCATTGATATCTAGGCGTGGATGTAAGGCACGCCCATTTTCGACCCTTGTGGGCGGAGCTATCACGCGTCAAAGTCTAACCCTAGTTTTCTTAACCGCATGACCGTGTACGAGGAAACACATATATGCGTGTGCGCATCATCAAGCCCTACGCGTGGATGTGAGCCACGCCCCTGTGCGACCTTTGTGGGCGGAGTTAACCACTCTTAATTAGGTGCGCTATGGACTTTATCCCTATTTTTAAAAAAGACCACTTGGCCGGACTTACCTTTTCACGCTGAATCCAACGGTACCATCCCCGTTCCTGTGCGACGTCGGGAAAGTTCCGAAAGGTGGCGCCAAATTTCCCAAAAAAGATAATCCTATATAGGACCCATAGGGAAAGTACTGGGTCCTATATAGGACCCAGACATGAGTGACCAGTTCTAACCCATGCCCACTTAGCCCATACATAACCTATATAGGACCCAGACATGAGTGACCAGTTCTAACCCATGCCCACTTAGCCCATACATAACCTATATAGGACCCAGACATGAGTGACCAGTTCTAACCCATGCCCACTTAGCCCATACATAACCTATATAGGACCCAGACATGAGTGACCAGTTCTAACCCATGCCCACTTAGCCCATACATAACCTATATAGGACCCAGACATGAGTGACCAGTTCTAACCCATGCCCACTTAGCCCATACATAACCTATATAGGACCCAGACATGAGTGACCAGTTCTAACCCATGCCCACTTAGCCCATACATAACCTATATAGGACCCAGACATGAGTGACCAGTTCTAACCCATGCCCACTTAGCCCATACATAACCTATATAGGACCCAGACATGAGTGACCAGTTCTAACCCATGCCCACTTAGCCCATACATAACCCATACAGGACCCATACAAGGTTGACCAGTTTTGCCTTGCCAAAAATAACTGAACGTATAAAGGTTTAAGCATGGGATAAGTCGGCTACGCGCCCACACACACACACACACACACACACACACACACACACACACACACACACACACACACACACACACACACACACACACACACACACACACACACACACACACACACAGTTAGAGCATATCTGGGTAAAGAACTGCAGAAAGTAAGCAGCTGACAGCAAGTTATCATGAATGAAATCTGTACCAGCTTTTCTCTTGAAAGTAATGATAAGTTACAATAAGTGTTCCTTTGATGATCTTGGATGTGAACAACAGTGTATAAGTCTAGATAGATATGGATGGACGAACAGTCGGACGGACGGACAAAGAGAGAGAGAGTACCGGCCATTGTAGGCCTATAACATTGTGTTGCAGATGGAAGCTTTTCATTGATTTAATGAGCTTGTAGATCTGCTATTCTGGGCAAAATGGGCGGATATTTCCCTAGGGAGAGAATTATGTATAAAATGATTATCTGATGTAGGCAGCACATGCACAGACGTCAACTAGTGAATAGCAGTTAGGCGTGCACATGTTGTGTGTGGGACTATAATGCCTATGTCCAGCGATGTGCTGTGGATATTTCAAGTAGTGGGGCTATGCCGCGCACACATGCACACTCACGAGCGATCACCAATTGAAATAACCTCTTAAATGTAGACCTAATATACCCAGAATATACTGTATATCAACTGTAATGGGCAAACTTTAGTGTTAGTGTTTTAGTGTTTAAATATTCATTTACCTTGCAAACGTCATATCTGAAATTGAATTAGTTTATCATCGTAAATCCATCAGCCACCTACAGTACAGTCGACTCGACACAATGGACCTGGCCATCACCATTGATATGCATCCAAGGCCGGTCATTCCTATTGTTTCAAGCTGTGACACAGGTGCGAAAACTGGCTGTGCAGGCTTGTGGGAAACGTGCGTCTTCAAACTACTAGGGCGGCCTCCAGGGCAGCCCTACGTACGTCATTTCATTGAGTGATGTCGCAACATCGAGCAGAAAAAGAAGTGTGCATGTTTTAGGGAGAGAGAGAGAGAGAGAGAGAGAGAGAGACACACAGACACAGACAGACACACAGACACACAGACAGACACACAGACAGACACAGACACAGACACAGACACACAGACAGACACAGACAGACAAACGGGTGGGTGGGGGAGGGACGGAGAGAGAGAAACAGAGAGAGAGAGAGAGAGAGATCCCATACTAATTTGAGGAGGGTTGGATTGTGTCTGTGGATACCTGCGTATGTCTGATAAACCTGTCAACCAATTAGTTGTACAAAATGGTGCATTTATATAGGACTTTTATCCAAAGCGCTTTACATAGATTGTGCATTACATTCATTCACCCTTGCACACACCAATGGCAGAGGAAACCATGCAAGTCACCAACCTGCACTTCAGGAGTAGTTTAACTGCCCTATTAGGGGTTCAGCCGCGTATTGGTCAAGGACACTTCGACACTAACTCTGGGGGAGCCTGGTATCGAACTGGGAACCTCACGGTTCCATCCGGCTGTTCTGCCGGCCACTCTACCCCTGAGCCATAACCACTGCCGCGTCCTCAACGGGAGGATGCAGACAGGGAGGCACACCTGTCTGTCTCTGTGCATCTGACTGATCCAAGTTCCTTCAAACACCAGGCTATAATCGAGTCTTCACCATTTTTCAGGCCAAGGACCCCTTAGCTGAGAGATGGAGACGAAGGACCCCCACTACACATTGTATACAATTTAACAAAATATGTTAAATTGATTTCATTGTGAGCTTGTAGATCTGATATTTTGGGGCGAGTTGGATTGGACGTTTCCCCTATAATAGTGATAGCGTTCAAGTGGTCTCCCTATCGAAGACCAATCACCCACCCGCACGCACGCATGCATGCACGCACAAACACAGAACAATGTCATGTAAAAACAAAGTCTTGACACATGACCCCTGCATTGGCACCCAAACTATATTACCCTAGAAAAGAATATGAGCCAATTAAGGACACGTTTTGTTGTCTTTACAACTGTCTGTCATACTGTAAACAGGCCTGTCAGGCATTGATTGATTGATTGATTGAAACATTTATTAACAGTTTGCAGAATTACAGTACATTTCAAGCACAAACTCAATACAAAGGCTGTTAACTGTGAGTGGACAACCCAATTAGGCATTACACTTGTTTCCAATAGGGTCCACCATGTTCAATTCATCAAAAACATTTAGAGACGTACAAATAGACACTTCTATATAGACAAAGGACAGAACAGGAATTCATCATAATAAGCTTAAGCATAAGCTTACAAAATGTAAGCTTGTAGATCAGCTCTTTGGCAAAGGTTAAGAATTGAGGGAATTTAGTCGTTAAATATCTGAAAATACACATTAACATGAAAACATGTATTTATACAAGTGTATATGAAGCTATGAAATCTATGGAATGTTTATTTTATTCTGCAACACAATTTTATGTATGTTATAGAGGTCCCTGCTTCATCTCTCTGAAGGGGTTATTGGCCTGACAAACGTTGAAGACTCTAGCTGCAGGCTACACCTCTATGGCTATCTCAATGTATAATAATTACTTTTTTTTATAATGTTCCAGCATTAATTAAATGAATAGCACTCAAATAAACTACAGATCGTCCCAGAATGCATTGCATTTCCGTTTGAAACGCGAATGCGATTGGTTGTCCTGGGTCACGTGCTTCACTGATTCAGGAAATGACGTGGTGAATTTCAAATAGTCAGACAGGCGCGGAGAGAGCTGTTTGAAAACTAACCTGCGTAACCGTTCCATCCGCTACAGAAAGAGATTCACATTAAATTAACAGACATAAAGTCATCAAAGGCAGTTGAACAAGGAAATAAGAAATTCCCGATCTATTTGTGTGATGGAATCTGCAACAACATGGAGCCGTTTGGCACACAAAGTCACAAGATTAGGGGGAGGCATACTATGGTCCGACGGAGCATTGGTTCGACATGCGTCCGCACCTCGGACTAGCGCCTGCATGACAATACAGCTACAGGCCAGGTAAGAGCATGCTTCTTATTTTTGCGACCAGTAAATCTACATTTAACTTCTGTTATCTGCTGTGCATTTTGCTTCAATAACTAAAATAAGAGTCAGCTGTGGGCTTTATTATTACAAATAACAAGGAAGGCAACAACAATGAACATCTGACGTTTTGTGGGTTTCAAATTATTGCTTTTGGTGCTGCATGGTACAGACACAAACGCTGTTGGAAGTGGCTATGCTTGGGTAAAAGTGTGTCGAAGGTCCCGCGACGAGAGAGCGAGATTCTAGCAAGAGGCTAGAGCATTACAGGTCTGTTTAAGTCAGTGGTTCTCAAAGTGGGGTCCTTGACTGTATTTTGAGAGCTCCAGGGGGTCCCCAGCTAAATGATTGATAGTACAGGAGTCAGGAACCACCAAATGGACCCTTAATAATAATAATACCGGTAGTAAAACGTTTGAAAACAGTGTGGTCGTTAAGCAGCTCAACCCTGAAACACAGCACAAGATTAACTGATTCACCTTGTTTTTACTACATTTATCTTTTATATTATTGACTCATCTTTTAACATGGAACAACATGACGATTTCTTTCATATCTGCTTGTTGGTTATAAATTATCCTAAACAACCAGTAGTTAATACTAGCAGCAGTAACAATATTGTAAATTGGGAGATAGCTCTCTTGGCTACGTGACTTGTTGCCTGCCTGCTCTGCTGAGTTGGAGATCAGAGAGAGAGAGAGAGAGAGCATATATTTACAGGTCTGTCAGTGGTTCTAAAAGTGGGGAAGTGGGGGGTCCTTGACTGTATTGAGGGAGTTCCAGGGGGTCCCCAGCTAAATGATTTATAGTACAGGAACCAAATGGACCCTTATTGGTCTGTAACTGATTGTACAAATGGACCCTTACATGTCTGTAACTCTGAGTGTACAAATTTGTACACTATCAGCGTTAAATTAACATTGATTTGACTATTTTTGAGTATATAGACAGCTATGTGTGTCCCTGGGTCTGTCCCTGGCTGGCTGGCTGGCTGGGTCTGTCCGAGCAAGAAAGTAGCTTTTGGTTGGTTTTCACAACTGTTGCGCAGCACAACACATACACATATTAACTGTATATATGATGATTTGGGGTGATACAGTACAGTACAGTGACAGTACAGTAGAGGGACCCCCACACCGTAAGTCTGTCATTTTTCAACCATTCCGGACGCGGGGCGGCTGACCCCCTGGCCCCGTTCCTGTGGGTCTGGACCTTCCGGGGACCCCCACACAGAGTTGCACCACTCACTTCACACGGGTGTGATTTTACAATATAAATTGTGGTCCCAGAGATAGAATTGCCATGGGGGTCCGTAGCCTAATGCATGTCAAACTGTGGGTCCTTGAAATAGAAAATGTTTGAAAAAAAGATTAAATCTTCTCTTATGGGGGTCCCTGGCATATCTTTTCAAATGTTGGTCTGCGGCTAATAAGTGTCAATTTGGGGGTCCTTGACATGAACAAGTTTGTTGAGAACCACTTGTTTAAGTTTTAGGTTTGTAAGGTGTGCCTGTGCATGTGTCTGTGTATGTGCACCTGATTTGTTTTTGTTGACACCACACCAGTCACAAGGAGGTCTTGATTTTAGAAGTATGGTAGGCTGGGGGGGGGGCTTTTATGTGCCTGTCTGTGTTTCTTTTGGGTAATTCTTCTCTTCGTCTATTTGTTTAAGTAAATTGGAAATGAAGATGTCCAGTGATCCACTGATCCAGTCCACAAATTACTAGCTGTGTTCTGTGTCCATGTCTGGACATAACAAGAAGTTCTTTTTCATGGTGCATAAGGTAAAATTGAGTGTTTAAAATGTAAATTTCTACATGAGACCACACTACAAAATGTCTTAAATCCTGCCAGTTTTTTGAAAACCCTATCAGTGGTGCTTGAATGTTTTCATGTCCCTGTGGACCCCCAGCTGAAAATATTTTGTTTCAGGGACCGACCAGAAGCAAATATTTGAGTTAAAATCGTTTGCTGTGAAAGAATATATATTCAAAGATTTGCATTTAGTTCCAAAAATAGCAAATCATTTATAGAGCCACAGTTTATTTGAGCTGAGTGACAACGTGTCGGTCTAAATGACCTGAGATACTTGATGAAAGTAATTTAGACCGAAACGTTGTCACTCAGCTTTCCTCTCATTAGCTAAAGTATAAAATAATTGTTAATGTGGTTAAACGCTAAAGTGACAGATGCATTCCAGGTCTTAATGGGTTAACCCATTTTGGACTTAGGCCGATTCTAAAATAAATCCTTCTAAATCATGACCTAAGTTTTCTGAAAAACTTCAAATATTTATATAGCGGCATCATTTGTTTGTAATTTTTGAATACTGTACATAGTGTACAGAAACCCAAAAGGGGTTCCTGACCAGAAGGGTAGGGTTACAAAAAGGGGTTCCCGCCTAGAATGAGTTAATGATGTAATTTTGCAAAACATTTGATGTACACTAGTAAAAGCATGCCACAGCATACAGCTGCTATATAACTGGTGGAATAGGGTGTGTGACAAATCTGTAAATAGGCCACTGTTAGCATTTCACATAGGTTTTTAATATTGCCATCATGCACCCAACTTGTTACTTTTGACAAGGCTCCAGAACTGTTTTTATTCCACATTGAAAACAAGTTTCCCACCAGTAGCTTTTAAGCTTTTACAAGGTGTAATACAACACATGTGTGAGTAAGTAGGCAATGAGAGGCTATATGATAGGCGTATGATAGCCCTATGCCATTCAAAGGTTCGGCATAATATTGCTTTAACTTTAATGTCTCTTTCCCCTGTTTTTGTGCTCTTTTCTTTTGAAGACACATGCGATGTCAGAAGCAGAGACTCCATCTGATGTACAGACTGATGTTGAAACGACAGAGGAGGTAAAATGGCTGTTTTAGGGCAATGGTTCTAATAATATTTTGTGGCAATATAGGGCCGTGGGGGTCCTCGCACCCCACTTTGAGAACCCCTGCATTAGAATACGGACCACCATGACAGAGTGTACAGTTATGGTGGTCAAACAAAATGGATTTGGTTCTCAGAGTTGCAGCAACATTAGGGTCCATTTGGTTCGCAATTATCCATAATTTATCTGGAGACCCCTGGAATCCCCTCAAGGACCCCTGGGGATCCCCAGACCCCACTTTCAAAACCACTGTGTTGAAGTGTTTGCCAAGTACATTGGCACACAACCTGGAATTTCCCTTCTATTATTAGACACATAAGTCCCACCTCGATCTGAGAAAGGAAGTGAGTCTGCATGAATCAAGTAGGTTGGACTGACAGGCTGCCACATTCCAATTCCGCACACTCCTGCGCGCTCACTCCTCCTGCATGCATGTCATGTGATCTGTATTTCTCCTGAGCTGTTTGACATTGTGGCCCACACCATGCTACTGCTTAAAGTTAGTTTTTTATGTTTGCTAAAATGTACGTTTTTTTATTGAATGTACTGTAGGCCATCGCAAAGACATGTGACCTACACCTCCCTGTGGAATGAACAGCGTTGGACTGACTACTGTGTCCCAGAGAGTTAGCCGCAAGAAAGTGGACACTGAGTATAACCAGCAGCCCCAGTGTGTCCCCTGGAGGTTCTCATGCAAGTATGTAAACTATGGAATTAGATTTATTTCATTTCTTTAAACATACAGAGAATTTAACATCTTGAAATGTAAAATTATGTGTAGGAACCCTGAGTCACAGTGGAATTGCTGCCCACCTGAAACCCTGATCAGCTGTTGGAACCCTGAATGTGAGCACCTCAAGTGGGACACAGAGACGGAGCCGCCCTACTGGAACCAGTTGTAAGTTGAAATATCGTATTCACTTCAAAATGTACTTGTAGTTTCTAATCACAATCACATAGTTGATAGGATCTTGCCCTTAATTTGATTGCATGCACAGAATGGTTGCTCCACTGTACATTTATCTTGAACTTTCCTCTTGTCATTCTAACTTGAAATGGTGTTTGGCAAAACATTTGATGTTTGATGTACAGAAGTAGAAGCATGCCACAGTATTACAGCTGTAACTGCTGAAAAGGGATCACAACAATTCTGAACAGAGGCCACCGTTTGTATTTCACAAATTTGCCACCATAGCTCAAGACATTTAGAATTACTGTTTTTTGGTTTGTTTTTAATTTTCTGTTCAGAAAATAATCCTCAATATGCAGCAAAAATATCTTTACAGACCATAGCTATTCTTGATGTATAATTAATCATGTAATTTATTGTAGCATTTGGCCGTGTGATTAGATTGTAGTACAACTTTCATGATACATTCTTAAGCGTTATTCATAGTCTTTATTGGTGGTGAGGTGACCACCGCAACTACAACATGACGTCACGGAGCCGCGGTGAAGAGCAAACCACCGCTCTCCCCAGGCCTTCTCTCTGTTTTTACTCACCACCGCTCCACGTTATTACAGCTTCGGTGGTCAGCTCACCACCGGAGCGGTGGTCACCTCACCACCGAAAATCCAGACTATGAATAGGCCTTTACCTCAGTTATATTATTTAAAATATACACGTCTCATAATGTTTCATAATGTAAGAATCAAGCTAGCATTACTAAGTCAGCTTCTTGTTGTTTATTTTTAGGGACACTAAAGAAGAACACAGTGGCAGTCACACAGGACATTCACCAGAAGGAGGGAGAGAAGTGGTCAAAGTGGTTCACAGGAGCTCGTGCTTGAGGTGGGAATAGGGCTGCAAGAGCTCAGAGAGCACTTGAGTACACACAGGACAATGGGGCACAGCCCCACTAGAAAAAAACACCATCTGACACAGTCTTGGTATCACACACGCACGCGTGCGTACACACACACACACACACACGCGTAAACAACTACCTCCTGATAAGTTGGCTTTTTTGTGTTGGGGTCATTTTAACGTCTACACAGGCTTCTGTGAACACCCCATACAGTTTAAGTTGCTTGATTCAGTATTTCACACACTCACTCACCCCATGGCCTAGGGGGTTGTACAGGTGTCATGGTGGATGCTTGGGCACTCTGGTATCTCCAGTGCTTTCGATCTTCTGTTGTCCATATCAGGGTTTGAAAGCTGCAGCCAGTCCACTCCTTGATGTTGTCCACTCAGGCCTGTCTACCTCTTCTCCACTTTCCCTCCACTGTCCCCTGTACTTTGGTCTTTGACAGGGAGGTATGTCTTGTGACATGACCATGAGAGTAGAGGCTCCTGTTCTCCAGCATGGGTGGTAGCTAAACTGTCTTAACATAATCATTTGTCCGGTCTTCTTATACGATATATGTAGCATTCTTCTGTCACACTTGCTTTCAAACGACTGTATCCTGTGCTCGGTGTCCGCTGTAAGTGTCCAGCTTTCAGAGCCAATGGAATAGGGTGGAGAGTACAAGTGACTTGTAAAGTCTGACCGTCACTGAGAAGCTGATTTATTATTTGTTATGTTTCCAAATACTGTATAGTCTAGTCATGGCTGATGTTGCTATCCCAATTCTTGCTTTTATCTTTTGTGGAGCTGCCATCTTCACTCACAAAGGACCCAAGGTATATAAGTCCTTTACTTCCTACAGGCAAGTGGCCTGTTCCTTGGTGATATATGTATGGCTGTAGCTGGTGACCAGGATATTACTTTTCTCTTCATCTCCATGCCATATGCTCTGCCTTGTGTTTTCTCATAAGTTTGATGTCATTGGAGATGGTAGGGTCTTCCTCTGATGGATATGGTGGTGTGATATTCTATGAGTGCTTCCTCCATGATGTTGTTTATAAGAACTGCACTGCTTGGGTATAGTGCTTGAATTACCTGTTGTGGTACAGGTCGTGCTGGTGCTAAAGGTGCTTCTCAATCAGTATTCTGACTTTGAATATCTCCTTTTTGGTCTGAATCAAGATGATCTGCAGCATTACTTTGCTAGCCAGACAGAAAAAACAGTTGTTTCTGTAGTTTTGTCACTGCCCTGCATTCCCTTTCTTGGGGTATTTTATTGGGTACATTGCTTGGTATCTTTTGGTAGATGCGTGTCAATGCTATTATCATGTATTGATTGCCCTCCATGCTCCCAAAGCTCTGCTGGGACATTATCGATAGCAGGCTCTTTACTACCTCCTCTACTTCAGCGTGAAGTATTGGGGCATCCTACCACATGCACTACTGGACTTCATGGCACTAGTATGTTGGGATCTGGTCTTATTGCACATTTGTATAGTTCCTAACAATACTCTGTCCATCACTTGGATATTGCTGCTTTCTCGGTTAGTAGAGAGTCATGCTTGTCTGCTATTATTGTGGCTCTATGTTGCTGTGATCCACTTTACTGCCTCCCGGTAGATCTAGGATGTTATCAGTGGCCCATGGTTTGTTTTTCTTCCTGTCCTGCCCTAGTACTTCAGTTGGGGTTTCTATAAGTGCTTCCTCCATATTGTCTGTCAATGTATCTATGTCTTGCAGTAGGCTAAGTGTTGTTTTCAATGAATCTAACATGATTAAAATTGAGTTTAAAGTTACCATAGGTTTACATAGGAAGGAGGAGTGTCTGATAATATGAATATCAAATATTTAAATACTGAATCAAGCAACTTAAAAACTGGGTGCTCACAAGTTAATGAACCTGCCTGGGGACCCAGAGCCCCTGGTTGTCCCTGGCATGATGCTAGGCCAGCAATGTGTCAAAGTGTGTCCCTGAGCAAAATTCGTAACCCCTAATTGCTGCCCGAGCGCCAGCTCCCAGAGAGAATGGCTGCTCCTTATTCCTTAAAGTATGGGTACAGTGACAAAAAACACCCCAATGTTAGAATGACTCCAAACATGTTTGAAAGTTAAATATCCTTTAAATTAACACTATCTTCACTTGATGGTTCAAGTTCTTGAAATTGCTCAACATTGCCCAATAAGCTTGCAATAGTGTTTTATTTGTTTATTTTTGAGGGGTGCTAGCCCCTCCTATGCCCATCTTTGTGTGTTTGTGTGTTCCCCATAACGATTATTTGATTGGCGGAGCAATGTGTGTACCCCATAGCGATAATTTGATTGGCTGAGCACGGAATGTGATGTATGATATGATCGCCCATCACTTCACACAAGTGTTATTTACACAATTTGTGAATCATTTGTTTTTCCTACGTTTCATTTATGACAGTTATGTTATTGAGGCCAATATAAAACATTAACAGAAAATTGGTCTGAAAGAACAAAGCTTGGTTTTTATATTGCAACCAATAGATTCCATGTGACCATTTTTTTCAATAAACTTTGTCAAAAGATATATTGTCTGATATAGTTTTTTCACTCTGGTAAAACTTAAATTGGCTAACCTTAGGTACTTTTTACATCTTATGTTAATGTGTTTGCAGTTGTTAAACAGGGTTCATGTAAATATACTGCTACATTCTCCCATTTAAATCCCTTCAGGGCCAACTTGAAACCCATTTTGGCAAAGTTCCCGGGTGTTACCCACTTGTGCTGCTAGAAGTGGGATCTACATCGGTCTCAAAGTGCCCAGTTGGACTCCATTTAAGGCCCATTCAGATCCCACTTCAAGCCTATATAGGCAAACACAGGTGAGGCCTACATGGGTTTGACATACAATTGCCAATTTTGACCCCACCTAAAACCCAGTCAGAAACCCACGTAATCCCATATGGGATAACACAGCTGGGCCCTGAGTGGATACTGGGCGAAAACCCACTTGGAGCCCTTAATGGGCGAACACAAGTGTGGCCTACATGGGTCACATATAATTTGCCCAGCTGGAACCTACTTAAGGCCCATCCAGATGCCGGTTCAAACCCATATAGGCAAACACAGGTGGCACACACATGGTTCTGACATAAAATGGCCCATTTGGACCCCTCCTAAGACCCAGCCAGAAACACACGTAAGCCCATATGGGATAACACAGGTGGGCCCTTTGTGAAAAGTGGGTGCACGGCCCACTTGGAGCCCTTAATGGGCGGACACAAGTGTGGCCTACATGGGTCACATATAATTTGCCCAGCTGGTACCCACTTAAGGCCCAATCAGATCCCAGTTCAAACCCATATAGGCAAACACAGGTGGCGCACACATGGTTCTGACACAAAATGGCCCATTTGGATACCACCTAAGACCCAGTTAGAAACACACGTAAGCCCATATGGGCTAACACGGGTGGGCCCTTTGTGAAAAGTGGGTGCACGGCCCACTTGGAGCCCTTAATGGGCGGACACAAGTGTGGCCTACATGGGTCACATATAATTTGCCCAGCTGGTACCCACTTAAGGCCCAATCAGATCCCAGTTAAAACCCATATAGGCAAACACAGGTGGCGCACACATGGTTCTGACATAAAATGGCCCATTTGGATACCACCTAAGACCCAGTTAGAAACACACGTAAGCCCATATGGGCTAACACAGGTGGGCCCTTTTTGAAAAGTGGGTGCACGGCCCACTTGGAGCCCTTAATGGGCGGACACAAGTGTGGCCTACATGGGTCACATATAATTTGCCCAGCTGGTACCCACTTAAGGCCCAATCAGATCCCAGTTAAAACCCATATAGGCAAACACAGGTGGCGCACACATCGTTCTGACATAAAATGGCCCATTTGGATACCACCTAAGACCCAGTTAGAAACACACGTAAGCCCATATGGGCTAACACAGGTGGGCCCTTTTTGAAAAGTGGGTGCACGGCCCACTTGGAGCCCTTAATGGGCGGACACAAGTGTGGCCTACATGGGTCACATATAATTTACCCAGCTGGTACCCACTTAAGGCCCAATCAGATCCCAGTTAAAACCCATATAGGCAAACACAGGTGGCGCACACATGGTTCTGACATAAAATGGCCCATTTGGATACTACCTAAGACCCAGTTAGAAACCCACGTAAGCCCATATGGGCTAACACAGGTGGGCGCTTTTTGAAAAGTGGGTGCACGGCCCACTTGGAGCCCATAGCCCATAGCCCATGTCAATACCCAAGTGGGGCCCATATGGACATGTTAGCTGGGTTCAGATGCAAATAATAACATACAAATAAAATGTATGGTAGGCTATTTCCTATAATATCAAAGCAGCTAATGAACAGTGCAACACTGATCCAACTATTGTAACTTCAACGGGGGAGAGAGTTGCATCAGAGAGAGAGTTGCGTTAGAGAGAGAGACGCGAGAGAGAGAGAGACGCGAGAGAGAGAGGAGTAGGAGGAGGAGGGGGGTAGTGAGAGCTGTTTGTGACATGAGGTGCTGCGAGCTCGCAGATCTTACGCTTTATGCAACGAATGTACTGTAGCCTACGTTCGTTCTATAAGGCTAGATCCACTAACGTTTGGGGGCTGCTCAGCATGCAGCCCCCAAACGGTAGCGGATCTACCCGTTATGGAACGAACGTAGGCTACAGTAGCCTACATCCGTTGCATAAAGCGTAAGATCTGCGAGCTCGCAGCACTTCATGTCACAAACAGCTCTCACTTGCTTGGTTTTGTGTCATTTTCCTCCCTCCGCAGTTAGATTGCTGCTCTGTGCTGAGTGCTCTCGTTAGTTTTATTGTCCGTGGCCATGAAAAGTGCTTATAGTGGCGTTCTCTCCCGAAGTTTGTTGCGTTGTGCGCGAGTGTGAGCAACGCGACCACCGGCATCTGGACACTATAGTGACAGCCAGCCAGGGCAGCGAAGGTAACATATAGGCTATACGGCACTTGAAAAAAAAAAAAAACACAAAAAACCCGGCTAATAAAAGAAGGACGGTTTTTATTTAGTTAATTCAACGCCACCCCCGTTAATTAATAGGGGGACGGCTTTTTATTGAAGGAAGGAATGTATTTGAGGATTTACGGTAGTTACGTTAATAGTTACTGCAAAAAACAATACTGTTACTTCTACTAAAAAAGTGAGCACTTTTAACACCACCACTTATAGGCCTATGTATATAAATCAGGCATTATGACGCCAAGATAGATTTAGTCTGTCTGTCAACAAGCCCTCAGGGCTTTCATGTAATCCTTTAAGATCATGGTTTTAGATAATTTTTTAGATTATTGTGCAACTGTACCTCTGTCCTTTCTTTCACAAACTGTTAATAAAGTATTCATCCGTCCGTCCAGTTACACACCTCCTCCACCAGGGGGCGAAAAGCAGAGCCTTTGCATTGAGCAAACGGCCTGGAGGATCCATTGTTGCGTATGCGCTCGAAACACGTTGATCCGGAAACGCGTGTTGTTGTTGCTGTTAGCGCTGCAGCATTGAGGTTGTTAGTCTTTAGCTCTGGTTGTTTTTCACCGTGGTGTGAAATAAACCGATTGTTGCTAAAAACAACTCATAATGGAGGTCAAAACGTGTCAAATGGAGTCTGTGTGGCTGAAGATAAATGAACACATGACGTCGGTGGGAGAGGACATATTGTGTGTTTTGGACAAACAGCAGCAGAGTGGTGGTGCTGATGTTTGTTGTGTGAAGCTTGATGTCAGAGTGTTTGTGTTGGAGCGTCTCAGTTTGGCTGCTCAGGTCATGGTCAACCTCTTCCAGAGAGAGATGGAGACACTAGAAACTCTGCTGGAGAAACAAAACAAAGTGCTGGACATTGATGTTGATATGGACATCGATCTACACACTGCAGGTATGTGTGACACACACGCACACACACACAGCTAACTGAACTACATTTCCCAGTTGCTTATTGTCGTCACCTGTGTGTGTGTGTGTGTGTGTGTGTGTGTGTGTGTGTGTGTGTGTGTGTGTGTGTGTGTGTGTGTACGCCTGATGGGCCTACTATTGCCTATCATTTTGTTATTAAACCCCTCTGGCATCTCACTTTTTTCTGTGGTCATAAGTGGTATGGCCGACTTGGTACTGTAGCTTAGGGGATATTGCTCATGTTATTTTAAAGGCTTAAAAATGCATCTATCAGGAAGCTTTACAACAGAAAGCCAACTATTAGGGGACTATATATTAGAGCATTTGAACATAGGCCTATCTCACACTCACAGCCCTCTTTCCACGCCCCCTTCCGGTAGCTAGTGGTGTCATTTAACATTAGGCATTTACACTTTTTTTCTCTGGAGAATCTAAGTACATTTCCTAATGTTAAAATGTCAAAGACCGATAATAATATGAAGAAAACACAATGGTATAACAACTCAAATAAGTAGAATAAACCTTACCTTTACAAAACGGTAGTTTGTGGCTTGTGAATTTACACTTTTTTTCTCTGGAGAATCTAAGTACATTTCCTAATGTTAAAATGTCTAAGACCGATAATAATATGAAGAAAACACAATGGTATAACAACTCAAATAAGTAGAATAAACCTTACCTTTACAAAACGGTAGTTTGTGGCTTGTGAAAATACCTCTTTTAACATGGAAGTCTATGGACCGCAGAAAAAATAACACCATTAGCTCCAAAAGGGGGCGTGGAAAGGGGGCGGGGAGATGCTGTGAGATAGGCCTATTGATGCCTGTCAGTCACAATGTGGAATAGGGTCCCATTTTGTGGGACGCTTGAAACGTCTTAGAAATGAGGGACTGTCCCACGCAAAGGGAGACATCTGGTCTCTGTTCTGTGAGGCCCTCACCGTTTCCATGTGAATCCTGAGATCTACATGTTTCTCACTGTTCTATATAGCAGCTGGGTTTACTTTTTATCATTGCTGCCGGGCAGAGAAACCTTGTAACTCCATAATTCAGAAGGAGCGAGTGCATTCTCCCACACCGGCGATCAGACTCAGCACTGCCGGGGGGATGGGCGACACCTGCCCAGGAAGGTGGGGAGATTAGTGGAGTTCCGCGTCAGTGTTGGTTCGTTTCGTGGCCGACGCCGCAACTGCCGACAACAGTCGCGGCTCCCGATATGCGTTGCCAGTTAAAAATCACCCGTGTCTTCCCTGTGAGGTTAGAGTTAGGGTTTGGGTGTCAGCGTCGCTGGTTAAAACTCACCCATGGCTCCCGAGACAGCCGTGTCTTCCTTGTGAGGTTAGGGTCTGGGCCCTGGGTAGGGTGTCAAGACTGCTGCCGCCGGTGCCAGAAAATGCGCTCTCTCTCACATAATTTAACCTTTTATGTTTTTTTGTAAATGAATGTCCTAATCATCATTCTAGTGTCACCCAAAAGTAACCAAAATAGCCGATTTACAAGCTTTTCATTTTCATTTTTTGAAAAGTAACAGTTTTGGACATAAGAGGTTTCCACCTCACAGCAACAATATTATACCTACTTCTGTTATCTATTTCAGGTTCATTAATATGTTAATAAACTGATTGGCTGTTTCAAATATGCAATGAAAAAATTCTGCTTGCTAGATGTTCTTTCATTTTGTTCTTTCATTTTTAATTTAAAAAAAACAAACCAAAAAAACATGCTGATTCATAATTTAAATTAATTTAGTCTGGTTCAGTTTTATACAGGAGCTGTTTATAAAGTTTAATATCATAAATATATTATAGTCATTATTCATGACACATGATCAGCGGAAGCCTTTTTATGAAAGTTATTAATCTCACATGAAAATTCCTTATTCCATTATTTATTGTATTCCTTTAGGCTTTATTCCAGACCAGTGTGTGGAGTCCAGTCAGTTGAAGATCAGTTCTCCAGCCACAACTGTTTCTATTAAACAGGAACCTGAAGACCACCTTAAACAGGAACCTGAATACCACCTTAAACAGGAACCTGAAGACAAACAGGAACCTGAAGACCACCTTAAACAGGAACCTGAATACCACCTTAAACAGGAACCTGAAGACAAACGGGAACCTGAAGACCACCTGGCTCTCAGTAAGTTTAAATTACTCTGTCTTTATTTGTTTTATTGGTGAAAGTGGGTCGGTACTGAGAGTGTAAAGATGAACCGATATGACCCTGTTATGGGACGACGGTTCGGCAGTAAAAGTATGAATGGGTTCACTGAAGCTTGCAGTTAATTCTACTTCAGTATTAACTAACCTGCTGAAGAATACTCACTGACCTAACATTCAGCTCGTCTCACATCTTCTATGAGAACACTACAATGTAAACAAACGGCCATACAGCACAGAGCGCAGTCAGCGCACCATCAAAGTTAAATTTAGGAAAATGTGGCCAAAGAGTAATCTGTTGATACTCTTTCCAGCCACTACTCCGCACTGAGGTACAAGATTCAAACCTTTTATAGAGTCTTTGTATTTTTTCCTATACTTTCTGCACATTCTTGTGTGTAAAGAGGAGGTCTCACCTGAAGAGGAGAGGAGCTCCAGTCTGGTCCAGGAGGAACCACAACCTCCACAGATTAAAGAGGAACAAGAGGAGCTACTTCAAAGACCAGAAGAGGCTGGTGGGTCAATGACTGTTTTCAAATACGCAATAAAAAATACTGCTTAACTAAATACTGCTTAAAGAAATACTTTTACATTTTGAAATACATTTTAAGTAGGGCTGTCAAATGATTAAACATTTTAACCAGATTAATCTGAGTTTATAAATATATTAATCACGATTAATCAGCATTCAAACTATGTCCAAGATTATGCCATGTTTTACTAGCTCACGATACCACACACGTTGAGCAGCTTGTATAGATCAGGTATTTGTGTTACTCCTTGACTTTTTTCAATATAATTTTCATTTTCACCTGATGTTTACATACTATAGATAGATAGATAGATAGATAGATAGATAGATAGATAGATAGATCTTTATTGTCATTGCTTGCACGAAACAATGCAAGTTGAGCTTCACCACTGGCATACAAATAAACGCACTGTAATACATAATACCCAAAGTGCAACGCAACAAATATTATTCACCATTAATCAGCATTCAAACTGTGTCCAAGATTATGACATGTTTTACAAGCTCACGATTCCACACATTTTGAGCAGCTTGTAGATTGGCTATTTGTGTTACTTTTTTACCTTTCTTTCCCTTTTACAAATTCAATAAACAATTTATTTTCACCTGATGTTCACATCAGGATGGGGACAATTATTTTAGCACTTGAACAACTCCTTTATACTAAACTAGATATGATAAAGTTTGATTTGAATTTCTACTGGTGATTTCCACAGAGCACCACAGGGAGAGGTCTACAGTATCTAGAGAGATGGCCTCCAAAAGACATTCAGCCTTGTCAGAGGAACAGCCAGAGATGGACCAGAGATGTGGACTGTTTGATGCAAGGATGCAACCTGTAGTAAAATTGTACAAGATAGGTATGTAGTGTTTTATTTACTGTGGTTTAAACCTGTAGTAAAGTTAGACAATTTAGGCATTTAGCAGACGCTCTTAATCCAGAGTGATTTACAGTAATCAAGAACTGTCTCATGGACTAAAAACCTAAAAGAACCTTAACCGGTTCCCATTGGGAACCAACCGGTGGAAAGGGGGTCTCTGAGCTTGCTTATAGGTTAGATACTTTCAGCGAGCAACGCCGCCATAAGGCAAAATATAAATGCCTGAAGTGTAAAGCCAAATGTATTTTTGCCATATGACGGGGTCCTGCAGCGAAAATAGCCGCTCTACAAGCTAATCTGGTTGTCTTTTTGAATATGTTGCAGGGACTTTGCTCCTAGACCATAAGGGTCGTAACACATTGTATTTTTTGTGTAGACTTTCTGCACGTCCCTGTGTGTAAAGAGGAGGTTCCACCGGAAGAGGAGAGGAGCTCCATTCTGGTCCAGGAGGAACCACAACCTCCAGAGATTAAAGATGAACAAGTGGAGCTACTTCAAAGACCAGAAGAGGCTGGTGGACAAATATTGACATTACTAGCAGTGAAAAGTGAGGATGATGATGAAAACAGAGAGACAGAGCCTGTAGCCGGCACCTCAACTGTACACATGAAAACACAAGCTGATGTAGAGGACTGTGGAACATCACAACCAACTACTGACTCCATTAGGAGTCACACACGGAAGAAAAGTTTCAATTGTACAGAGTGTGGCAAAATGTTTAATCTAAAGGGGAATTTAAAAACACACATGATGACTCATACAGGCGAAAAGCCCTTCTCTTGTACAGTTTGTGGTACAGGCTTTTCTCAGCCGGGTACTCTACAAACACACATGATGACTCATACAGGCGAACGGCCATTCTCTTGTACAGTTTGTGGTACAGGCTTTACTCAGGCGTGTAACCTAAAATCACACATGATGACTCATACAGGCGAAAGGCCATTTTCTTGTACAGTATGTGGTAAAAGCTGTGCTCACAAGGGTGATATAAAAAAACACATGATGACTCATACAGGCGAAAAGCCCTTCTCTTGTACAGTTTGTGGTACAGGCTTTACTCAGGCGGGTACTCTAAAAACACACATGATGACTCATACAGGCGAAAGGACCTTCTCTTGTACAGTTTGTGGTACAGGCTGTGTTACCACAAGTGATCTAAAAAAACACATGAGGATTCATACAGGCGAAAAGCCCTTCTCCTGTACAGTTTGTGGTACAGGCTTTACTCAGGCGTGTCATGTAAAATCACACATGATGACTCATACAGGCGAAAGGCCATTTTCTTGTACAGTATGTGGTAAAAGCTGTGCTCACAAGGGTGATCTAAAAAAACACATGATGACTCATACAGGCGAAAAGCCCTTCTCTTGTACAGTTTGTGGTACAGGCTGTGTTACCACAAGTGATCTAAAAAAACACATGAGGATTCATACAGGCGAAAAGCCCTTCTCCTGTACAGTTTGTGGTACAGGCTTTACTCAGGCGTGTCATGTAAAATCACACATGATGACTCATACAGGCGAAAGGCCATTTTCTTGTACAGTATGTGGTAAAAGCTGTGCTCACAAGGGTGATCTAAAAAAACACATGATGACTCATACAGGCGAAAAGCCCTTCTCTTGTACAGTTTGTGGTACAGGCTTTACTCAGGCGGGTACTCTAAAAACACACATGATGACTCATACAGGCGAAAGGCCCTTCTCTTGTACAGTTTGTGGTACAGGCTTTACTCAGGTGGGTCATCTAAAAACACACATGATGACTCATACAGGCGAAAACAGTTTCTAGTACCACTCGCTACCAATTACCAGTTGAGGCACTCCGCTCAACCCTATTTTTCTGTCCAAAAGTCTCCAATGCATTAGGTAAGAAAGCATTCATATTTAAAGCCCCCTCTGATTGGAACAATTTACCAACGCATATTCGAACTATTTCATCTTTTTATATGTTCAAAAGTGCACTGTCTTCTTATATTACGACCTCTTGTACATGCCCATGACCATCTCACTCCATTGTATTTATTATTTATACATTCATACACTATTACTTAATATTACTTACTTACTTACTACTCCTATTCGTCCTCTATGGACATAAGGCTTCAATAGGATTGTTCATTGTAGTTTCTTACTTTATTACTATATTACTTAATATACTCTCATGCAAACAATGAACTTACAATCAATGAGATTAACTAAATGCTTCTTTGTATCAGAAGTTCTCCAATGCTGAAAACCAAATTAAATGTATCTTAATGCTGACCTATAGTGACAATGATACTGACGGAACAACTTTTCCATCTTGCTGCTACTCTGCTTGTCTAGTGCAATACCCTGTTTTGTGTTGTTTTGTAACTGTTTGTTTTGTGTTTTGTTTTGTTTGTTTTATTTTCCTTTTTTTCTTTTCTGTTAATTACCCTGTACTGTAATTACTTTTAATTACCTTGTACTGACTGTATACTGTGCGACTGTATACTTGTGGACCCTCTCGAAAACGAGATATTGTATCTCAAGGGGTATTCCAAATAAAGAATTTCAATATAAAAGCCATTTTCTTGTACAGTATGTGGTAAAGGCTGTGTTTCCAAAAGTCATCTAAAAAGACACATGAAGACTCATACAGGCAAAAAGCCTTTAGTTTAAGTCATAATGATCAGTCAGTCTAATCCAGGATGACAATGATGCAAAAGCAGAGGAATTGCATGTATGATCTGACAATATCAACATGACTGAATAAAATACACATTAATAGTTCCTTGTGATGGAGTTTAATTTGTATCTTGTGTATGGATCTTATTTTCTATTCTTTTCTATTTTTTTAGCTTGCATTATTCCCTCCAGCTCATAGGTTACTGTTAGTACAACATGAGCATCAGTGTGTGTCCACATTTGTCAGTATTTAAGTCTTATGCATTCACATTCATGCAATAATTATGTTCATTGCTATGCAGTAAATGATGGTGCAGTAAAGTGCTCACAAGCTGCTGGGTTTGTGCAGATCAGGGTGTTGCTACATCTTACATGATGTACCTTCAGACCATAACAGCCACATACATGTATGCATTGCAGTTAAACAATTCTATTTGTATTTTACTATCATCATTATTTAATTTCAATACTCTTTTGTCACGTGTGTGGTGTTAACAAAAAGTATAACTTAGCCTTATTACCAAACCAGACATTCAAGGTAAAGTAAATAAATAGCCTATTTTTATTGATCCCTTCAGAATGACACAACAAGGAACAATAAATCCTGACAAATTATACTCTGGGAAATGCCCAGGTTAATGAAAAACACTTTGGGCGCCCGCTGGCCTAGCGGTCCAGGCCCATGCCACATATAGGCTCTGGCCTAGTGGTCCAGGCCCATGCCACATATAGGCTCTGGACTAGTGGTCCAGGCCCATGACAGCGCGTTGTGTGTTCGAGTCCCACTCATGACTACCTTTGCTGCATGTCTCTCCCCTTCTCTCTCTCCCTCTTTCCTGACTATGTTCACTTGTAACTATCAATAAAGGCAAAAAGCCAAAAACAAATCTTAAAGAAAAAACAAAACAAAAAACAAGTCCCTTAACCGTTTCCGTCCATCCGACGTGTCAGCACGTCCTAGGGGTCCCAATTGACGCGTCCTAAAGACGTCTGTAGACGTCCTAGCGCATCCTCAATGATACGGGGCGAGATAAGAATATTCTGAATTTTTCCCTTTTTTTTATTTGTCAGTTCGCCTTTCGGCTACCGTATGCTCCGCTCTGTCCAGCGGATTCGACCGTTATCTCTGCATTGGAACGGCAAAATCATCCGTTATCAGCACGTTTGAATGGTGCCAAAATGTCCATACTGGCATCCTCACCACATAGCCTGGTCAAGGTTTCCCCCTGTTGGACGTGTCATTTCCAACTATTGTCGGTGCATGGAACTAGGAGCTACTAATATATACTATTCTCTGCCTATCAGGACGTAACTCGGACGGCGCTGAGTCAGGTCTGGTGGCCTTCGCAACGCTCGGCACGGCGACTCGCTCGGCTAGCGACTCGCTCGGCTGGCGCCTCGCTCGGCGGTGCCTCACGTAGCTCATGGCCACCAGACACGGCGTGCCTCCGTCAGGACATCAGTGATAATGATAATGCTACAATCGCAGATAATGACATACTGAACAGTGAGGATGCCAGTATGGACATTTTGGCACCATTCAAACGTGCTGATAACGGATGATTTTGCCGATTCAATACATGATACCAGTCGAATGGGGTGCTCTGTCCCCATGTTAGCTTATCATTGAGTTAGCCGTTAGCGCGGCGGAAAGAATGACTTGTCTCTCCTAATCCAGGGCGCTTTCCGTGGTGTTGAACGGATCGATATACTGGCACTGCTCCTCATTCGTCTCTCCCGCAAAATATGAACGCTTTTTGGATCATATATCGTATAAACTAAAACGATCGCAATGTAAGCTAGCTATGTAAAGTGAACTTTTTTTAGTGGATTGTTTCCGGGTCATGGCTTTCCGGGTAAAAGCGGCCATGTTGTTCCGGCACCCCAGAGCTCCTATTTTGAAGGACTTCCGGCACTGATTGTGATGTTGGTGGGCCGTTCATAATACATTTCAGGTATGAAACCACGGACCGTATTTATATATTTTTGTTTTGATTTGTCTGCCTGCACTTTTGCCCCCCAAAAATGAAATAATATATTTCTTATTGTTGCCCTGCCCAACACAACATACGTGGCCCTTTTCGTTTGTACATGGTAATGAGAACGTAGGCCAATGATATGGACCAAGTTATTGTGGAACACCTTTCCCCATTAGAATAATAAGACATACAATGCACCACATTTCTTGTGTGAAATGGCACGAGGGATCCCCACAAAATGACCACCCCAAAAACCGGCAGATGTGCCGTTTTGTGGGCTTTGAGCACCTGTCCCCTCAGTGCTCTCTGCACGGCCCTGCAGTAATATATATGTTACGGATCTCACTGTAGGTTCTGGGGGTTCTGGGCACTGTAGGTTCATTGATAGTCCATATTTAGGTGAGAACGGTGGTTTTGGTGGCGCCGCTCATAGTCCATCACCGTGCTCATATCAGTAAAAAGGGAGACATGGAAGAGGAAGGATGGATGAGGAAGGATCAACCTAACCTAACCTAACCTAACCTAACCTAACCTAACCTAAAATGTATTCTATTCTAAATTCTGACAGTTTTCTGAAATACCCATGTTTCTATGTCAGTGGTATCAAAAATAGCAGACCTACAAGCTCATAGCGCGCCACCGAGTGGCACGCTATGAGCTTGTAGATCTGCTATTTTTCAACAGCTAAAGCATCATCATCATCATATCATCATCATATCATCATCATCATATCATCATCATCATCATCATCATACTATAATCATCATCATCATCATCATCATCATCATACTATCATCATCATCATCATCATCATCATACTATAATTCAATCAATGTCTGAATGAATGTGTGTCTGTCTGTCTGTCTGTCTGTCTGTCTGTCTGTCTGTCTGTCAGAAACACCGCCGTAGCTCCTCACTGCCTGCACCAATCACTCCCACATTTCACACAGGCATTAACCATAATAATATGGAGGTCTTAACGAAGCCCTTTTTTCAATTTAACAAATTATAGATTAATAATGAATTTATTAGTGAATTAAAAACGCACCCAGGGCGCAGTACCCCCCACGGCCACAAGGGAGAGGCAATATCTCACAACGGGTAGGGGCTAGTCATGCTTAAAACACCAAAAGGGGTTCCCGCCTAGAATGGGTTAGAATAAGACATCCATTTCTGGTGTGAAATGGTGTGAAAATTAAAACCCCAAAAACCGACAGATGTGGCGTTTCGTGGGCTTTGAGCACCTGTCCCCTCAGTGCTCTCTGTACGGCCCTGCAGTAATATATATGTAACGGATCTCACTGTAGGATCTGGGCACTGTAGGTTCATTCATAGTCCATATTTAGCGGTGCCACCAAAACCACCGTTCTGGTGAAGAGGTGTCGTTCTTCCTCTGCTCTGTTTCAGGAGTTTGTTTGTTTTTCTGTCGGGAGCTCAGCTCGCAATGCCACCACGGAGCAAAGCCACACCGAGCACTGCTGTCGACCCCTGTGTCCTCCTGGCCGTGACGTGTGTGTGTGTGGAATGGGTGGGGGAACGGGGGGAGCTACGGGAGGCAGTTTAGGAATAGCGCGTTTGCGTTGTACTGGCTATACTGCAAGCCTGGGAACCCCGCCTCCCCGTTCCTCTGTCCCCACACACACTCATCTCTAATTACAGAGATCCGATATCCAATAATATGCAGCAGGGTCAAATCGTCCGATACCGATATATTACATTATTAGATATTATATTTATATTGAGCTCATTGCTGAAATATCAGTCAATACCGACGGAAAATATCGGTGAAAATCGGTTCAATACCAATAATGCTTTTATAATTAAATATCGGCAGATATATCAATATGCTACTGATAATATTGTGCATCACTAATTGCTATGGGACATGCGAGTTGGACCTAGAATACTCTGACAAGCCTGACAATAAAGTGTCTGACAACAATACCAAGTAATGAATATAAGAAACAACAACGTACCTTTTTATTTTGCTACCTTTATTGAATACAACAATATATCATATTTTATGACATTGTATGGTGAGTTTAACAGAACCTACTTAAGTTGAAAGTTTAAATAACCTATTCAGAGGCTTCTTTTCCCTGTGAAAAGAGTAATATACTAGACCACATTCAACATTCATCTTTAGTTAAATCTAAGCAATGCTAATCAACATGTTGTGACATTAGTAGGCCTATTGCTCGATGCACTTACCTTGCCGGCGGCATGGTGGCTTTTAGCTCTCATCTTGTTGACCTGGGCTTCAGCCATGTTGGCGCGCTCCTCTGCCTGCTCCAGCTCATGCTGGATCTTCCTGCACTTGGACAGATGCACGTTGGCCGCTTCCTCCTGGAATGTGACAGACAGGCGCGTAAACGTGGAAAAGAAAGTTCTCAGTCGCCACGACGGATTTCAGTCATTTGGATTCCATAGAAGCCATGCAGCGTCTTCTGTGAAAGCATGCTGTGCACTGAAAATAGCAGATCTGCAAGCTCACGACACGTCGAGCTCGTAGATCGGCTATTTACGGTCATTAGCTATTTTAAGTTGAAAGAGTATTTGATGTGATCAAACTAGGAATAGGATACAAGTTTAGAAGCATCTTCCATTAACATGAATTGCCTCAGAAATGTCATAAAAGCAAAGAGTTTTAATGCCGCAAAATACAATTAAAATAAAATGCTGTTATGGTTCCTTCCTACAAAAACAGATAAGGCAAAAATGTCATATAATTCATGAGCTATGCGTGGTCAAAGTTTGCATTTTCAATTGAGTGCTATAGCGCCACCCTTTGGCCAATGGTTGTGGTCTTCGCATCCTCACCGTTTGGCATGGCCCTCTACCATATTTCCAAATTTCGCAAAAAAGTGGAAGGAGAAGAAAAAGAACTAACAACAATAAAGGACCAAGTCCTTTCAGGACTGCTTGGTCCTTTAATAATATATTTTTTTTAAACCAAGGCTTGTTTTGGTCCAGTATGTTAAAGTGAATTTGCTATTTTTGTTTAATAATTAATGTTACATAGCATTGCATTCAGAGTTTTTTTGTTCAGTAACAGGGGTCTTCTTGTCTCTCCAGGTGTTATGTAGAGCTATATTGGATCACTCCAATATATGATATTTCCGCCACCAGGCGGAGCCATCGAGGGGACTTACGGATGATTCCCGTGCTAATACACGGGAAGTGATGTGTGGCGCACGCGTGCGTGCGTTAAGTATGAGCATGACACTGGCAGTGTTGATGTAGGAGTATAAATTGTAACACCTCAAATGCAGCTAAAATTATGATTTAAATTAAACTTCAGTTTTATGAAATTGAATCCAAGCAAAACAAATAAATACAGAGTGACAGCCGCGGCTGTCCACCTCTGAACAGCGCTCAGCGGGTCAATGGAGACCCAATTGGTCTCCGGTTCTTACTCCGATGTTGCGGATTTACCCCCTTTACCCCCCTGGGGTTTAAGAGGTTAAAATGCCTATAAACTGGGATGTAATACATACAAAATCATAACAATTATGCACTTGGTGACAAGTTTTTACATTTTGGCATGGTGTTAGGTATGGGCATAAGGTTTTCAAAAACCATTGCAAACGAGTTGGGCTCGCCCCCTAGTGGTCCGTTTGCAATGAATCCTATGTTCATCATCATCATTTTTCGACCGCGGTCGAGATCGTGGATTTCACAATATCACGCCAGACTTCCCGGTCCTTCATTGCCATCCCCAGTTCCTGCTTACTGATGCCTGTGTCCCTAGCGATGACATCAGGGAACGACAGTTTTCTACCTCTGGTCTGCTTTGAGGCAGGACTCCAGAGAAGAAGGGAAGATATAACCTCTTTGTTAGCTCTGTAGCAGTGGTCGGCAAACTGTGTTCTTCTGGATCGGACTAGTGAAGAAACACGAGGAAGGTTGATTAGTCGATGGGTGGCTCTTCCAAGACAGATTTTGCTCTCTCATTAGAAGGCGGGTGTAAGTGCCATCCAACCGTTTCTCTAGTTTCTTTGAAAGTGTCCATGTCTTGGAGCCATAGAGTAGAATTGGCTCAACGGTCAACATACATTTTTGACTAAATTTTACTGAGGGACTGCCATTGGATTTTTTTGAATTTTCGTTTTTTCATGTCAAGTGAAAGCAGGGAATCATAGCTTCAAATTTACATATTGGTTGTTCAGTTTGACCCTCCAGTTTTGGAGATATGGCTTATAGAGTAATGTCTTGCAGAAAACAACGAGTTGAGAAAACAGGCTTGAAAGGATCACTTCTGTGGACTCTAACATTACACCTAGCTACATGTTTAAGCATCTATTTCATATTTACATGTCGATTTCAGCTCTGACACTTATTTCAGACATGCTCTAGGATGTGAAGAGTCTGCCTGTGCTATAAACTCATTTTGGGGAAAAAAAAAAGAAAAAGGTTTTTCTCCTCTGGTGAAAAGCTGGAATTTGCACGATGGCAGTCTCTCAGTCAAATCTGGTCCTATGTTAAATAGGCCAGCATTAGATTCATTGCAAACAGACCACTAAGGGGCGAGCCCAACTTGTTTGCGATGGTTTTTGAAAACATTATGCCCATACCTAACATCATGCCAAATATCTAAAACTTGTCACCAAGTGCATAATTGATATGATTTTTTACATATTAAATCCCAGCTTTATAGGCATTTTGCAGCTATCGTGGATGCAATCTTGAAAATGATGCCTTTCCAGAAGTTATTATTTCCTACATTTTTACTATGTTATTTAGCACAGGGGTTCCCAAACTGTTTTGGACCAGGTACCCCTTTTGGGGTAGACATTTTTCCAGGTACCCCCTCATCTGAAGCGGCTGCAGAAACCTTTCAAGTGTCCTGAGTCTTTTTTGTTGTTTTTGCAGCATGCGTCCTGCTGTTACTGTTTGGGGTCACGACAGGTTGACTGATGTTGTAGTTTTAGTAATCATGTCAGCTATTGGCCCCAAAGCAAACATGGGAGAAACACAATGAACAACACAAAAAATATGTTTATTGCGCAACTTGGCAGAAATGACCACGTAGATAAACATAATTTGAATGTTAAAAAAAGTTAAAAAAAATAAATAATAATAATATATATATATTTTTTCTGGGAATTATTTCAAATGCAGCTAAAATAAAAATCACACCCCTGTGAAGTGAGCGGTGCAACTGTTCTCTACAGTTGCACCGCGCAACTGTAGAGAACAGTTGCACCGCTCACTTCACAGGGGTGTGATTTTTATTATTACAGTAGAAGTTTACAGACCAAACTGTAAATAAAAGGTTTACATGACTTTCTGCCTCAGTCCGTATATAGCGAGCTGTAGTGAATAAGTACAGAACAGTTGCAACGCTCACTTCACAGGGGTGTGATTTTTATTATTACAGTAGAAGTTTACAGACCAAACTGTAAATAAAAGGTTTACATGACTTTCTGCCTCAGTCCGTATATAGCGAGCTGTATTGAATAAGCAGAGAACAGAATATGGGACAGAGTTGCACCACTCACTTCACATGGGTGTGATTTTTATTATTACTACAGTAGAAGTTTTTGAGTGGTGTAAACCACTCCTACAACTGGCTTTTGTGTGCAGAAAAAAATGAGCATGGTTGCTATGTTCAAAATAATTTCTGACGTAATTAAATCACACCCGGGTGAACTGGATGACCGTAGCAACCGTGGTCATTTTCTCTGCGCAGAAAAAGCCAGTTGTGAAATCACATCCAGGTGTGATTTCATTACGTCAGATCAGAGCTGATCAGGCTACACAATACCTTACCTTATTTCATTACGTCAGACATTACGTCAGACCACAGCTGATCATGCTATATAAAACCTTACACCACTCAGTTCACACGGGTGTGATTTTTTATTTTCTTATGAAAGCAGTTCACGTTCACGTCCATGTCTTCTCTGAAGTTATCTGGTGGGCACAAGCTGCATTCAATAACCAATTACTGTCTAACTGTAGATGGGATCAATGTATACTGTTTTCCTCGTAATAGTACACATTCAGGGCTTTCATTCGGTGTATAGGATGTATAGGATATTTATTGGGTTCAATTTTATATCTGCCTGTCAATGTCTCTGACTTTAAACCATCCATAACTCTGCTCGCTGTTCAAGATAACCACTTCCAGGCAAATGCAGGTGTTGCAAAAAGGTCAATATCTCCAGAATGGAACATGGTAAAATCAAAATGTATTTTTTAAATTGAAGTGGACAAGTTCAGCTTTCTTTTGATGTATGCGTGTGATTCTCGCTATAAGAGAACATTTTGCTGTGGGCCCCCGAACAAGGCCTTTGTGCAATGTTAAACGGTAGCAACATCCAAATAGGCCTGCCGAGATCTTGTAGCAATCAAAGTGTTAATATTGTGTAAATAGTACATGGATTTTATCTTCATATCAGAAATTATCTTGCTATCTTTCAGTAGACACCCCCTATTTTGTCCATTTTTTCATGTCCCCAATGGCCTTCAATGAAAGTGGACTTGAGATATCACTATTAAAAATGTACAAAAATCCATAATTTATGCCATTCACATGTAAATCTATCGGTGCTTTATTGCTGGTCATGTTTAGTTTTTGAATAAATAGATGATTAATCATTAAAATAGCATTATATAGCTCTGTCCCCCAATCGCACAAGTCATTCTCCCCTCCAATCTCATGCATGCCATGTGGTCTCCTCTTAATCACCACAGGTAGAGTAGTGGCCTTCTTGAGTAAAAAATCACAACCCCGTTGTAATTTTCAACCAAATTACTATATTATTATATATACAAATACATACAAATATTAATTGAATGCCTGAGATGGGAAATAATGTTTTTCTGATAGCTAAAGATGTCCATAATATTGTGGGCTATTAAGAAAAGTAACCTTTCGGTCAATAAAAAAAAAAGGCCAAATCGTACCGGTTTCGTGAAATGACTCAATTATCTATTAATGTATTCCTATAGGCCTACATACTGTACTGTTTTATATATTTTCATGATATTGTATTTTGGTGTTATTTCTGTCTGAAATGGAAACAAGCCCCAGCTCTCAGGGCTTTTATATAATTATTTTAGATAATTGGTTTTAGATCATTGATTTTAGATTATTGTATAACTTCTGTACCTCTGTCCGTTCTTTCACAAACTGTTAATAAAGTATTCAATCCGTCCGTCCAGTTACACACCTCCTCCAACAGGGGGCGAAAGGAAGAGCCTTTGCATTGAGCAAACGGCCTGGAGGATCCATTGGTGCGCATGCGCTCGAAAGTTCGAAACACGTTGATCCGGAAACGGAAGTAAGTGCGTGTTGTTGTTGCGGTTAGCACTGCAACATGGAGTTTGTTAGCATTTAGCTCTGGTTGTTTTTCATCGTGGTGTGAAATAAACGGAGTGCTGCTAAAACAACGTCTCATAATGGAGGTCAAAACGACTCAAATGGAGTCTGTACGGCTGAAGATACATGAACACATGACGTCGGTGGGAGAGGACATATTGTGTGTTTTGGACAAACAGCAGCAGAGTGGTGGTGCTGATGTTTGTTGTGTGAAGCTTGATGTCAGAGTGTTTGTGTTGGAGCGTCTCAGTTTGGCTGCTCAGGTCATGGTCAACCTCTTCCAGAGAGAGATGGAGACACTAGAAACTCTGCTGGAGAAACAAAACAAAGTGCTGGACATTGATGTTGATATGGACATCGATCTACACACTGCAGGTATGTGTGTTACAGACACACACAGACACACACACCAACACCACCAAACTACACACTGCAGGTTAGTAAACTCAGCTTAGCTACAGGTAGCATTAAGCTAGCTGAACTGAACTAGATTTCCCAGTAGCTTCACGTTTTTCTTTATTGGTAAATCTTGTGTTCAGGTACATAAGAGTAAAACTTATTGTCATCACCAATTGCGTGTGTGTGTGTGTGTGTGTGTGTGTGTGTGTGTGGTGTGTGTGTGTGTGTTTTGATGTGCTCATCGGTGGTATGGCCGACTTGGTACTGTAGCTGGGTATATTGCTCATGTTATTTTAAAGGCTTAAAAAGGCATCTATCAGGAAAAGATACAATGAGAGAGCTTTACAACAGAAAGCAAACTATTAGGGGAGAGTTGGGCGAGAAAGGACGGATAGCTCACCCCGAAAGTCCGGAGTTGTCTTCACTTTCTGACATTGCGGGGTGAGTTGTCTGTACTTTCCGTGGCACCCACTACAGTAGGCCTAATTACATTTTGGGTCTAACTATCGGTTCCTACAGACGTGCGCAGTCACGCGCTAATTATTTATTTATTTAACAGTAAAATCCGGTGAAACAATGTTGTAAGTAAGGAGTAGAGCGTCTCTCTCACTCTCTATGCAGCACTGCACTCCCAACGCACGCATGATCAATCAATCACAGTTATAATAGGCTTATACTACTTATACTGACTGGATTACATCTGAATAGCAAAGCAATATTGACCCCCCCCCCCCCCCCCCCCCCAACAACGATGATGGTGGCATGTACATTAGCATGTGATAAATTACAAGTGACCTTATATAACCATTCAGCCATCTGTAGTAAATAAATTAGGAGGGGTTCAGGTAATATTAACATATTTATGGACAATTTGCCAACACAGTTTTACACATTTCTTCAGAAGTTACACACACACTCACACACACACACACACACACACAGCTGTTTTTCGAGAAAAAACTTTGTTTACAATGTTTCTATATTTAAATAAACTACATATACTACAAGTGAAGACATCGATCTCACCCCTGGTGAGTTGTCCGGACGTTCGGGGTGAGATGTCCGGACAACTCACTTGGAGGGGCAAAAATGGTGAGTTGTCTTGTTACCGGAATAACTATATTAGGGCATTTGAACATTGATGCTTGTCAGTCACAATGTGGGACAGGGTCTCATTTTGTGGGATGCTTGAAAAGTCTTGGAAATGAGGGACTGTCATCTGGTCTACGTTCTGTGAGGCCCTCACCGTTTCCATGTGAATCCTGCGATCTACATGTTTCTCACTGTTCTATTATAGCAGCTGGGTTTACTTTTTATCATTGCTGCCTGGCAGAGAAACCTTGTATCTCCATAATTCAGAAGGAGCGAGTGCATTCTCCGACACCGGCAATCAGACGCCGGCGGCACTGCCGGGGGGAGGGGTGGCACCTGCCTGGGAAGGTGGGGTATTAGTGGAGTTCCGCGGCAGTGTTGGTTTGTTTTGTGGCCGACGCCGCAACTGCCGACAACAGTCACGGCTCACGATATGCGTTCAAAATCACCCGTGTCTTCTTGATTGCCTGCAGACAGTTTGTGATCAATCAAAATTCAAAATTCAATTAGAAAATTGTGAAATCATGACATTGACTTCCCTGTGATGTTAGGGTTTGGGTGTCAGCGTAGCTGGTTAAAACTTTCTGATTCATAATTTAAATTAATTTAGTCTGGTTCAGTTTTATACAGGAGGTGTTTATAAAGTTTAATATGATACATATATTATACTCCTTTCATGACACATGATCAGCGGCAGCCTTTTTATGAAAGTTGTTAATATCATATCAAATTCCATATTAAATTATTTATTGTATTTCTTTATTCCAGACCAGTGTGTGGAGTCCAGTCTGCAGGTGAAGATCAGTTCTCCAGCCACGACTGTTTCTATTAAACATGAACCCGAATACCACCTTACACAGGAACCTGAATACCACCTTACACAGGAACCTGAATACCACCTTAAACAGGAACCTGAATACCACCTTACACAGGAACCTGAATACCACCTTACACAGGAACCTAAATACCACCTTAAACCGGAACCTGAATACCACCTTAAACAGGAACCTGAATACCACCTTACACAGGAACCTGAATACCACCTTACACAGGAACCTGAATACCACATTAAACAGGAACCTGAATACCACCTTAAACAGGAACCTGAAGACCACCTGGATCTCAGTAAGTTTAAATTACTCGGTCTTTATTTGTTTTATTGGTGAAAGTGGGTCGGTACTGAGGGTGTAAAGAAGAACCGATATCACCCGGTTATCGATTTTAGCATTAACAATGTGACTACATTCATCGTATTATGAATGGGACGACAGTTCGGCAGTAAAAATATGAATGGGTTCACTGAAGCTTTGCAGTTAATTCTACTTCAGTATTAACTAACCTGCTGGAGAAGACTCACTGACCTAACTTTCAGCTTGTCTCACATCTCCTATGAGAACGCTACAATGTAAACAAACGGTCACACTATTTACAGCACAGAGCGCACCATCAACGTTCAATTTAGGAAAATGTGGCCAAAGAGTAATCTGTTGATACTTCTTCCAGCCACTACTCCGCAATGAGGTACAAGATTCAAACATTTTATAGAGTCTCTTTGTATTTTCTCCTAGACTTTCTGCACATTCCTGTGTGTAAAGAGGAGGTTCCACCTGAAGAGGAGAGAAGCTCCAGTCTGGTCCAGGAGGAACCACAACCTCCACAGATTAAAGAAGAACAAGAGGAGCTACTTCAAAGACCAGAAGAGGCTGGTGGGTCAATGACTGTTAAAGGCAATAAAACATACTGCTTAAAGAAATACTTCGATTTTGAGTAGGGCAGTTTAAAAATGTATTAATCACGATTAATCAGCATTCAAACTATGTCCAAGATTATGCCATGTTTTACAAGCTCACGATGCCACACATGTTGAGCTGCTTGTAGATTGGCTATTTGTGTTACTTTTTGACTTTTCTTTTCCTTTTACAAATTCAATATACAATTAATTTCAACTGATGTTCACAACAGGATGGGGATAATTATTTTAGCACTTGAACAACTAGTGACTGCTCTTTTTTTACTGAACAAGACAACAGACTTGGTAAAGTTTGATTTGAATATGTAGTATAATGAAAGGTCTTTCTACTGTTGGTTTCCCCAGAGCACCACAGAGAGAGGTCTACAAGTATCTAGAGAGATGGCCTCCAAAAGACATTCAACGTTGTCAGAGGAACAGCCAGAGATGGACCAGAGACATGGACTGTTTGATGCAAGGATGCAACCTGTAGTAAAATTGTACAAGATAGGTATGTAGTGTTTTATTTACTGTGGTTTAAACCTGTAGTAAAGTTGAATACAATTTACAATTCAGGCATTTAGCAGATGCTCTTAATCCAGTGATTTACAGTAAGCAAGAACAAAACATGGTAATACATCAAATACATTAAAAGAAAAAATCAAGAATCATACGTAAGATAAGAACAGTGGAATATATCTACAGGGGCGGTTTTTAGCACTACGCAGCTGCGTAGAGCCCCGACGGCTAGAGGCCCCGAGAGTTCTCCCTGAAAAATGTCTAACCGTTCAGTCGCAGCGGTCGGTTTGTTTGGGCCCCCCAGGGGGGCCTGCGACGGCCGTCGCTTCCTCCTCCCAAGCGTCACTTCTTCATCCTCCCGGACAAGCGACGCCCGGCCGTCCCGTCGTGGGGTCCCCTGTTGTCCCCCTCTGGGGCTCAGTACCTGCTGCCTGGCCGCATCATCAGCGGCGCGCATCGCATGTAGTATGAATCCACCCGTGCCGTGCGCTGCAGAATTAGAGCAGATCTACAAGCTCACAACGCGTCGCGCTGCGACGCGTTGTGAGCTTGTAGATCGGCCGCCGCGCAACGCAGTCGAATTATACACACAATGGAAACCGAACATAAACAAGCTGAACACATGTAGGTTAGTTGAGTGCACAACCGCTCACCTCACAAACAAAACGACTCGTCACTCGAGTGAAGTGAAAAAGGTAGGCTGTGTCATGTATATGACTGTGGACAAAAAAAAGGTTTAATTTCAAATAATTTGTCACGCTGCACGCATGGACCGACGACCAAACAAGAGGGACCTCTCTCTCTCTCTGTCTCTCTGTCAGTCCAGTCAATGTCATGATTTCACAATTTTCTAATTGAATTTTGAATTTTGATTGATCACAAACTGTCTGCAGGCAATCAAGCAAATGTGATACTTAATAATTATAACAAATAACAGCAACACAAGCTGCTGTTCATTTTACTTTGAAAACCAGTAATTTGAGCTGCACTGCAGGGTTTATTTAACAGGGACAATACAAAAAACAAGTTGTAAAAACATGAAAACATGTTTAAGTTAAAGCAATTTATTCCCGAATCCCCATGTTCCTAAACATTTTCTCATACTTTATCTAAAGCTTCTGTGTTGCTTTAAATAATTATATTATCTGTATTACATGAATGTGAATCAGTGAATGTATTTGTTTTGCACTGGCATAGTAATGGCATCTTCTTAATTAGCCTATTTCTTTTCTATGATCTCATCAGGGAATTGAAGTTATTAATATATCTTGGTCAATAATATAGCTTTGTACTGATTGATAAAATCATAGACAAAATCTGAGATGCTTATTTACTCAATGTTCATATCTTGCTCAATACTGAGTGTAGATTTGTACTGATTGACTCAAGTATATTTAGTATAACCTTGTATCCCCATCCCCCGCAAAATGTGTCTAGAATCCCTAAAGTGCCCTTTTCAAATTTTGGCCCCTGCCCCTCCAAATCCCTGTGCACGTCCCTGAGCTAATGGCACAGTTTTTTCAGTACATGCATTGTACAGTTGGGGCGTGGGGGAGCTCACACTGTACTTTTTCTGCTATGCCGTTTTGCCTGGTAGTCTGCTATGCTGTTTTGCCTGTTAGTCTGCTATGTCGTTTTGCCTGGTAGTCTGCTATGCCGTTTTGCCTGGTAGTCTGCTATGCCGTTTTGCCTGGTAGTCTGCTATGCCGTTTTGCCTGGTAGTCTGCTATGCCGTTTTGCCTGGTAGTCTGCTATGCCGTTTTGCCTGGTAGTCTGCTATGCCGTTTTGCCTGGTAGTCTGCTATGTCGTTTTGCCTGGTAGTCTGCTATGCCGTTTTGCCTGGTAGTCTGCTATGCCGTTTTGCCTGGTAGTCTGCTATGCCGTTTTGTCTGGTAGTCTGCTATGCCGTTTTGCCTGGTAGTCTGCTATGTTGTTTTGCCTGGTAGTCTGCTATGCCGTTTTGCCTGGTAGTCTGCTATGCCGTTTTGCCTGGTAGTCTGCTATGCCGTTTTGCCTGGTAGTCTGCTATGCCGTTTTGCCTGGTAGTCTGCTATGTCGTTTTGCCTGGTAGTCTGCTATGTCGTTTTGCCTGGTAGTCTGCTATGCCGTTTTACCTGGTAGTCTGCTATGTCGTTTTGCCTGGTAGTCTGCTATGCTTTTTTGCCTGGTAGTCTGCTATGTCGTTTTGCCTGGTAGTCTCTGCTCCGGTAGTCTGCTATGCCGTTTTGCGCGCACACGCAAAGCACACATGGCCAATCTTTTGCGCGCGATGCAAGGGCCCCCTGACAATCCTTTGCTTAGAGCCCCCTGAATAGTAAATCCGGCCCTGTATATCTATATAATGAAACTATGTGTATACACTATAGAGTACAATGTCTACATTAAATGTTATCTTAGTTACGTAAATTGAGTCTTTGCATAGGCCTTTAAGGTCATCGAGGCTAGGGTAAGTGCTAAGGCAAGTGCTATGGACTTAGATGGAGTCTGAAGTTCTGATTGCAATGGGAAGTGTGTAACGGTTTCCTCAGTAGCTTATTTGGGGTGCCAGGCAGGCGTGTACCCACCAGAGAGGAACTTAGCCTCTCCTTTTTTGTGTAGCCAGGTGGTTTAAGGAAATCGGACAAAGGACTCAATACAAAATAATGAACCCTTAAATTAGATTGGAACAGTTTGTATTGAATGTTTAGAAGCAGGGATTGGCTTTCAAAGAAAATAACAAAATCAAACAAATAGCATTCAGTATTCAGAGCGAAAATCAACAAATAACGAAACAAAATATATTTAATTAATGTTCAACTCAAAATATTGGGCACAAATGGGATTATTAATTCTTTGGTCTTTGAGAGTTCAGTTCAAACAAAACAAAGGGACACAGATCATCCTGCTGTAGGGAGTGGGTTAAGAAATTACCGATCCTCGGTAACCCTTTCTTTTACAGTACAGTAATAACCATGAAATGACATGGTAATTACATGGTTATTACAAGGTAGTAAGGAGTAATTAATGGGTATTTACTAGGTAATTACATGGTAACTACAGGGTAATAAACACAACAATTACTAGGTAATTATCAAGTATTTTCTTGACTACTACCCAGTAATTACCATGTAATTATGAGTATTTACCAGGTAATTACATGGTAATGTAACCAGTAATTACTATGAAAACTAATCAGTAATTACTAGGTAATTATCAAGTATTTTCTTGACTACTACCCAGTAATTACCATGTAATTATGAGTATTTACCAGGTAAATACAGGAATTTACATGGTAATTACATGGTCATGTAACCAGTAATTACTCAGAAAATACAAAGTTTTCCCCAGTAAGTACTAGGTAATCCTTAAGTATTTTCCTGCCAACTACCAGGAAATTATAACCTATATACTAGGTAGTTACCAGTTAATTACACTGTAAATACTGGATAATGGCCATGTAGTTACCTAGTATTTACTATACAATTCACTGACGACTACCAGGTATTTACCCATGAATTATTGAGCCATGTGTTATCAATCAATTGGTGCAGTTGACCGTGAGGCTGTTAACGACGGTATTTACATTGTAATTACCAGATATTAACCTGATAACTACCATGTATTACCCAGTCCATTACATGTTAACTACAGGAAATATACCCAGTAAGTACTAGGTAATTATCATGTATTTTCTTAACTACTACCCGGGAATTACCATGTAATTATGAGTATTTATTATTGATTCATGCCTTATCAATCAACTGGTGCAGTGGCCGTGCAGGTGTTAATGACTATTTACATTGTAATTACCAGATATTAACCTGATAACTACCATGTTTTACCTGGTAATTACTCAGCATTTACCCAGTAACTAGAAAATATTTAACCGGTAATTACCTGCTATTTACCCAGTAAGTGTGATTTGTATTTACCTAGTATATACTAAGTAATTAAAGTGGAACTGTGACTGTAAAAGAAAGCGTGGTTTGTTTCCATATTACTACCTGGTACTTTCAGTATTTACCCAGTAATTACGGTAGAACTGGACTGTAAAAGAAAGCGTGGTTTGTTGCCATGATATTACTTGGTAATTACTCAGTATTTATCCAGTAACTAGACAACTATTTACCTGGTATTTATTTACCCAGTAATTAAGTTGGAACTGGAGTGTAAAATAAAGTGTGGTTTGTTTCCATGTATTACCCTGTACCTTCCCTGTAATAACCATATTTCAGTTTGTAATCAACGAGTAGCCCATGAACTCAAGAATGACACAATGATGACAGTTTAAGGGTTTTTATATAGAGATGGTTGCACAGCCACAGACAGACATGGATGGATGATTGTATGAATGGTATCTGAAATGACTAACCTTAACATGCGTTCTTCAGGAAGTATGCTCATTGTTTGTTTATACAGTGCAATATTAATTAATGTTGCAACAATTAATTCATCTATGTGTTCTCTAAAAAGTTCGTTTTTGCCTGTATTTGCTATGCTAAATCATGTTGCTAGGTTAACATTGGCAGCCATCTATGGTAGCCTAACAGGGCTCTAACAAGCTAAGTTAGCCTCAGCTAATGTATTTGAACTTTACAGTGATAAGAAGTATATAGGTTATAATTTCCTGGTAGTTGGCAGGAAAATACATAAGGATTACCTAGTACTTACTGGGGAACACTTTGTATTTTTTGAGTAATTACTGGTTACATGACCATGTAATTACCATGTAATTACCTGGCAAATACTAATAATCACTGGGTAGTAGTCAAGAAAATACTTGATAATTACCTAGTAATTACTGATTAGTTTTCATAGTAATTACTGGTTACATGACCATGTAATTACCATGTAAATTCCTGTATTTACCTGGTAAATACTCATAATTACATGGTAATTACTGGGTAGTAGTCAAGAAAATACTTGATAATTACCTAGTAATTACTGATTAGTTTTCATAGTAATTACTGGTTACATTACCATGTAATTACCTGGTAAATACTCATAATTACATGGTAATTAATGGGTAGTAGTCAAGAAAATACTTGATAATTACCTAGTAATTGTTGTGTTTATTACCCTGTAGTTACCATGTAATTACCCAGTAAATACCCAGTAATTACTCCTTACTACCTTGTAATAACCATGTAATTACCATGTAATTTCATGGTTATTGCTGTACTGTAAAATAAAGGGTTACCAGATCGGCTTGCTGTTAATTAAGTGGTTTTCATCCAAATGTTAAAGTGTTTGTATTTCTCCTGTTGTCAGTGACAGTGTCTGGGTTACCTGTGAGTGGTTTAGGGTCCCACTAGGTCAACTCAAAAATAGGGAAACAATCCTCCTGCAGCAAATCACCTCAGTGTACTTCTCCTCCCTGGATTTCAGCACAGTGGAGTTGGAAGAATCTCGGCAGGCCTTCTTATGCAGTGAGTGAATTTGTTTCTAAAACATGCTCCAACTCGAGCTACTTAAATGACCAAAATAAAAAACAGGTAGAGAAATTGCAGAGAGAGTGCTGGACACTGTCTTTGAGAGCTGCTGCCAGCATGCAAACTGTTTCTCCCACACCGAGTGACACACCTGTGGCAACTTTATCCTGACCAGGGAGATTGCCAGGTGTCAATCATCGTTAACAGGTTTACTGCCACCTGCTGGACGCAAAGCCAACGTCAGACTGCCAAGGGCTGCGGGGGCGATTTAGAGGGTGCACACACACCACAGAAACGGATGTTGTGGGCGTCCATCTTATGCTAAATAAATAGCGTCAATGCTAGCGAGCTAAAATATAGCCATCGTTGCTCTAGAAAGCGCCAATGTTTCCATCTACACCACCGGATAATCAGCAAAGACCTCCGAACATCGCGCGTTTTATCCAAACCACGGAGAGCTCCGTAGATTAGGAGTTATTCAGCTTTTAGTCAGCCTGTATAATGGGAGGTGGACGGCAGCACGGTTGCGCAATCCGGTCTAAGATCGCTAAAGAAGGAAAGGCAGAGCCAAAATAATAATAAAAAAATAGTAATCAGCGATCCGGTTTGATATCAATAATAAAGCTTATCAGACGGAGCATTCCGCCAGGAGCGGAAGGTAATTACATTCCTTATGGCGGAGCGTTCTGCCAAAAGCAGTAAGTCTGTTAAGTGGTGATGACCTGTTCATTATCCAATTAGTCAATTAAGAGTAAATTGTGACTCTGGCCGTCACAAGTGCATTCCATAGTTTTTGTTTGTTTGTTTTTTCTTTTTAGATATTTTTTGGGGCTTTTCTGCCTTTATTGATAGATTTACAGTAGGTAGACAGGAAACAGGGAGAGAGATGGGCAGAGAAGACACACAATAAGTTTGTTGGGATCGGGACTCGAACCCGCGACACACTGTCATGCTGGATTACCAGCCAAGGTTTCAAAGTTTTGGAGCCAGAAGGGAGAAGAGTGTGGAGCGCTGTCCGGCGCTTTTAGTGAATGTGCTTCCAGGTTCCCCGGCGTTGACTGATCTGAGCACGCAGGATGGTTTGTAGGGTCTGATAACAAGGATGCAAGAATACAAGAAAGCAAACCCCCCAAAAACATGCTCACTCCAGGTGTGGTAGGCTACTTAAAGGAACAAAATCACACCCGTGTGAAGTGAGGGGCGCTCTTATCATCTTACAACATGATGATGTAAAACAAACATCGAGACAAAACAAACCTTAAATTCGCTTTATTGTCAATGGTGTTTTTAAAACAAAACAAACATTAAACCTGTATATAGTTGGGTCTAGCGCCCCTCAACAATTAGGTGTGAAATCATGAGTGAATCAAGCGGTGGTTTTTGAAACATTAAAGTCATGCAAGGTAACACACATCACAAAATTCCAGCCGCCAGACCACAAACATGTCAATAACGCAAAGGCTATACTAGTGCAGCGCCAATCAACATCATCCAAAGGGGCCTGAGGGGTTTAAGTGTAAATGATAAATATGCTACAATCGATAATATGCCGTTCTTACAACTTTGTTGCATTACCTCAAACGACAGTCATGACTGAACTGAAGAAGTTCTGTCGACAGACAAAGTCCACAGTGTGTCTCATCACAACACACTGAGCTTGCTTGTACGTCAGATACTTTCAGCAAGCAACGTCGCCATAAAGCAAAATATAAATGCCTGAAGTGTAAAGCCAAATGTATCCTTTGCAGCGAAAATAGCCGCTCTACAAGCTAATCTGGTTGTCCTTCTTTTTGAATATGTTGCAGGGCCTTTGCTCCTAGACCATAAGGGTCATAACACATTGTATTTTTTTTTGTAGACTTTCTGCACGTCCCTGTGTGTAAAGAGGATGTTCCACCTGAAGAGGAGAGGAGCTCCAGTCTGGTCCAGGAGGAACCACACGATCCAGAGATTAAAGAGGAACACGAGGCGCTACTTCAAAGACCAGAAGAGGCTGGTGGATCAGCGTTGACATTACTAGCAGTGAAAAGTGAAGATGATGATGAAAACAGAGAGACAGAGCCTGTAGCCGGTACCTCAACTGTACACATGAAAACACAAGCTGATGTAGAGGACTGTAGAACATCACAACCAACTAGTGACAACCAGCTCCTCTCTTCACACTGTTCTGAATCTGACACTGAAGACAGTGATGAGTGGGAGAAGACTAGGGGAGATCAGTCAGCTTTAAACACACTGATATCACAAAACACACAAAATGTGGGAGGACAGCACAAGCTGTCCCAGGACTTGGAATCGTCAAAACAAATCACTCACACACGGAAGAAAAGTTTCAATTGTACAGAGTGTGCCAAAATGTTTAATCTAAAGTGGAATCTAAAAACACACATGAGGATTCATACAGGCGAAAAGCCCTACTCTTGTACAGTTTGTGGTAAAGGCTGTGTTAACACAAGTCATCTAAAAACACACATGATGACTCATACAGGCGAAAGGCCCTACTCTTGTACAGTTTGTGGTACAGGCTTTACTCAGACGAGTACTCTAAAATCACACATGATGACTCATACAGGCAATTGGCCATGTTATTGTACAGTATGTGGTAAAGGCTGTGTTACCACAAGATATCTAAAAACACACATGAGGATTCATACAGGCGAAAAGCCATTTTCTTGTACAGTATGTGGTACAGGCTTTACTCAGGCGGTTAATCTGAAAAGACACATGAAGACTCATACAGGCGAAAAGCCTTTAGTTTAAGACATATGGTCAGTCTAATTCACTAAAGTATTTTTAAAAAAATCAGACTTTTTACGTGTCAGCGTTCTCAAATAAACATGATAAATTGTTGCATCTGAGCCAGTCTTGCATTTTGTTATTTTGGAGCGCTGCTTTTTCCATTTAGTTGGTTTATGAGTTAAGTTATTTTCAAAGCTGAGCACCCACTGCCTTAAACAAAGGGCAGTCTCCAGAGGAAGCACACTTGTTCTTTCTTTCTTTATCTGAATTATATGTATAATCTGACAATATCAACATGACTGAATAAAATACACATTAATAGTTCCTTGTGATGGAGCTTAATTTTATCTTGTGTATGGATCTTATTTTCTATTCAACATGATGGAACTTCATTTCATCTTGCATTATTCCCTCCAGCTCAGTACAATATGAGCCTCAGTCTGTCCACATTTGTCAGTATTTAACACATCATGGTAACCCTTCATTGTACGGTACGGTAATTACCAGGTAATTACCTGGTAACTTCATGGCAATAGTAGGTTTTACCTGGTAATTACCTGGTAAGTTATGCAGTAATTACTAGGTAATTACCAAGTATTTTCCCTGACAACTACTAGGTAATTACCCTGTATGTATAACTATTATTACCAGGTAACTACCCAGTATTTACCCATTAGGTACCAGGTCATTACCAATTATTTCCCTGACAACTATTAGGTAATTACCCTGTATGTATAACTATTTACTGTACCTGGAAATTATATGGAACTTACCATGGTAAATGACCCACTTGTTGCCAGGTAATTTCCTGACAACTACCTAGTAATTACCTAGTATTTACTGTGTAATTACCAGGTAACTACCCAGTATTTATAAGTATTTACTCTGCTACCATGCAAGTTACCCAGTAGGTACTAGGTAATTACCAAGTATTTTACTGACAACTACCAGGTAATTAAACTGTATGTATAGGTTTTTACTATGTAATTACCAGGTAACTACCCAGTATTTATAAGTATTTTCTCTGCTACCAGGTAACTTACCCATTAGGTACCAGGTAATTACCAAGTATTTTCAACAACTACCAGATAGTTACCGGGTATTTATAAGTATTTACTGTGTACTTACCAGGTAACTACCCAGTATTTATAAGTATTTTCTCTGCTACCAGGTAACTTACCCATTAGGTACCAGGTAATTACCAAGTATTTTCAACAACTACCAGATAGTTACCGGGTATTTATAAGTATTTACTGTGTACTTACCAGGTAACTACCCAGTATTTATAAGTATTTACTCTGCTACCATGCAAGTTACCCATTAGGTACCAGGTAATTACCAATTATCTTCCTGACAACTATAGGTAATTACCCTGTATTTATAACTATTTACTGTGTAATTACCAGGTAACTACCCAGTATTTTAAGTATTTACTCTGCGAACAGGCAAGTTACATGTAGTTACTATAGGTAATTACCAATTATTTTCAACAACTACCAGATAGTTACGGGGTATTTATAAGTATTTACTGTGTACTTACCAGGTTGTCCAGGTAAGTTACCCATTAGGTACCAGGTAATTACCAAGTATTTCCCTGACAAGATTGCCAGTTGTTATTAAGTAATTCCCTGACAACTACAATGTAATTACCTGATAGGTACCCAGTAAGTAAGGAGGAACTATACTGTGAAAGGAAGTGTGTTCTATTTCCATGATATTACCATGTACCTACCTGGTAATTGTAGATTATAATCCTCCATTACCCATCATGGTGTATTTTTAATATAACAGCTAATAACTAGGTATTTACACAGTTGGACCACATAGATTTACAAAACGTTAATAGGTAAAACCTTTCACGTTACCCTGTAAGAAAGGTGGAACTGTACTGTGAACGGAAGCATGGCTTATTTCCATGATATTACCATGTACTTTCACTGTAATTGTAGGTTATAATCCATCATTACCCACCAGGATGTTTTGAACATGTTACCTGGCAATTTCCAGTTATTTACACAGTAATAGACAGTTGGACCACACACATTTACAAAACGTTAATAGGTCAAACCTTTCAAGTTACCCTGTAAGAAAGGTGGAACTGTACTGTGAACGGAAGCATGGCTTATTTCCATGATATTACCATGTACTTTCACTGTAATTGTAGGTTATAATCCATCATTACCCACCAGGATGTTTTGAACATGTTACCTGGCAATTTCCAGTTATTTACACAGTAATAGACAGTTGGACCACATACATTTTCAAAACGTTAATAGGTAAAACCTTTCAAGTTACCCTGTAAGAAAGGTGGAACTGTACTGTGAAAGGAAGCGTGGTTTGTTTCCATATTACTACCCTGTACTTTCACTGTAATTGTAGATTCTATACCCACACTATTGACCTAGCCTGGTATCCAGCCTGCTTCGCTACGTTCGGCGGATTTTTTTTTCTCTCTTCGCTTATCAGTCTGGAAAGCCTCCCATTGGGAGGTTTTGCAGAACTACACTAGAACTACATATGTTACGTAGTCAACGTCGTTGCTGATTGGATGTTGTTCCAACGAATGAGAGTAGCGTTAGGCAACCTACGTCATCAGCCAGCGCCACCCTCCATGCTTTTCACACTGTTGTTGATAAATGTATCGCTAGTTCGAGACTCGATCAAAAAACTATAGTAAAAACTAAGTAAACACTAGTTTGACATGTCAGATACAGTAGTACAAAAAACCTGCCGGCTGTGTGGGGTGAGCTTACTGAACGTTGGTGGGACGTTGCAGAGCATGCGTGCACTTTTTAAAGGCAATAAGAAAAATAAACCCTTGTGTGAGAGATTCGCCGAAGTTGGGGTGTCCTTAGTGGACAAGCCTGATCTGTCTCCACGCATATGTATACCATGCTACCATGTCCTTGAAAAGGTGGAGGTATATTTGCTCACATTAAAAAAATGGCAGTCAGTGCACAACCGTCTAGCCGACGCTGATGGTGTGAATAGAGAGAAGAGGACGAGGGACACTCCTTCTAAAACCCCTCGGTCAATAAAGAAGATGTGCTCCGTTGCCAGTCCACAGAAAACGACCGAGGCAGCGACCACAACCAAGCAAATGTTGCCGTCCAGAAGTACTACAGAGGTATGTTACTTTAGTTTGCTTGTTTATTACTTAGGCTAACTGTAAATTGTTTGTATAACCTTAGTTAATATGATCTTTAGAGTGTTGTAAAATTATCTAAGCAATCAAGGCAGCATGTAATACTTTAATGTTAAATTAGTGTTTGATTTAGTCCAAAAGACAAAGTTTCATGTTAAGCTTTCATTAAGTATATTTAGTTTAAGTTATTTGTAGATTTAGTTTGATTACAAAAACAAACAATAAGTAATTAAGCCCTATGTTATACTTGATAATAGACAGTGGTGGAAAAAGTACTCAAATGTCTATATTGCAATGTAGAAGTACTCTGTTACAAGTACAAGTCTGGAATAAAACATTTACTTGAGTAAAAGAACAATAGTATTGGTATCAAAATGTACTAAAGTACTGTAGTAAATGTAGTAAAAGTACAAAAATGTTTTAAAATAGCAGATCTACAAGCTCACTAACTAGTAACTAAAGTTTTCAAATAATTGTAGTGTAGTAAAAGTACAACATTTTCCTCTGAGTTGTAGTGAAGTAGAAGTAAAAGTATAGACAATTCAAAATACTCCAGTAAAGTAAAAGTACCTCAAAATTGTACTTAAGTACAGTACTTGAGTAAATGTACTTATTTACTTTACACCACTGATAGTAGAGCTAATAGAACAAGCTCACAATGCGTTGTAATGCAATGCATTATAAGCTAGTATGTAGTCTATAAATGGGGGAAAATTACATTTTGAGATTTTAGAATTTATACTTAGGTACTTACATTTGTTGTTGCCAATACTTTTGTACTGTCAAATTTGGATTACAGGCTTTTTACATGTAAAGGCCTGTAAAGTTTATTTGTATATTGTGGTATTGCTACTTTCACTTTACTAAAGGAATCTGTGTACCTGTCTTCCACCACTGATTTTAAGATCCCATAGATCATTTTTTTATTAACCACATGAACCCCAGCATCCATATTTTAGGGGTTTCATAATAGGAGTAAAGAGACAAAGATTTGGTGTAATTAGTTGAACATTCAGTGAGCAGATCTACAAGCTCACATTGTACCATGTTGAAATGTGCTGTGAGCTTGTAGACAGGCTATTTACTTATTGTACTTGATGTACAATCAATAATATATATTTTAAGCGGTTAAAAGGGAAGTTATCTGTATTGCACAATGCTGAATAATCTTCTGTCCTTGACCTTCTCATAGCTCCTCACAACCGAGGCAGCAACCACAACCAAGCAAATGCCATCCAGAAGTAGTACTGCAGAGGTATGTTACTTTAGCTTGCTTGTGTATTACTTAGCTGTATATTGTTTATGTATAACCTTAGTTATTATGATCTTTAGAGTGTTAACATTATCGAAGCAATGAAGGCAGCATGTAATACTTTTATGTGAAATTAGAAATTATCCAAAATGCAAAGGTTCACATTAAGCATGATCTGCTCACTGAGCATTCAGTGGGCAGATCTACAAGATCACAATGTGCCATGTTGAAATGCGCTGTGAGCTTGTAGACAGGCTATTTACACTATTGATGTACAATAAATAATATGTTTTAAGTGGTTAAAAAGGAAGTTATCTGTATCGCAAGATGCTGAATAATCTTCTGTACTTGACATAGGTGTTTGTCCAGTACCCAAGCAAAAGAGTGAGGCTGCAGTGTCATCCAGATGTGGCCGGAATCATTGAACATATTGCAAAGGGGAACTGGGAGGCAGCAGCCAAGCAAATTGTGCTACACAGGGCTCTTGTTGAGGAACTGAAACCTGAGGTCTTACAAATTGTTGAGGAAGAATGCCGTGTTCTCTGTGACCAAAAGCAGAGTTTTGTGCTGCGGCGGTCTTCCCCTGATCAATTAAGGACATTTTCATTTGCTGCCCTGGACAATGACCTGAGGCGTCTGGCTCCATTTATCTCCTCCATCTTCTCCACCATCACAAGGCAGTCTCCACATACTGCCTGTGCGGCTGCAGCTATTGCTCTCAGAGGGAGAGAGAACCGATTATCTGCATTTTCCTACTATATTAACAGTGTGTTGCAGTATGGTGGTGCCAAGAAGTCAGTATTCCAGAGATTGTCCAAACTTAGCATAACAACAAGCCATACCTGTGCCATTAAAAAGCAGAAACAGATGGCAACTCTCTGTGGAGAAGCTCTTTATCAGCTGAAGGTAGAAAATGAGATCTTCCTGAAGTACAAAACAGTCTTTGCAGCTAACCTGTGTCCAGAGGAAGAGGAGTCGCTCCAAGTTTGGAACAGTTCAGCTGAATTCACCTACTCTCAGTTATCTCCGTGTGACATATCTGATTTGGGAATAGGTTTTTTGAACATCACATCTCACAGTGAAGAGGGTGTGTCAACACAGTCTAACCCGCCACAGCCCACTGCACTCCAGCCTACTGCACTCCAACATACTGCACTCCATTCTCCAGCCTTACAGCCCATAGCACGCGAGTCAACAGTGCCCCATCTTACTGCACCCCAGCAGTCTACAGCACACCAACCTGCCACAATACAGCCAAATCCACCTTCCACCTTTTCTATTATTTTGGACAATATTGATTTCTTTTTGCATGTGCACCACCAAACCACTAGCCATGCTAACAAGTCTATTCACTGGACTCACCTTGTGGCTGTGGAAGACAGAGTCCCAACTCACCACCTCAGCGATCAGAAACCAGTTCAGAGTGTGATTGACTATGACATTTATGACGCGCTACCGACTGTTGAGACACAGGCCCACATGAGAAGGGATTTAATCATTCTCGCTAGTCGCATTGTCACTAAACATCTAGCTGCCTTCAAGCCCCTGTCTGCAGCTGTGGTCAACCATATTCCTCATGCATATTCTGATACCATGACAGAGGCTTCCACTTCAGTACGTATAAACACATGATGGATATATTATAGACATGGACACATATATATCAATCAGTTGATATATTATAAAACAGCCAGGTGCATAGACTGCACACAAGAGGAGAGCGTAAGTTGGGACAGCTGTTTTTCTATACAATGCAATCTGTGGCAACTGGCTCACGGTAAGATCCTTTGAGATTACGCTTAGTTATTTACAACTAGGCTTGAAGAAACAGAGGGGGTAATTAAACCCCACAGGGGTCTGCGTGAACTCCTTACCCTAGATGCATCCATGGGATAACAGCTGCATGGCATATTTTAGGTCAAGCTCTGCTCGGCTCTATCTGTCTGTCCTGTCTGTCATGAATGCAACGTATCTTTGTCAAATATGCATCTAGAGTCAAGAATACAGTCTAACTATTTCATTGCAGGTGTCAAATAATGTTCTGTATATTTTATATGGTACATTCATTCTTATTAGTATAGTTTCATCTGTTGCTAAGTTCTCATAGGAACCCTTGCCTGACAGTCCTGGCTCACTGATTGGCCAGTAAGTAAGGACAATTCTGAGTCCCACCCTCATGAGAGAGGGGGGGGAGTTTTAAACTTGCATTAGTATATAGACTACCTGTTTTCGTTCCGATGGTGTGCTCACTCGTACTAAGCTGATTTGAATAGGCGTGTGCGTGTGACTCCAAGGGCCTTTGTTCCCGAAAACTGCCTTGTAAAACTGCATTCGTACCTCTTTCAATAAAACTTGGATACGACTTTTAAGACAAAGAGAAACTCTCCGTTTGGACTTCCTTGACACACCACACCACTGCAAACTACACAGAACCGTTATTAAATATTCTTCAGATGGTGCCGATGCCCGGTTGCTGAAGGATCCCTCGTCGTCTTGAGCTGGGTGAGTTTAAAATTATTATTACAGCTGTTTTCACGAGGGGAGCCTGGTAAATTCGATCCAGGGTCGGATCTGTGCAAATAGGCCAGTGGTGAGGTGTCTCAGAGCGCGAGAATTTATCTTTTTCTTGCTAGGCAGTGGCAACGCATTCCATTTACCATTGTTTTATTTTAACTGTAAACGCCGGGCGAGCAAAAACCTCGTCCTAAACCCTGGTTTAAATTTCATTTTTTACGACAATTAAGTTGAAACTAGTTTTTGTAATGTTCCGCCGTCAAAGTGGCGGTTCATTATAAAAACACATACCTGGCCAAACGTGCAGAAGATATGGCGTAGCCATATAGAACAATACCTTTGCTTCCTGTGGGGGAGCGTGGATTCTGATATACCTTATAGGCTAAAGCGATTTCAAACGGCACACGTTTTTCGGGGAACCGGTGGGGTTGTGGATAGTAGCATGCGAGCAGACACAGTTGCCGCAGTGCTGTTCTGCCCCGCTGGGAGTCCCGGAAGGCGCGCGCGGTTTGCGAGCGTTTTTCATGACCAAGTTCTATTTTCGTGGCCGTCCTCGTATTACATGGGGTGCACAATATTTGGACGGTTTTGTGCATTCCTGAGGGCTAGCCGAAAGTGTTTAGTAGGGAAACTGAGGCCCTACGTTATTGGGCGTATGGAATAGGAATCTGAAATTTTGGATATTAATATTAATATTTATTAATATTATTCTTCTGAGATTGTCTGGATTACGCACGGCCCAGTAAGACGAGCCGGCGAGCGTATTGCAAAACAGGGATTTTGTGACGTATATATATATACGATGCATAAGGTGCGCGCACTGCTGTGTACTTGTGTTTTTTTTTGCTTACATTGCTGCTGGGGGTATGTGCCTGCATTTCTGGTGATTGTTTGGTTATGATCGCTTTGTGCTGGCACTATTTCCTCCTAGCGGTGATTTGTGGAAAAACACGGGTGTACGTTTAAATGTTTTACACCTTCGTATAAGTGGGGGTGGGGGGTCTCTGCTCGACGGGGTATGGGGTCCTTTGTTTAAGAAAAGTACAGGGGCTTTTGCTGAAACATCGCGTGGGTCTGTGTGGAAGTGCGGCTTTATTCTGGGATTAGATGAGTATTTCTCTTGTATAAGGGCTAGTCTGTTTTGAGCAGCGCTACACACAGATGCGTGGGATGTGATGGCAGAGTCGTATTCCTTTGTCCTGTGGACAAGGGTCTGGACAGGTAAAGTATGGCGATGTTATGTTGTTGCTACACTTTTGCCAATGATTTGTCGTCAGCGTACTGCTTTCCACGTTTGGGCGTATTGTTTTGGGGGAGTGGGTAACCTATATGAGGAGCAAGTGTTTCCAGGAATCGGATCTTTTTTCGCTTTTTAAATGTTTCTGCATTACTAAACGTGCGTCTTACATTCGATTAGGTTACGCTTTGCTTTTCATTGTGTTTATGGTTGCTCTTCCTGTGAGGCCTGGGTGGGACGTGCGGCGTGCTGATTTATTTTTGCTGTTTGTATCATTGGGGTGACGCTCATTTGGATGTGCTCATCTTGTTGTTAATATCTCTTCGTGGCCATTTTGGTTTTCCCAGTGGCATTGCGGCTCTTTGAGTACTGGCTATCTGGTGGCCGTACTGTCTTTGTTCCCGTTCGGGAGCGTTTCTTTATTTTTTACAGTCTCCTCATACTTCCGGTGTGTGAGCGGGTTTGTTCTGGGTTGGCTAGGGGCGTGGTTTTTGTTCTTTCTGTCAGCAACTACTGCTCCCTTGTGCCGTTCCGTGCGCGTGCGTGTGCGTGCACTCCTCTCTTTCGCTCCCGTTTTCCTTGGGAAATTATGACGTTTCCTTTGGGGTGGATCAGTTTTATTTCTGATTTAATCGACGTTATTGGGGTTACGTGACCGCATGTGTTCTGGTGCTGCCATGGGTCGTTTGACTCGTTTCCTCTGTCTTTGGCTTGACAAACTAGCCTTTTGATGCGTGTATGTGTGTGCCTGGGGCTGTGGGTGTCTGTGTATGTCTGTCCGTATGGGTGATTGAATGTTTTATGGGTGGCTTATACCTGTGGTGATGCCCGGTGCTTTGGCACTGTTCTTATGATGGACAGAATCCTGTCTATCTTTCCTATGGCTGAGGCTGCATGTTATTGATACATGGAGAAGTTTCATGTCTCAAATGGGGGGAGGTGTCGTTAGAATTTGTATTGATTTAAGGCATTGCAATATGTCTGTATACGAAATACGAGGGTTAAAGATGGTTTTAGATTACTCTTTATGTGTGCTTTTGTGGATGTTGTCTGTCTGTGTTGAGTATTCATTGAAGGAACAAAACAGTCTAGAAGGCCTCTAGGATGTTCATTTTCTGGCTGGACCAGAGAACGAATTCTGTTGGGTTTTGATAATGTTATTTATTCACTTGGACGGCATGTGTATGGGCACATATTTAGACGTGGTCTGGATCTGTTTGTTTGAAAGTTGTATTTTGAATACGAAAAGATGGGTAGGCTACATTTTTGTGTCATTCCTTTCTACATATTGTTTTTATTCAACCCGGGTGAAAATAATTGCTAGAATGACTATTATGATCAGACCATTTTTGAGTTGAGTGGTGCGGTCTTGAATGTGTACTGAATGGGTGTTGGGCTGTGCAACAATTTTTGCCAGCCAGGAGACATGCATAGCTCTGCACAGTAAGGATGGCTTCACCGACAAACAAAAGTTTGGTTCAGTTAGGCCAGGCAGTATAGTCTATTTTTTGATGAATTGAACAATGGTGGACCCTCTTGTAGGCTGTCCACTCACAGTTAGCGGCCTTTGGGTTGAGTTTGTGCTTAAAGGGTACTGTAATTCTGCGAACTGTTGATAAATATTTCAATCAATCAATTATCTTTAGGACTCGAACGGCTGGTTGCATTAATTGACAAGAGGCTAGCTGTGGAGTCACTAAAGATGGCCTAAGATAACAATCTGTTAGAGCTTACAATAGCTGTGAGTTCATCCTGTCATATAACAGACAGGGACCTTTTATTACTTAGGAATGCTCTCGGAATAGACCACCTGTGGTGACGTGTTGACTGAGGCAACGGAGGGTCAACACACACACACACACACAAGATGGGACAGAGTACATGGACTGATTCCTTGTCCTTCTACCTTGTCCCATGGGTGAAGTTATACGTGTGTGTGTGAAGTGGTTATGTTTGAAGAGTTGGAAAATAGTACTACTGAACCGTGGTAGTGATTTAAATCAACTCTGTGAGAGTCCTGCGTGATGAGTATGTATGACTGTACTCAATGTGTGTAGTGCGTGCCTGTGCGTGGGTGCGTGATGGATGCGTGTGTCAGTTGGTTTGTTCTGCTGACTATGGTTGTACTGAGCGTGATGTTATGGATGGCGTAGCACTGTTTTCTGTGATGATCAGATTTTTGTCATGAGCCATGTTGGTCATGGCTCAGGGGGAAGTGATAGGTTAATACATTTATGAACAAACTAGATAAATAAACAAAATTAATAGGAGGTTAACAAGTAAACTGGATGCATGAACTAGATTAGATAAGGGAACTATAATATGGCTATTCATGTACGTTAGAGTGTATAAATGTATAAGAGTGAAATTATATTTGAGAAATTATTTAAAGATCAGTGACTGTTTAAAGGTGGATTGACTTTTTTCTTAAATGAATAATATAGATATTACAGTAGGGAGGTTCATTTAAATTTTGACGGAGACAACAGCTCAGTCTATTTTTGTTGTCTTGTGCTCAAAAACTCAGAGATTGGGGACAATTAAGGTTTAAAAATGTGGGTTTAATTTGGGGGTCCAAATAAAATTTAGAGGGTAAATGACAAATGCATCTCAAATTGGAAATGGTTACATTTAGGTAAAAGTTAGGTTAATTAGGGATTGTTAAAAATACAGTTCTTATTAGTAAAATTTATATATAGTTCTGCATGAGTAATTTGATTCTGGGACAAAAACAGTTGCGTAGGGTGAGATAAATCTCCATTTACTCAGTATGGGGTTGGTTGTATGCAAATGAGTGTGGGTGATGGGGTAACTATTCCCCTGCATGTGTGTGTGTGTGTGTGTGTGTGATATCACGATAATTGATTGAGAATAATGTATGTGTGAGTGAATGAATGGTTGAATGTACTTCATACTAGACTTACTTCAAAAAGGTTCTAGCTATGTCCGGTGAAATATTGCTAGTAGAAGCCATTCTAAGAGTGATAGTTAAATGAGCGAATACATACAGAGCTACGTGTGAGGAATTGCAATGACAATTTTAGCATGCTCTGACGGAATGTGCTTTTAGGGAAAGAGGGGGAGAGAGCTAAAATCCCTTCCTTACACCCTCAATAAATAACTTGTTTAGTTCCAGAAGGAGGGGGGATCGCTATCGCCCTGAATCAACACTATGTTTCAGGTGAAGAGAGCTTTAGGGCTATCTCCTCTCCTTTGTTTTAAAAAGACCCACTGTGAGCTGTGAGCAAATTTATTGGGGGGCTATTTACAGTAAACAGATGGCTACCCCTGTTCAAAGATCTTTACTATAGTTAGGTTTATTACATCCTTTCTGTAGTAAGATGACATTCAGCATACCAGCTGACAAATATTTTTTATATATTTTGACCACTAAATGGCATATTGTTACAATGTTTCCTTCATCTCTTTCTGAGAGATCTTTCATGTCACCTTACTGTGACATGTGGTTGAAATTTCATTTGAGGGTTACTGTGAGGGGGGTTGAGGGGCAATGTATTTCATGTGTAGGATGTACCAGTCATTTCCACAACATAGTGGATTCTTTGTCCTTATGTTGACAAACGTCAATCTGTAATCCGTTCGTGGGCACGTCTTGTGCAAATATACAATAGTAACAACAGAGTGAGTCGTCATTTGGCGACCAGGTTATATTATCTTTGGGCCTTGTAGTTGTTCTCTTCTGTTACTGATGATTTCGGAATCAGGGGATATGACTACTACTCCCTTTAGCTCAAATGTTTGCAGGATACAGATACACATGTCTATTAAATCCGTCATTAATTATAAATACCATTTCTGTGGCTGTACTCGACAGTTTACATTTTTATAAAGTTAATCTGTCGCTAGGATGGATTGATCGTAGGTTAATTGTTTCCTTTTTCAGGTGATTAAGTAGTAACATTTTCAGTTTTTATTTCTTTCAGTTGCATGCGTGGTGGACAATACATGGGTGAGTATTGGAACGGCCTTCTCTTTGACAAAGTTTTTGTCTTAATTTTGAACAACTGGTAGGAATATTCCCAGGTGTTTGGTGTGTATACTTGAATTTATAGTGTACATTTTTTAGGAGGCCGGTCAATACTCTATTCATGATATGGCCTACCACGTTTTTTGTAACACATTTTTGGCCCGTAATTATAGTTAGTTTTTTAAAACCCCTTCTCACGATTTTCTTTTTAAAAGTAAAACCATTTGGTAGTCCATTTGGATATACGTGAGTTTTAGTGTAGGGAGTTAGCCCCATCTTTTGTTTTCGAGTTCTATTAACCTGCATGGGTGATGGTGCATGACTGTTACATGACTAGACGTTGTTCTGCCAGTTTCAACTCACAGGGTAACCTTGTCTTGAAACATTCAGTGTGTGACATGTTCTAACAATTTGTTTGGTTTGTATTGTTTATTGTAGACTTAGTTTAAGTTTAAAGGGGGGCTATTGTGGGTACTAATACACAGTAGGATTTTTGGGAAGTCACTGCATTTGTGATTTTCCGGTTAATGACACCCTTTTCACTACACTATGTTATAGGAGGATATTTGAGTTTTATAATAGGTTAATTTGGTTTCTGTCTCTGAACACCTAAATTTCGTTGCTTTTGTTTCCGCCTGTAGATACATATTTTTGTATCTATTCGTGTGAATTGTATATAGCTATACAGTTCACGGTGTACATGCTTCCTGTGATAACCGCGTTAATAACTGGTTTTCAGGTTGACCATTGTGAATCAGTGTGTTTCCTTTAGGGTTTTGACAACTAATATATGGGGTAATTTTGCATCACAGGGGGGTTATTTTTGGACAATTGTGGGTGCTTATAGTAGCGATAGAAGTGACTATAATTGTAATTCAATATTCTCTGACCTTAAGGTGTGCCCATATACCGCTCCAGTATGAGTGGGTCACATACACACGCATGCTCCTCCCCACCAAATGGACTGATGGCCGAATTAACTTCAATTTTGGTCGAATGGGACTCTAAATGGGACTTATGGGGCCCTTCTGGCCCATGGCCACAGGATAGCGTATTTTCTCCAGTTGTCATCAATGCCTTGAACGTACGAATACAGGACTATAGACTGGTCCTGGAGCATAGGGTTAGGGCAGAACGAAGGTTGATGGATCTCTTTCTCCAAAGAGGACAGGAAATGTGTGAGGCTTATGCCCAATGTCATGTTGATGGGTCACCAGTACAGAACACCCTGTCCACATCCGTTGATGGGTCACCGGTACAGGACACCCTGTCCACATCCGTTGATGGGTCCCCAGTACAGGACACTCTGTCCACATCCGTTCGCTCTCCTGATGAAGGAGCCTGCGTTTTTGATGCACGTGACTTAGATTTTTCTAGCCCCGATCCGGATGACGCATCAACGATCGCGGTGCCACAACGACCGGACGGCGGAAGTGGTGGACTGATTCTGGGAGGGGGTCCTGAGGCCACGGACGTGTGGATGGTAAAGCGACGGAATCGTAAGGATGTTCGCCCTTCTGATGTTTTCTCTCCTTCTGATGTTGTTTTCTCTCCTTTGGATGCTACAGAACCTCCGCTGACATTTGTCTCCCAGCAGCGTGAGGATGAGGGGACGATAAGGCAGTTGCATAAGAGACAGTTACAATGTTTTCAACAGGAATTAGCCGAGTTTCTTCTGAGAGAGAAAATTGAACAAGGCCTGCCTGAGGGTGTGCAGACCGCCTTGAAGACTGCGGCCCGTGCAGTGGACTCAGCCCCGCTGCCTCAGAACGGTCCACCAGTCGTTCAGGCACCTCTCAGGGTGGCGGGGCCACATGACGTTCCATTGCTCGACAACCATTCTGTTCTTCCTAGAGACGTCCAGCCTCGTCAGCGTTTTCGCCGTGGTCCCAAGCCGCGATACCAAGGTTGCTTCAGATGTGGTGGTTTGTCACATGTGGAGCGGTATTGTGTACAGTTGCCGCCCGGCTCCTGGCAGGGACAGCCGTCGTGGGGAGCGTCATTTGGATGGCGTGGGGTGATGGCGCCCGTCCAGCCGTTGCGCACCTGTCGTGGTTGGCCTGTGCCACCACCTGACCCTCAGTAAGAGTTCCTGCGGCTCAAGTTTACCGGGCGGAGATCTGTGGACTACAACTATGACGGCTGAGGTAACGTGTGTCAGTCATTGATCGTCTATTTTTGTTTGACATTTCTGGGAAAGCTGCTGATTTTTTCTTTTGGACATTAACATTAGGGCAAGTGTTATTTTTACCGCTTGTACAAGAAAGGGGAACCCGTCCCCTTCCCTTTCATGGTGAGGTGATAAACTGGTGACTAACGAAAAAAAAAAAAAAAAAAAAAGAGCTCACTTTCTATTATCTTTGTGGTTGGAGATTACATCCTTTTGTGTTCTTAAATTTTACTTTGTTATAGGTGCTAAGTAGTTGTGATTTTTAGTGGGCGATGATGACGGTCTGTGATTCAATATCGGTGGTTTGTTCGGTCATGAGGGGTAGCATGTGCGTGTTGGTTGTTTTCTCTGTATTTTCCTGGGGATGTTGGATTCCCAGGAAAAAGGGGGGAGTTGTATTATTTTATACTATATACACGTTATATTATAGAGGTCAAGTCTCTTGCATTTAACATAGTCTAAATGTAATCTCTCTCTCAAAAACCATGGTTAATACACACTTTGCCATGCCAGAACAAGAGAGATTAATACAAAACAGTGGGATTAATGTCAGAGAAAGTCACACTAAATTGTTTTAGGGTTGTCAAAATAACAAAGGGAACATGCCATGATTTGCAATTGAGTTGTTGGTGCTTTGAGGGGAATTAAATTACATTGGAGGTATATAAATGAAAGTCAAAACGAGGACTAATATGTTATAACACACTTTCTTGATTTTTGCATGGAGGACTAATATTCTAACCGCATGATTTGAGAGGGACTTCTAACTTTCTTTGGAGGAAGGCTGCATGTCACCCTTTAATAGGTGGTAATAGGTGGACATGGGAGAGGGTTCCATTCTGGTCATCTACACCGGAGTGATTTCCCGCTCCAGGGGCGTGTCAACAACTGACATCTGACAGCACCAAAAAGGGGGAGTGGCAACCCGACAGCATCCAGGGGGGTGTGTCAACCGGCAGCTGCCATCACAACAGAATGCTTCTCGCCTAGCCTCTATCGTCAGCAGGTGACCTTCACGGCCACTGAGATAGCCGGAGAGGTGTCAACCCGACCACTATTCTGCAGCCGAGACTACAAGGATCTCCTATGTTCACACTGGAGAAAGGAGTGTTGTTCTCCTGCTGCTATGGAGAAGGGAGCGTTTTGATGCTTCTGCTGTCATGATTGACATGGCTAAAGCAATAAGCTGTCATTCAGAATCAGAGCCTTGTGATGCTCAAAGGAGATTCTGTTGTCTTCTGCCTACTACAGTCCACTTTTGCCCCCGCCCCAAACCTAAGAGATCTACGTCCCCTCATCAGTCAATGCAAACTATGCCGAGTTCTGAGAATCAAGGAGGATTTTCCAAGCGTTGTTATTCTATAGGCGAAAAAATAATTGTGGGATATTTCCTACCGCGCGTTGGACGTCCGATTGAACAGTTTGTGACATGGAAAAAAAAAAGAATCGTTGTTTTTGATTAATGTTGAAAGATGTTATGTTTTCATGTTTGTGTTTGTTGTTTTCTGTGCTGATACAGCTCAAGTAGATTTAACAAGGTACTGGTCTAGTACTGTTGTTAGAGATGTTTTATTTTCGTTGTCTAAATCCATTTTTTCATGTTTTAAGTGTTAACTTTTCATTTACAGGTATCTGAATGTAATCAATATAGGCATTTGATTTAGTCTAAATAGGATTTCAGTTAAAGAAGGAGTTTAATTTCTGTTTTCAGTTTCAGGTCTGTCCTACAACAGAACAAGCCCTATGCTTGTTCTGTTCTAATTTGATACAATTCAGGTAGTTAACAAAATGCTCCTGTATCTAGGGGGGCCTACATTGGGACGTGTCACGTCAAACTATGGTTTAATAATTAATTTTGCATTTTGGAAAAAAGAAAAAAAAATGATTTATTTTTGGAAAAATTAATTTGGCAGGTTATGAATTCTGATCCTGTAATTGTATTGCAACAGGCGTAAAAGCCTGTTGAGGGAGGAATATGATGGATATATTATAGACATGGACACATATATATCAATCAGTTGATATATTATAAAACAGCCAGGTGCATAGACTGCACACAAGAGGAGAGCGTAAGTTGGGACAGCTGTTTTTCTATACAATGCAATCTGTGGCAACTGGCTCACGGTAAGATCCTTTGAGATTACGCTTAGTTATTTACAACTAGGCTTGAAGAAACAGAGGGGGTAATTAAACCCCACAGGGGTCTGCGTGAACTCCTTACCCTAGATGCATCCATGGGATAACAGCTGCATGGCATATTTTAGGTCAAGCTCTGCTCGGCTCTATCTGTCTGTCCTGTCTGTCATGAATGCAACGTATCTTTGTCAAATATGCATCTAGAGTCAAGAATACAGTCTAACTATTTCATTGCAGGTGTCAAATAATGTTCTGTATATTTTATATGGTACATTCATTCTTATTAGTATAGTTTCATCTGTTGCTAAGTTCTCATAGGAACCCTTGCCTGACAGTCCTGGCTCACTGATTGGCCAGTAAGTAAGGACAATTCTGAGTCCCACCCTCATGAGAGAGGGGGGGGAGTTTTAAACTTGCATTAGTATATAGACTACCTGTTTTCGTTCCGATGGTGTGCTCACTCGTACTAAGCTGATTTGAATAGGCGTGTGCGTGTGACTCCAAGGGCCTTTGTTCCCGAAAACTGCCTTGTAAAACTGCATTCGTACCTCTTTCAATAAAACTTGGATACGACTTTTAAGACAAAGAGAAACTCTCCGTTTGGACTTCCTTGACACACCACACCACTGCAAACTGCACAGAACCGTTATTAAATATTCTTCACACACTAGTGCTATTCATGTTTTGTTTTTTGGTCCACAACTCTAGAAAGCTGTATGTTATGTTTGCCAATTTATATGAACTCTAATCCCCAAGTTTTATCTCATTAGCATCCCCTTGGACTTCTTTTCAAGAATGAAAATGTGTCAGCTGACTTGGTAGATATTTTGCAGCACATACAGAAAGAGTAAGTTTTTTTGTGCAATTGAGTACCACAGACGAAAAACAGTCTAAGTCCAAATTTCAGACTGACCCCTCCACGAAAAGGCCTCGTTGTCCTGAACCCTTATCTATCATTTATATATTATGGATCAATAGTGTGGACTTAGACTGTTATTCGTCTGTGGTACTCAATTGTAAAAGTATGTAGAATAGTACATTAACATTTCTGATATGCAACAGTTGAATAAAAATAACATTTTCATTATTTCATCTATTACTATTAATCTAATTACTCTGTTGCGGTCACTGTGTCTGCCACGTTCACATTTCTTGACATAGGTATGCCCCAAAGATCCCTTCTGATGTAGCACACGCACACCTCTTAGTTGGAGGTGACAGACTCACTGAGGCTAACAGTCGCAACATCCAGTGGGCATTTGCTGACGGAGAAACTAGAGAGGAGAGGCTGGAAGACCTCATTTTTATGTTTTCTGATTGGCATGCAATCAGAAATTTGTATGAAGTGAGTGGTAGCAAGTAAGGAGAATTTGTGGATGTACACACCAATAATGATAACTAAGAAGTCAACTATAATGATGATGATGTGAGCACCCACACTGATGAATGATAACGCCCGCCAACATGTTGAAACTGTAAGTTCTGTGAGATATTGATTGGCTGTCATCATTCATCAATCACTGTCATTGTCGTTATAGTTGTTCTGTTTACTGTGCCATCCACTTGTTACAATGATTAAAAAGTAATAATACTAATAATAATATCATTATTGGTGTGAACAGCCCTTTGGTCAGGTGCTTGTACTGTTGGTACAAACTGTTAGTACTGTTGGTACGGACCGAATCATCATGACATCACCACAATCACAATGTATTTCCAGGTAGATAATGCCAGCAGTGTCGCATTGGACCAGTATTATTCATTAACCTTATATTGTTATTGACAATTATATTATTTTGTTTTAAATGTCCACAGGTTGACAAACTAGACATAGCTAATGTTCTGGACACTGGAAAAAAATAGACATTCCACCTGGAAATACCAGTTTGTTTAACAGACATTAAAGCATGCTGTTCTGGTCTATTAGATAGGCTAGTTATCTTGCATGTCTATGAAGTGAGTTGTAAAATGTAGGATAAGTGCTCAGTGTTTGTATTGCAGTTGTGCTGTAAAGTAGGGTGGTGGGGAGGGCTTGTACATCTCATATATAATGGAGAGACAGAGAGAGAGGCTAGATGAAACAATGAAAATGTTTGATGTTAGGACTATTGAATTTGATCTTTTAGCTTTTAAGCAGTACCAAACAAATCATGTAATACACTGTAATATCTCATTTAACCCTGTCATTTGTTCTTACTTAAATCTACCATCGCATTTTCTTCAAGCAGTCATCAGCCAGAGACCATGGAACCCTATTCGCCAACATGAACAAGGTCAAGTGCAGCAATGCCAAACCAGGGCCTCATGCTGCCTACAACCCCTACAAGCAGTTTGTTAGGAAGGGCACAGAGGCTCTCCTCCTGGCTGCCACAATGGAGTGTTTTGGCTTAAAGGATGAAGCAGGTAAGAGAGAGCCTTGACAGTGTTACGTTGATGGGGTGGGCAATGGGCATGGCTGACTGAATATGGACCAAGGCCTAAAATAAATGATGCAATAGTTTGTGTCTGTCTTTACAGATGTGCCTGATCATTTCATCCCTGAGGGAGTTCGGCTGGGCACATGCCAGGAGCAGAGGACATGGCTGCACACCGCTTTGGCACGGGTCATAGACAATTTTGTCATGTTGAACGCTAGTGACATTGCTGCTGCTGCAAGAGAAACATCAGTGGGATGTACAGACAGGGTAAAGTTTCCTTGCCGTAGTTCAGGGTGCCAAAAGGTCTACACTTCTGTCAAGTGGCGGGCTCGTCATGAAAAACTAATTCATGATTTAGAGGACAATGCAGATCTCCAAGATGAAAGCATCTCCAGCTCTGCTGACTGTGTGAAAGAACACACAGAGGCGAGACTTGGCTTTGGGCTACTTCTTACAGATATGCAGGATGCAGTGAAAGAGGGCGATGGCGAACGGCTAATGGGTTTGTACAAGGTGGCCTTGTTATATTATAAGGCATACGGGCATACTCAGTATGCATACAGCACTCTGCTTCTGATGGTGCAGCTCAAAGCCACTCTATCACCAAAGATGGCCCACTCTCTAACCTGGAATAGGTTTCAGAATGGCAAGGGGGGAAAGGGCAAGAACATTCCATTAGATCTGCACCTGGAGCATTTGAATAATTTTTTGAAATCCTTCTTAAAAGGATTAGGCCCAAACATGACGGAGAACAGTGCAGAGAGGATCAGCATGTCCCTTGGTGTCTTGAAAGACCTGATCTGCTCCGTAGACAGCGAGCTGGAAGTGTCAAGGTCCTCTGGTTATCACGTAGATACCAAACGTAACAAGGACATTTTTCAACTTGTTGAGGTCTTTAGGGAGTCAAAGGTGTTCACATACCATCCAGGAAGAGAGTATGCATCTTTTGCAGGTTTTAACAGAAACCTTTTGTCCCAGCTGAAGTTGACGGAACTTCGGAGCTGGATGAAAAGCAAGGTTAAAGAATGGAGTGAACTTTATGTCTGAAAAATAGAGCAGAACCTGGTCTACTATGTATCAGTTTGTAAATATTAACCCGGTGCTCTGGTGGCGCAAAGGTAAAGAATCCACCGTGGTCCAGCTTTGTCAAGCGTCTATACGAACACAATTTGTCCATGTTTGGGGGAGGGAAGCTGGGCGGGGAGGGTGTCTCTGCATGTACTCCTACGTGCTAGGGCGGCACCTCTCAGCAGGGAGTGTTGGGCGGGAGGAGTAGAACGAAGGCTCTACTACGTCCTCCTGGTGGGGGCTTCTCACTGAGTCAGTAAGATACAACAGCAGTGACAACACACAAATGTGGAATTAATTAATTAAATTACTAAATTTGGGAGAAAAAAGGGTAAAAACTATTAAAAAAAATATAGACATATTATTAGCCCATGATTGGAAAGTAAAAGGTATTATTTCTCACTTCACCAAACCGAATCAGTCTCGATTCCAGGCTAATGATTAGTAGCCTGGTATCCAGCCTGCTTCGCTACATTCGGCAGACTTATTTTTCTCTCTTCGCTTGAGAGAGAAAAAAGTCCGCCGAACGTAGCAAAGCAGGCTGGATACCAGGCTAAATGATTAGTGCAATACGTCCTGGAAATCTCTGTTTCAGAGCCAGAAACTCTTCTAGCTCGTCTGAAAAGGTTATCATGCCATTACATGTAATGCACTTGAAACCTATCATCACTCTAGGGCAGGGGTCTTCAACGTTTTCAGGCCAAGGACCCCTTGGCTGAGAGCGAGATAAAGCAGGGACCCCCATTATATATTGTATAAAATATTATTTTTTTCATAGATTTCATAGGCTTTGTTTCACAGCACTATCATGTTGGATTCATGTTAATGTGTATTTCCAGACATTTAACCATGCACTTAAACAATACTTAGTATACCTGCTCTTTTTCCCCCCTATGCTAAACCACTTTGCCGAAAATACAAGCACACACCGCCTCGCTGCGAGAGGTGTTGTGTGCTTGTAGATCTGCTACTTTTTGGCTAAAGTTCTCCTCATAATAGGGATGCTTGGTTGAAGTGGTTAATGTAAAAATCACACAAAGATTTGGCAGACCCCCTGTAGTAACTTGAAGACCTCTGCTCTAGGGTGTGCATTCATGGAAAATAGCATATCTACAAGCTCACAATGCATTCTGTTTTTGTAGAATGGCTACTATCAGAGAAAAGAGCTGTGGTTCTCAAAGTGGGGTCCTTGAAGGTGTTCCAGCCCAGGGTGTCCCCAGCAAAATCAGTTTAAAAACTTTAACCCTATAGGCTATTACTTTGGCTATTTGAAAATAGATCTACAAGCTCACAACACGCCACAATGCAATATGTGAGATTGTGGATCTGCTATTTTCAGTAAATATTCAAAGAATACTTCTAATGTTTTAAACATTTTCATATCAATTTGGGGGTTCTAGACATGACAAAGTTTGAGAACCACAGATCGAGCATTTTCTACCTTTGTTCTGGCATGTAAATATTTTACATTCTTTTGTATACATTTATAATAAATGAAAATATTCAATTGACCAAAAAGAGCTTGATTCTGATTATTTGTTATTAACATTTAAATGTTATTTATGGGAAGAAAATATGCTTGTCAGTCTATACTATGAGACACAAATACTTTCAACATGAATCAAAACAGAGGTATTTGTCATCAATAATCAAGGTTTTATTTGTAACATGTGACATATGGTCAAAACAGCAGGCCTGGCCTGCCCTACAGACGTACCACCATCTAATTGCTCATGTACAGCTCCATTTAATCCATATACACATACATACAAATACACTTTGTAGCGTGGATCGGCCCTCTGGCTGGTCCATGTACAGCTGTGACGTCTCACATGTGGCGTGTTGTTGATACAAGGAGTAACAAGTGGAAAATTGGAGCTGGTGGGGCCAGACGGCTGACTTCCTGGTAGGAAGAGAGTGGAGGCTGACCCACATATATAACAGGCCATAGGCTGACGCCATGACCACGGGAAACAGAAGGACAAAAGACCTGTGTGGTGCTACACTGAATAGAGCTATGCAAGTAGGATATATATACACCATCAGATGTCAACCGAGGGACTGGGAACCTATGTGTGTCCTTAGATATATGCCAAGGTTGAGAGTGTAGAATATTGACCCAAATGGATGCTTAGTGCTTACAAGTCAGGTTTTACACTCTTGTAGTTAAATTAACGCCAACATTTACCAAAAAACAAACAAACATATACAGTGGGTTGTCATAAGGGCTTGGGATTCCAGGTAGATTCTCTTGATATTATGATGGGGATGGGTGGTCCCTTAAAATGTCAAACTAAAATAACTATAATAAGGCCACATTCACACAGCTTGCCTATGAGTTGTGACATGTGTCAAGTTAAAAAATAAGATCCACCTGAGGAATACAGTGTCTGTTGTTCTTCTCAATAAGCCAACCATATGCTGTGGGCAAGTATAATGCAATAATGGCTAATGTTTTAATAGCATGGTCACAACTTCATATGGATTTTAAAGAGAACTTAAAAGAATGCTGGCAACGCAGGTTACACTTTTGCTACGTATGTGAAATACTGGGGGGCTGACTGCTATTATCACTTTTGCATACATGTTGGGGGCAGAGAAAAACCACGTCTCCCTTATGTTTAATGTTAATCATTAATAATAACAGAAGAAACTCCTACAAAAGGGCCATGGGTAGGTAGCTCTCAATTGACTATATAAACAAAAGCAAAACATCATAAATAAACCCAACAAATGGGACTAGCAAATGTTTCCTGAAACAAAGAAGAAAAAAACACGCCTACTTTTTAAACCAAATTAAGAGCACTTTGCTGACCTGGGTGATTATGGAGAATGTTGTCTACAGAAATGCAATTATGTACAAGTAGCGAAATGTGCTAACATTTGGACCTAATATATGAAAAATAAAAAAAGTTATCATTTAGCATTTTCTATAACTGATCAAAGCAGCAGTGTTCAAATGATCATGCATCAGACCCTGAGTAAACACTGGATGTTTCGCTGCCATCTTCCTCATCAAAATAACCCATGAAATCAAGATCTGGGTCTGAGAAGCTTTCCTCTGGTAAGCTAGGCTCAACTCTGTCTATGTCATCAAAAACTTCACTGATGACATGGAGTATCTGTATTGCATGTTGTGATCTAAATACTGGCATGTTTTCCATTATGTATTCAAGGTCAAATATGTAATCACAGTGTTCTACTACTGACTTGATTAGTTCTGTGCTGAACCCAGTGCATGCAGCTATGTCAGTGAACAGTTGAGCTGTGTCTGGAACTAAATTTGCCATGTAATCCTCCAGCATGTCTTTGATCATCGCTCTGTCATCTGCGTCTACCTGTCTGCATTTTGCTGGCTTGGGAACAGCTTCCTGTAATGCCTCATAATTAGGAATTGGCTCTGCACAAATGACAGATTCACATGTGCATTTTGAGTGGCAGTATGTGCAACATAAATGTCCAGGCTCAATGTTGGCTGGATTGTTTTCAAAAAAGCCATACAATGTTTTTCTGAAGCACATCTGGGCATCAGTTTTGACAATCTCTCTAACTGTTTTGTCAACAAGATGTGTGTACTTAGTAGAGACATATATAACAGCATGTGCCTGAGCTCCACTTCTACCAGCCCTGCCAATTTGCTGAACTATTGCCTCGGCATCCTCTGGTGCGCCATACATAACAACATGAGAAATGTCAGGGAAGTTGAGACCCATTCCAAGGGCAGTGGTGGCAACAACCACACGGCAGTTCCCATTCCCATTTAGAGAGGACACCACTCTGCTCTTGTTTTTTTCTAGAGTCTTGCAGTGGTACATCCCAATCAGTAGATTGTCATGTTTCTGTTCACTGTTTACCCAAGCACTTGCCCCAAGCCGAGCTTTAAGGTAGCCGAATACTTTTCCTACGACCTTAAGTGTGCGGCAGTAGATGAGGACAGGAGACATTGATTGGCTTTTATCTAAAACCTCCTTCACCACCCAATCAAGGCACTTCAGGTTGCTTGCTGGAACTTGAATTAGTCCAAGCCTGATGTTGTCTCGACTGGGACTGACAGTCACTTGAGTTGCCCTCTCCATGTTCAATATTTTCATCACACGGTGCTGGGACTCAAGATCTGCTGATGCTGTTAATGCCAGCACTGGGGTACCTGAGAAACATACAAAAAATGCATTTCATTGGACTGAATGCAGCACACCACCAATAGATATAGTTATACGTTTATTTTAAACGATTAAATGGTTTACTTTATTGCCGTGTTCAGTCAAGTCATTGGTTAGATAATGGCTGCCTACTTGTGACATAATGTAGTGATGGAAAAGGAGGATACTTTGTGCTTAAAGACACTATTAAACAGGCCTTACTCTGTGCATATCATCCTTTGCCTGAACCCCTGTGCCAAGCAATACAATAATGAATGGATGAGCACAAAGGTGAATTCCTTTATTTAACTTCTGAGCATAATGTAAAGAAGGCATATTTACATATATGCAGTGGTGTAAAGTAACTAAGTACATTTACTCAAGTAATGTACTTAAGTAAGTAATTCCAATTGTCTATTCTTTTACTTCTACTCCACTACATCTCAGAGGCAAATATTGTACTTTACTCCATAAAACATACATGAACCACTTTAGCCCTTTTTTTTTACCTAGGCTATTTGAAAATAGCCGATCTACAAGCTCACAACGCATCGTTGTGAGCTTGTAGATCAGCTATTTTCAAACATTTTAGTACTTTTACTTTTGGTACTTTAAGTACATTTTCATACCAATACTTTTGTTCTTTTACTCAAGTACATTTTCAATTCCTGACTTTCACTTGAAACAGAGTACATTGCAGTATTGATAATTTTACAAAAAACATTTCAGTACTTTTTCCACCACTGCATATATGTACATATTGCTTGACATATTAGAATATTCATATTCTGTATACATTGTATTTCAAGATTTGTTTACTCACCACTCTTCGTCAGGGATCGGAGCTCTCCAAGCCTTCCAAAACTCTCTCGAAATGCTGGCTGGCCATTGGAGCCCTCTCCCCTAGGACATTAAAAAACATTACATGTTTTGATGAGTGAAAAATACCCATATTGTTATTACTTGCCCACATAGCAACAGGGGATTCAATACAGTGTATTTGTCCCTGGTAAATCTATTCAAAGGACTACATTTATGTTTGGGGAAATTATCAATGCCAGTTAATTCTTTTTCACTTGTTAGTTGTGGGGAACAATTTGTAAATAAGAGGATTCAATCAGTCTAAAAATGCAACAGTTATAATAATGCTGTGATGCTGAATCTATTATGAGCAGGTATATTAAATAATCATATATTTCGTTACCATTTATATGCAACATGGACCTCATCCACGACGATACCAAACAGTCGGCTCCTGTAGACATCTGAATCGAGCATCTGCCTCCACTTCTCTTTTGTCAGCCATTTTTCAGGGCTTCCAAAAACGAGAGAACACCGACCATTCACGATGTCATCCTCCCTGCTGACTCCAAGCTGCAATGCTGTGATACCGAGCTTGGCTGCTTCTTTTCTCTGGTCCTCCATCAGTGCACTGAGGGGAGATACGACCATAACAATGGCCCCGGTGCGACCCATCTCCTCTAGAACCAGCGGGGCTAACTGATAAATAAAACTTTTACCAAATCCCGTTGGTAGAACACCCAACACATCGCCACCTCCAATAAAAGTTTTCAAAGCAGAATACTGCTCTGCTTTTAGAACCGAGATTCCTGTTACCGTCTGTGTATTTGCTAGAACTTTTGTAATCGCTACATCAATGCTGTTTTTATCCATGGCCGCCATGTTTCGCTCTGTCTGCAGTAGCTGCGCTTTGCTATGACGTCTCACTGGTGCTTTGTCCCGCCCACAGACCAATCAGAAGCCACGTTAGGTTTCGAAGCTTTTGGCATGTCCCGCCTCCCTTGGAGATAGGAGGCTTTCCAGACTGATAAGCGAAGAGAGAAAAAAAAATCCGCCGAACGTAGCGAAGCAGGCTGGATACCAGGCTATAACTGTAGGCCTTTACCACAGTAGCCTACTGTGGTAGTCTATCTCAGTTGAAGTTATATACCGGTGTAGAAAACCCCACCACTCTCCGGCTGAGAGTGGGGTGGAACTGGAGCTGATCACCTAATTCCTCCTCTAGTGGTGGGTGGGGCTATACCGATTGCTAGTTAGGCACACCTGTTGCTGGCCTATATAGGCCCGGGTGGTGGTAACCTCACAAACTTTTGACCTCTATCAGAGGTACTGTGAGAACCGTGACAGTTGTGCTACAAGCTGATGCATTATGTAAGTTTGCTCCTTTCTTTCTGTTGTTGTCCCTGAGTATTGTTTGTTTATGCCCCAGTTTGTACCCAGTTTCATTTGTTTACCTAGTTTCATTTGTTTATATCTAAGACTGTTTGCCCTACTGATTGTTACTATTTCCCTTCTTGTTCAGCTAAAAATCATCACTTCCATCTTGAACCATCATTCGTCATCATCCATGTTATGCCATAACCCTCCCACTGAGCACTATCCGTATTTTAGACGTCTGTCTAATTTCCGCACTTGGATTAGCCCGTCTAGATTGGGTCTAATACTGTCCCTTTTTTTAGACCTAGTTAATGTAATCCATTATTCAATAAATATGGTTAAAAAAACAACCGTACGTTGCACAACTGATCTCCAACTATTGCCTAAGATCATTTTAAGAGTCATTAATCTATAATTAGCTTTAGTTTATATTTAGCCACGTTTTATACGTATATTTCAAAACGTATATTAACCGTATTTTCTTATTCCAATTTTAGACTATTGCATTTAATTCCTTTTTCAATACATTTTGATTAAAGAAACAACTGTAAAGTTCCATAACTTATCTCCACATATTGTATAAAAACATTTGAATAGCTTTTTGATCAACATAAGATAAGTTTACGTTTAGCTTCCATTTAGACGTGTTATCGACGTCTATTTCTAAGACAATAAAAGTTATTATGTTTTTTATTCAGGGCCGGTTCTAGGGGGGGGCAGGGGTGGGCATAGCCCACCCAAACGTGCGTCCTGCCCACCCAATGTGGGTTCTGACACCCCACCCGATGCTTTTTCCCGATCCCAGGAACCGGAGGCAGAGACGTAATGCACAGGATAGGATTCTCTCTTTATTACTTATTTACGGACAGGACAGTACAATAGCAACGTTTGTGCTCCTCCTAACTTCTTGTAGAACACCAACACAACCACATTCCACACAGCGCACGTCACTCACTCATAGAGTGGCACTCACTCCCCAGTCCCGGAAGTCCCACCTCCAAGTCACCCCCATTGGCTGCTAGGCATGAAGTTTGCGTAACATATGTTTCCTGTTGGTGTAAACTGGCGTCTCTACTGCGCATGCGCGGGCATCCAGCGTCAGCGTGCTACCGCTAACAGCAGAAGAAGTATCGTCGGGAGCTTTGAACTGAAGTTAAAAATAAAATAACACAGATAAGGACTTCACATAAAACAAGACTGTACGCCATAGGTGAGTGCTAACGGATGTGGTTATTGAAAAGTTGTTTTGTCATCGTCTTTGTTCATTTTACTGTGATTAATCCGTTAGCATTTTACCAGCTAGCTGGTAAACTAGCTTAGCTGGTAAAATGCTAACTGATTTGCTTGCTATGGTCTTTCCACCAGCGCCTGCAGTTAGGCCTTCTTGAATTACTTTGAATTACGTTTGAATTACTACTTGATTGATCTAATTTGGAAGAAAATAAATGTCCTTGTGACTCAAGCATAATTCAAATGGGTCACTTCGCACTGCATGTTTGCTAATTAGACGTCCACACGTGTAATGTTAAGGGTCATGCCCCTTTTTAGCTTGTATTGACTGGCTTAATACTTAATAGCCCTGATGGAACATAGGCATGACCCCACTGTCCCATTTAGGCTGTATGCACATCTTTCACATGCCAGTAGGGCTGAGCAAGGCTGAGGCACCAATGTTTTTCCATTTTGGAAATAACTGTGGGCCCCTTCCCTACATCCTTCACAGGTGTTATTGATATTAATTAAGGCTCTGCCCATTATGGTCACCCCTTGTACATTCTCAGAGTTATGGATTCATTGGAATTAAAAAGTTTGAGAACCACTGTACACTATAGGGATCAGAGGTTTAAATATAATCGGTAAGACCTGTGAAGGAAGTACATTATGCATACAGCCCATTGACAAGTGTTTTTGTTAGGCCTATGTAGTTTTTAAGTGGTGCAACCACTTAAGTAGCTTTGTGTTCCTGGGTGGCTGGCTGGCTACCTGTGTCTAAGCATGGAAATTGCATTTGTTTTTGTTTTATTATGTGTGGTATGGTGTTATTTGAAAAATGTGTATTTCAAAATATCAGATCTACAGTCTCTCAAAGCGTGAGCTTGTAGATCTGCCATTTTCAGCATGCAACCAGAACCATGCATTATATGACTTGTCTTTTAGTTCTCCACTAGTCTCTCATTTTAGTCTAGTTTGTATTTCTTGATGATATTGACTAGGCGGCCTATATATTTAATCATAGATTCAGTCGTGGCTTATTTTTTATTCATTTAATTTTAATCAGTTTTCCTCAGTTGACGAACAATTTATTTTTAGTATATGAAATCAATACTGTCCAATCAATAGAGTGCAACTAAAACAGATGCCATAGAACTATAAATCTCCAGCAATTTTGTATCTTTAATATTGTTTTTTTTTTCAAGCCAAGTTTAAGATGGCTAACTACTTAAAGGATTGGAGGAGAAAACGCACTAGAACGGATGCCTTTTTAGAACAATTTGAAAGTGATGAAGACGTGTCACAGGAGAACGTTGAAACACAGGATATGCGGGACGCGCAGGAGGAGGGTGGTGCAACTCAATCTGGCCAGCATGGAGATGAGACATTACAAAGTATATCGTTCAATACAAGTCTGGATGAAGCGCCGGATAGACAGGAGGACTATGGATACACAGAGACCCCAGATACAAGTGACGAAGAAACGGAACTTGTTGATGTAGATTCACCATCCGAAGAGGAACAGTTTAGTCTTAGACAGGATTTGGCATCATGGGCCACTGAAACAAATCAGACGCACAACAGTACGAATAAGATGCTAGCGATCCTCCGCAAACACGGCCACAATTTGCCAAAAGATGTCCGCACACTTTTGCAGACTCCACGGTCTGTAGACAGCATTAAGAAGTGTGATGGGGACTATATTTATTATGGACTTGAGTCAGGCATCCACAGGTACCTTGAGCAATGCCCCACTTTCACTGGATCTGTCATGTTGGACATAAATATTGATGGAGTTCCCCTGTTCAAATCAAGCCTGAAACAGTTTTGGCCAATTTTGGCAAAATTTCACAAGTCTGACCCTTTCGTCGTTGCTCTATTTTATGGGAGTACAAAACCAGAACCAGTAGAGGAGTATCTACAAGATTTTGTTCAGGAGTTAGTAGACCTTCAAGAAAAAGGCATTGACCACGAAGGGATCCAATTCAATGTCAAGGTTAACAGTTTCATCTGTGACTCTCCCGCAAGAGCTTTTGTAAAGTGTGTCAAAGGTCACAATGCGTATGAGGCATGCGAACGCTGCAATGTTTTGGCCTGTCGTGTAGACAACAGGATGGTCTACACGGACCACACTACATGTGAAAGAAGAACAGATGAAAAATTTAGCAAGGTTGAATACATAGTCCACCAAAAAAAAGCTACACCCCTCATTACAGCCGGAGTTGGGTGTGTCAGCCAGTTTGTGCTGGACTACATGCATGTGGTTTGCCTTGGTGCAGTAAAGAGGCTTTTGATTTATCTGATAAGAGGTCCTGATCAGTGTAAATTGCCCAAAAGATCAAGAGACGAACTATCCCGCAGATTATTGGCACTCAGAGGAGAAATGCCGTCAGAATTTGCCAGGCAACCAAGGTCTCTAGTGGATCTTGATCGGTGGAAAGCCACAGAATTTCGGCAGTTCCTTCTCTACACAGGCCCAGTTGTGCTGAAAAACATACTGTCAGAGGACCAGTATCACCACTTCTTGTGTCTGACAGTTGGTATGTCCATCCTGCTTGAGTCAGATCTGGAGCAAAGAGAAGCATATCTACAGTACTCCCGGGAACTTCTGCAGCACTTTGTAGAGAACTCTGCTGAGTTTTATGGCGACACCTTTTGTGTTTACAACATCCACAGCTTGTTGCACCTGCATGAAGATGTGTTGCGTTTCAAATGCTCCTTGAATGACATTTCAGCTTTTCCCTTTGAGAACCATTTGCAGTCGATCAAAAGAATGGTTCGAAGTGGCCAAAATCCAATTGCACAGGTCACTAAAAGGATTGCAGAAGAGGAGCATGAAAAGCCAAACAAAAAAAAGTCTCTCAAGATGTACTATGTCTCAGCTAGAACTCGAGACAGTTGCTTCATCCTGGAAAATGAGATTGCTTTTGTGAGGGAGAAGAGGGGCGATGGCAAGCTGGTGGCTGATGTCATCACACTGGATGCTGCTAATGATCTGTTTGATAAACCATGCAAGTCCAAGCTGCTCAACATTACATACGTGGACAGACGGATGGATCAAGCACGACAACGACTGCTTGATAAGAAACAATTGCTAAGGAAGGCAGTTTGCATTGCACATTCTGAAGGATTTGCCATTTTTCCGCTTCTGCATAGCATTGACTAAATGGCCAAGTGCAAAGTAAATTGAACTATTAAAGGTATTTTTCACTTAAAAAACGTTTGGTCATCTACTCTGGCTTATGTGAACACCCCAGACAAATTTTAAGTTGCTTGATTAATTATTTAGTTCATATTCATTTTAACTACGGTATACAAACCCATTGCAACTTCAAACTCTATTTTATCCAATTTAATGAATCGTATACCTGTGCTATTTATGGTGACTCATACTGCCCTCCGAATAAGTGACGTGCTTGTGTTCTTTGTTTTTCAAATTGAATTATAGTTTTTATTTACAATTGGTTTGTATAGGAATGGGGTGAGGCACTAAAATGAATATCAAATATCTAAATATTACTCTCAGGGTGGATGTTCACATAAACCGTTGTAGACAATAAAATGACCAATTGTTTATTTAAAGTGAAATATTCCTTTCAGCTGCACGTTAGAAGTTTGGGAAAATTGGGCTCAACCAGTCAACCAATGAGCAACACAGCAGAACATAACTGCAGCAAAGGACACTTGTCAGTGTTGAAAATAATCATGGACAAAAATACCGTAAATCTATGAGCCTGCACCGATGGCTAAGGGCCTAGTAGCTGATGAACACATTGGTCATTCATCCGAGCAGCGCAGCAGACCAGTATTGGCAAAGAACAGTTTCTATGGCTAAATTAAAGACCCCAGCAGACACCCACCTTATTTGCAAGGCAGACTAAACTGGCAGCCCACCTGCAATCACTGTCTGTTAAAGCAATAATAGTAAAACGGAGGTATGACATCGCCGACGCCGTTCTCCAAACATTACAGCATGTCAAAGTACTAACAACATTATGTATAAATTGGTGATCGTGATAGAACATAGCACACTAATACATGAGAAAAAGAACACTGGAAATGGCTTCTCTATGATTTCACAGATAAAAAATATTCCAAAAAGGAATACGCTGTGAAATGTTATCAATTACAATGTCATGAGTGACTGAATCGCAAATAAAGTTCAGTAAAGTCCCCTTTTCTTGGCTGGGCCTTTACAACTAATCAAGCTCAATTTCAATATGTATTTGAGACATTTTCAGCTTTTGTACTCTAGTGGGTCACAGTGCAACTTTCAAATTTCTTTAAATGCAGATTTTTAAACCTATTTATGAAATGCATGCTATTGCATGCCATTTTATTTATCAGTTTGTATAGAATATCCATGAATGATGATCAGAGGTTAATTATTTTTCCATTTGCAGAACATGGCGACACAGCGGAAAACCACGCGTGTAATAAAAAAAAAAAAATTCAGCGATTGTGTTGAAGGTAATCAGCTGAGTTTCCTTTTTTTTTTACATTACACATAATGTTCAAATTCTGATAACAGTCATTTATTGCATTTGTCAATCTTATGTTTGTCAATTAATAGGTCCCCTATATCCAGAACCACCCAAAAAAATTAGGAAGGGGGTGACTACTGTGGACACGACAGGTAATTTGTGATGGTAGATATACACAGACAAAAAAATAATAACCCGCAAATCTTTTCAACGTAGGCTACTGAATGAACTATTATAACAAATGTTTGTGTATTGTCTTTTTAAGGCCCTGTTCCACTGCAACAATCCACCACCACAGGTAATTCTCAATGCCAATGTATTGTTAAACATGACCAACTTCAACTTTACCTAAATGTTTTTGCCAGCAGAAGATAAACAAGTACAATTTATTAATCGTGTATGTCTGTAGTTTGATGAATTACGATATTATGACGTTTGGTGTAATGTGAGCTATTTCTATTTTGTAAAGCCCTTGTCAACTCTCAAAAGGCAGCCAAATCCACCACCACAGGTAATTAACAATTATAATGTATTGTTTCACATGTCCAACAGTAATGGGCTAAAAACATTGTTCTCTGTAAAAAAAAAGAAATGTATTAATCTTGTACATTTTGATGAGTCCCTTGACTCATCAAAATGTACAAGATTAATACATTTATTTTTTGACGTTTGGAGTAATGTGAGCAACTATTTGTTACAGCCAGAGCCTTTGTTCAGATTCAGCCCAAGGCCAAAACGGCAACCACCACAGGTAATTCTCAATGCCAATGTATTGTTAAACATGACCAACTTCAACTATACCTAAATGTTTTTGCCAGCAGAAGATAAACAAGTACAATTTATTAATCGTGTATATCTGTAGTTTGATGAATTACGATATTATGACGTTTGGTGTAATGTGAGCTATTTATATTTTTTAAAGCCCTTGTCAACTCTCAAAAGGCAGCCAAATCCACCACCACAGGTAATTAACAATTATAATGTATTGTTTCACATGTCCAACAGTAATGGGCTAAAAACATTGTTCTCTGTAAAAAAAAAAAGAAATGTATTAATCTTGTACATTTTGATGAGTCAAGGCTTGACCAAATTTGACGTTTGGAGTAATGTGAGCAACTTCTATTTGTTACAGCCAGAGCCTTTGTTCAGATTCAGCCCAAGGCCAAAACGGCAACCACCACAGGTAATTCTCAATGCCAATGTATTGTTAAACATGTTAACTGACCCTAAAAAAAGAAAATGCCAGCCGATATTATATAAGCGGGCAAATCCACCTTCCCAGGTAATTGCAAATTGTAATTTATTGTTTAACATGTCTAACAGTAACTGGCTAAAAGCATTTTTGTCTGTAGTTACTAAACATCTATAATGTAATAGTCTTGTACATGTGTAATGTTTGAGTCTAGCAGTGACCAAATATGACATGTTTAGAGTAATGTGAGCTATTTTCTATTCTATTTGTTACAGCCTTTGTTCACACCCAACCCAAGGCCAAAACTACTGTCCCAGGTAATTCTCAATGCCAATGTATTGTTAAACATTGTCCAACTTTAACTGGTGAGTAGTTTATAAACGACCAGAACAGATTACTCGTGTTTATGTGTAGTTTGAATTTGGCCGATATTACGTTTGCAGCTATTTCTATTTTTAAACACACCCAAGCCAATGTGACTGTTCCCCTAATAAAATATTCTACTGCATTTGAAGATGGCGGGAGTTATTTCCTTTTTCAGTACGTCGGGGAACTGGCTGTTCTCCTACGCACCTTTAATTTGTTTTTGTTTTAGGCCATGATAATCCATTCTCAATGGACCTGTATGCGGATCATTCTGAGACCTTCATTGACCTTAATGACAAATGTAAGAATAATTTCAATAGTCAACTTTTATGATTTTCAGTTGTTTTGTTTTGTAATTTGTTTCCTTTTCTTTACCACCTTTTTTATCAGCATGGGTTCCAGAAGAAGTCGACTCTGTCACACAGATTTCTCGTGAGTTTGTAATCTACTCCTTTCTAGTTTTTGGGGTAAAGTCAGTTCAGTGAAATTCAATACCACAATAATAATGCTGGAATAATTCTACTCCCCAGGTAATACGGTGCTCTCGCCCATCACCATCCTCAATGCGCCTTGCCACAGTTCAACACCAGGTATACTTACATAGCATGTTAATTGATTTCAAACCATACACCTTATGCCCAAAATGTGATTACATATATTAGATTTAAATTACATCCCATGTAAGTATTAATGTCTGAATACAACCTTTTTTCATGAACTCCAAGTGATTGTCTACAGCAAAATGTTTTTTCATTATAAATTGATATGCCACTGTTCATATAAAATGTGTACAAGTATAGGAATGGTCAAATCACAATTGTGTCTGTAAGTTAGAATAACCTTTTTTTTTTTTTTACTAACAGTGGATAGTCCTGAGACTCCAAAGACTCCAAAAAGCAGAGCCAGGAGGACCCCTGTCCACGGCTCCAGGAGGAGCCTTTTCAACATGTCTAGGATTACCCCTGTCCGCACAGCCTGGAGGACCCCTGGCCGCATAGCCAGGAGGACCACTGTCCGCACACCCAGGACCCCACAGGGTATTTTTGAATTGATTATAGCAGTGATCACAAGGGATTGTGAAGTGTCTAATTTTTTCATTATAACCCAAGTCTGTTCAGAGAAACCGTTTACATGTATAGGTTGGAATGGTCACAATAGAGGGTATGCACATGCATAAAGTGAATGGCAAATCGAGTGTCAAAGTGAGTTTAATCTCGTCGTTTAATGCAATCTAATACAACCTTTCTGTTTGGATGTATGGGCTGTCATGGCCAGAAAGTAGGTTTTTGCCACTCAGTAGGTGTTCTTGCATAACTTCCGGGTTTTATGAAGTCACACGCATACCCTCTATAGTGCTGGTGTTCAGTTAGGAAAACAAATAATTGTGCTATGTCTCCTGCCCCAACAGTGAATAGTCCTCATGTCTGCCCATCCGGGAGGACACCTGTGTCCCGGAAGGCCGCTGTCCTCAAACCTAGGACCCCACAGGGTAATTTTGATTGATTTTTAGCAGTGATCACAAGGGATTGTGAAGTGTCTACTTTTTTCAATACAACCTAACTTTGTTCAGAGAAACTGACAGTGTTTACATGTATAGGTTGGAATGGTCACAATAGTGCTGATGTTAAGTTAGGAAAACAAATAATTGTGCTATGTCTCCCGTCCCAACAGTGAATAGTCCTCGTGTCTGCGCATCCGGGAGGACCCACACATCCGGGAGGACCCACGCATCCGGGAGGACACCTGTGTCCCGGAAGGCCGCTGTCCTCAAACCTAGGACCCCACAGGGTAATTTTGATTGATTATAGCAGTGAACAGGGACCCAGGGACACACACATATCTGTCTATAGGAGTGGTTGCACCACTCAAAAAGGGGGGTGGCGGGTGTATGTAGTCATAGCCACGGTGTGAATGAAATGAAGTCATCAAAATGCAGCATATACTTGCTACTAGTCAAGTGATGTCTCTAAAGTCCAAACTACCAAGCATCCATTCCCACTCAAATCAATGTTAGATCGATCAGCTGCTCAGATTGCACCACATGCTGCTGAATGTAACTGACGTGGCGACACAGAAGTTCTGGCCTTAGCTATAGGTCTACTTTGTTGCGTGCCGGTGTTTTGCGCAAACCGTAAATAACAGATCTGCAATCTCACAGCGTGTCACGAATGCTACACGCTGTGAGCTTGTACATTTTCTATTTACTGCACGAAACACCACTGCCAAAGTGTTGTGTTCGATTAGATTTCCCCCTGCCATTCTGACTTAAAAGTAGAACGGATTTCATTTACCACTGAAGTATTAAGTTTTTCCGCATGGATCATAGCAGCATCCAAAAAATGCAATCAGATGCACAGAGTCTGCTGCGCTCTGAGAGAAAAGCACGGCTGAATTCTTTGTTTTGATTAGCCGTTGAAATATCGTGTTTTAAGCATGGGTACAAAGCTGTTTCAACCATTCAGATTGATTCCTCAAAACGACCTGTTGTGTAATTGTCAAAAGTGCTTGCGTCTGTTGCATTCAATTACACAGCGGAACACTTGCTATGTTTGTCAATCAGAGATTTGAGAGTATTTATTACTCTCACAAAAGTTACCCATACAGTCGTGCAAATGCAAACATTTCATTGCAGTGTTTCATCTTTTTTGACTGTGCTGTCAAAGGCAGTCGCGTCCAAGCCTTAATTAAGGCCTCGGCCACACCACTCTGGATCTTTTGCAAAACGCAGATTTCTCTGTGCGTTTGGGCCTTTCAGCCACACGCAAACGGCGTTTTCGAAAATATCGGATCGGTGGAGCTGTGTAGTCATGCGAAACGGAGCTTTTGAGAAACGATGATGTCACCGCTCATTAGCGTGACATCCTGCTACTGCAGTGATTTTATCCTGTGTTCAATGCGTTTCTGCGTTTGGGTGTGGACCAAGATATCTCTGTCGTATGGGCAGGGATTTTTGAGTGGTGTAAACCACTCCTACAACTGGCTTTGTCTGTCTGTCTGTGCAAAAAAAATGAGCATGGTTGATGCTGATTGGTTGATGCTGATTTCATTACGTCAGACATTACGTCAGAACACAGCTGATCAGGCTATATAATACCTTACACCACTCAGTTCACACGGGTGTGATTTTTTTCTAAAACTGAGGACGAAAATATCCGTTTTCCAAAAGATCCAGAGTGCTATGGCCGAGGCCTAAGTTTCACTGCCAAGGCCTCCATGATTATCGCTCAATTGGACCGGCCGCTACCACATGGGAGACAAGAAGCTCACTTACTTCCTGGACAAAATGTTGTCTCCGTAAGACATCCACAAGGAGGAGCAGTGGGCCAAAGCATTATGGGAATTATTTGTGACTCATCAGATATTGGGTCATGGTCTGAAAATCATTTTCCGTCTTTTTTGTTTTGCTTTAACCCCTGTACAACAGTGGATACTAGTCCTGACACCCCGGTCCAAACATCAAAGAGGACCCCGGGCTGCAGAACCAGGACCCCAGGCCGCACAGCCAGGACTCTTATGGGTAATTTTTGATTGATTATAGCTGTGCTCACAAGGGTGATTTTGAAGTATTTCTTTATTATAAATTATCTATAGATATTCCAATCTGTACATCCTTTTTGTGCAGGTGAGAGCCGGCTTACCCAAGTAGCCAGGGATGTGCTAAGATCCCAGAGATCCACCAGTAAGTGTACACGGAAAAGTCGAGATTTTGAGATGTTATTGCAATGATTTACATTATTTTTCAAACTCAGTTGGCGTCCCGATACCTTTTATTTCTTCCAGACAGAGTACGAGTACAAGTACTTTTTAGTACTCGCTGATACCAAGTACCAATACGAATAGTTTTAATTTTGTCGTTGAGTAACCACTTATTTTTCCCCCTTTTTTTTCTCCAATTTAAATGTCATTGTCAAGCCTACACTTGTCAGTTGTCATTTTTGCTTGTAGATTGGCTGTTTTGCCCATTTGCTTCAGTGTTTGGTCAGACTTGCTCCCGTTGCATTCGTTGTTGTTGTCAATTCGATGTTTTGGTACTCGGCTCAGAGAGTACTTGAGGGTGGTATCGTCCCGAGTAGAGTAACCGATACCGGTATCGAAACAACTTTAGCTTCAGTCAAAACAACGTCACAGTGATATAACTGGTGAATTTTAAAGTTCCTTTCCCCCTCCACCAACAGAGACTCCAAGCCCTCCGCCCTCCTCCGCCTATCCCAGAACCGTTCAAGCCAAAAAAATATCTCACAGGATTCAAACAAGTAAGTTTTGATGACATTAGGCATGAACATTACTGGGGGGGAGAGGACGATTTTGAACTTGTAAAACACAATGTTTATTTACATGTTCACCAGCCAAAGTAAAGCATCACATAGCCCACATCACAGGTTTTATAAACAAGCGTCAATTTATAATTTGTATTGATGGTTGTATACATCATAATTGGGAAATGGATCTTTTACATGTTCAGCAAATATTTATTGTTACATTCTATAATTTCACAGAGAAGAAGACTGTATTTGACTACCCCTTGACAGAGAAAAGTAAGAATGGAAGTACCATTTGAATGGATAAAATTAATTTTGGTGTGAGTGTGTGTGTGTGTGTGTGTGTGTGTGTGTGTGTATATATATATATATATATATATATAATGTAGTTATTTTGTTTTTTTAATCAGAGTTTCAAAAGGTAGTGGTGGAGACGCTCCTGGAGATCCTGGAGCAGTTGAAGACTATCAATGGGGAATTCGAGGAGGAGAGTGTAGGATTCCCTATTAATAATGAGGAGGACTTCGAGAAGTCATGTATGGAGCTGGGGAATCCCCAATACAGGCGTACAGTGGTAAATAATAATAATAATAAGTCGTTAAATAATATAATTTAAATGACCAAGATTTACATCACTATTGATATTTTTTATACAGATTTCAAAGCTGTCACAGATTGGAGGGGAGGACATAAAATCCTGCACAAGGAAGATACTGGGCAGGTATGAATTCAAATTGAAAGGTTACAATGTGATATTGCTGTTTCATCTCAAGTGTTTGCTTTGCAAGTTGCTATAGCACGCAGTTATCAATGTATGGGTGTATTAGCCACTATGTACAGCTGCAGTTATCAATGTATGGGTGTATTAGCCACTATGTACAGCTTCAAGTGTATGACTGTCTGTTTAAGCACAGAATGTGCTCAGCAGATTGGCACTTCACAAGAGTGTGTTTTATATCTTTCAGACTTTTCACCAATGGCCTGATGTGCCATTTTAACATGTTGGGTGGTGGGCAGCAGGAGAAGAAGCCCTTCAGGAAAACACCCTTCTTTCCCCTAATTAACGGTAACATGAACAATTGTCTTTGCCAGTTGTTTGATTGTTCATATAATGTGTGTCTGACGTCCTTTATGTCCTTTATTCTGGAGTATACTTGGACATCTCTATTACAGATTATATTAGATTACTGTCACGTATGACCGATAACATTTGTCATTATTCTGATTGCAGAAATCGTTCGGAAGACATTTCCGGGAGCAACGGAGGGCCAGGTCAGCACAACAACTGCTGACTATTTCAAGCAGGCCCCGGCTCGAAGTGGTGGTGGAGGGTATAAAAAGGCAAAAGAGTAGACTGTTATGTCAGTCTACTCTTTTGCCTTTTTATATTTTGTCAAGGACCCCCAAATTGACACTCATTAGCCTGCGGACCCCCATTAGAAAATATATGCCAGGGACCCCCATAAGAAGATTTTTACCTGGACCTGGACCCCACTGCTGTTGATCGTTGATGCACTTTTTAAGCACTTTTTTTTTGCAGTATTCAGTCAGTTTGTACTTTGTTTTATTTATTATTTTTTACATATTGTGTATAAGTGCGTGCAATTGTGTTTCTAACTCAAATTTAAAAAAAATGTGTTCACACTTTTGTATGTTTTAATTGTTGAAAAATGTTTTGTGGTTGAAATTGCATTTGAAAGATCGTGATGGTTCAAAGTAAATCAATGTCTACATTATCTATTTATATCCAGCTTGTTAAAATATAAGAAAAAATCATTAGTGTTACACTGAAACATGTTTCAAATAATGGTCTCAAAATCCTGGGAATAAATGCATCAAGGTAAGATCTGTTTTGAAGATAACCTGTGTCAACATTACATTTTGAGGTGTTTAATCTACTTAATTTTGGTTTCATGTCAATTAGATTTTATTTTATATAATTCATTTGACTAGATATTGAAGTAAGTGTATAGACGTATAAAATACGTCTAGTCTATAATTGGTATAAAATTGGTATAATATGGCAAACGTCTAAAATATAGACGTCTAGGACTAGACGTTTGATAGTGGTTATTTAATGGTATAAGATTAGACCAGGTGTATAGACCTAGACGTGGTTTATCCGTCTATTAGACGTCTAAGCTAAAGCCTAGACCGCTAAAAAACTTTCATTTTTAGCCACTTTTCTACCTTTTTTTTAGCCTAGCCGTATAGTAGCTGAAAATACGTCTTTTAGACGTCTATTAGCCGGAAAAATGCTCAGTGGGCTCTGTGAACCAAATAACCGAATAAACATCTGTTAACCATCAAACTGCCTGGTCTGTGGCCCCACATGCTCTCATAGGCATGCATAGTGTAGGAGTGCACATAGCACCACTAGCCAGCCCGCCTTTACGAGTTCCAATATCTTTCAACCGGTATATTTGTGACCAGATTTGACTGAGGGACTGCCATTGTATTTTTTTCATGTCATATGAAAGCAGGGAATCGTATAGCTTCAAATGACAATGACATTGGTTGTTCAAGTTAAATTGATGTGTTGATGTTATTATGGTATTTACCATAGACAATATGCCAATAATGGAAAAACTGTTAAAATGACCATTGAGCACCTGCAACTGCACTGTTTAATATTTCATGAGGACTTGGTTTCAATAGGCTACATGAGCCCAATACATTTTACTGGGTTCTAACTGACCCAAAATGTGATTTGTTCATTATGATCAGTTTGAAAAGTAGAAATAAATGCCTCCTTCTTATAGCTTAATCTAATTAATCAGAGGCTTTGTAGTTAATTAATCTCGATTAATCGCATTTTAATCGCATATCAATATTCAACCCGAGAACAGTGAGAAACCTTTTTTTTTAAATGTTTTTTGGTATTCCAGTGAATAGTGACTATGGGATTCCACTCATTTTCAACATTTTACTGTCATTAATATACCTTAGAGTTGTTGTGGATATAATAAAGTCCCCCCCATTCTGTGTTGCCTAGAACTGGAGGTCTGAAAAAAATCAGTAACATTATGAAGTACATCTCAGTGACATCACAAAAATGTACTTCATAATGTTACTGTTTTTTTCAGACCTCCAGTTCTATAGGCAACACATAATGGGGGGACTTTATTATTTCCAGTGCACACAACTCCATAGAAAAATGTTGAAAATGAGTGGTATTCCCCTTTAAGCAATACAACTTTTTTTATCCCAACAGATAAACAAGAGCAGCAAGTGCCTATATAGTGTCTTCAGTGTGTATATGAATACTCAAATGTGCTTTACATGGCGGGGCATGAGAACAACTGTATTATGGGGGTAACATTTCACATGAGGTTGGGGCTGACCCACGCTTGCTACTTCGCATCGAGGACAGCTTGACAGCTTCGTGCTGTGGTGAAATCACCGCGTCTCCGGTGGTCTGTGAGACATGTTAAACTGAAGCAGCTAGCAAGCCTAGCATAGAAGCTAACGTTGCTCATAAATGGATCCTTTCCTTCTGACATTGCACACAGCCATGCCGCTATCCACGCGTCCATCCGATAGCTTTTACATCTAAATGTCCCATCCATGGAGCAAAAGCGATATAAGCGGCTTCTTCATTCGATTCATTTGGGTTTGGGCTTTCTGACGGAGCTGTAGCCTAGTGAACAACTGCTGCTGCTGCTGCTGCTGCTGCTCGCGTGCCGCAGCCTATTCAGTACTACTAGAAACGCACCCAGTGAGAAACGTTCCGCGGTGGAAAAAAAGGTGCGATTAAATGCGTTAATTTTTTTAACGCGTTAATTTTTCTGTAGTTAATTAATCTCAATTAACGCGTTAAAGTCCCGGCCCTAGCTTTTATAATTAAATATCGGCCGATATATCAATATGCTACTGATAATATTGTGCATCACTAATTGCTATGGGACATGCGAGTTGGACCTAGAATACTCTGACAAGCCTGACAATAAAGTGTCTGACAACAATACCAAGTAATGAATATAAGAAACAACAACGTACCTTTTTATTTTGTTACCTTTATTGAATACAACAATATATCATATTTTATGACATTGTATGGTGAGTTTAATATAACCTACTAAAGTTTAAAGAACCTATTCAGAGGCTTCTTTTCCCTGTGAAAAGAGTAATATACTTTTAGACCACATTCAACATTCATCTTTAGTTAAATCTAAGCAATGCTAATCAACATGTTGTGACATTAGTAGACTATTGCTCGATGCACTTACCTTGCCAGCGGCATGGTGGCTTTTAGCTCTCGTCTTGTTGACCTGGGCTTCAGCCATGTTGGCGCGCTCCTCGGCCTGCTCCAGCTCATGCTGGATCTTCCTGCACTTGGACAGATGCACGTTGGCCGCTTCCTCCTGGAATGTGACGGAGACAGGCGTGGAAACGTGGAAAAAAAAGTTCTCAGTCGCCACGACGGATTTCAGTCATTTGGATTCCATAGAAGCCATGCAGCGTGTCTTCTGTGAAAGCATGCTGTGTACTGAAAATAGCAGATCTGCAAGCTCACGACACGTCAAGCTCGTAGATCGGCTATTTACGGTCATTATCTATTTTAAGTTGAAAGAGTATTTGATGTGATCAAACTAGGAATAGGATACAAGTTTAGAAGCATCTTCCATTGACATGAATTGCCTCAGAAATGTCATAAAAGCAAAGAGGTTTAATGCCGCAAAATAAAATAAAAATAAAATGCTGTTATGGTTCCTTCCTACAAAAACACATAAGGCAAAATTTTCATATAATTCAAAATGGTGGGTGATCTAGAGGTCAGAGGTCAAAAGTAAGAGCATGAAACTTGTTCGGCATGAGGAGACGCATATGTGTATCGATGGTTCATTGCCGACGGTCAAACGGTTCATGAGCTATGCGTGGTCAAAGTTTGCATTTTCAATTGAGTGCTATAGCGCCACCCTTTGGCCAATGGTTGTGGTCTTTGCATCCTCACCGTTTGGCATGGCCCTCTACCATATTTCCAAATTTCGCAAATAAAAGACAGAACTGCTATTTTTGGCGGAAGGAGAAGAAAGAAAAACTAACAATAAAGGACCAAGTCCTTTCAGGACTGCTTGGTCCTTTAATAATAACATTTTTTTTAAACCAAGGCTTGTTTTGGTCCAGTATGTTAAAGTGAATGAGTGAATGTGCTATTTTTGTTTAATAATTAATGTTACATAGCATTGCATTCAGAGTTTTTTTGTTCAGTAACAGGGGTCTTCTTGTCTCTCCAGGTGTTATGTAGCCCTATATTGGATCACTCCAATATATGATTTTTCCGCCACCAGGCGGAGCCATCGAGTGGACTTACGGATGATTCCTGTGATAATACACAGGAAGTGATGTGTGGCGCATGCGTGCATGCGTTAAGTCTGAGCATGACACTGGCAGTGTTGATGTAGGAGTATAAATAGTAACACCTTAAATGCAGCTAAAATTATGATTTAAATAAATTAAACTTTTATGAATTTTAAATTCAGATTTTACGGGGGCCAGTTTCGAATTTCAGCCATCCGTAGGTGCCCTTTGAGAGCGGTTTTGAAGGATTCAAGGGATTTGCATGTCTTAATGACTGTTGGTAGGGCGTTCCACATTTTGGTGGCATAGGAGCGAAAATAATTTAGTCCCTTGTTTGTGCCGAATCTGGGTTGTACATGGTTCGTTGCACTCCCTCTGGTGTTGTGGGTGTGGACTTCGTTAACATTAAGGAAGTATCTAGACAGGTACATGGGTATCTTGGTGGTGTATCGAATCGTGTGGACCAGACCCATTGCAAGATGCTGTACTCTGTCGTCGACCCTAAGCCATTCCAGCCTGTCAAAGTGGGCAGGGGTGAGGTGGGTTCGGGGGGTGAGGCCAAGTAGGAGCCTGACCAGTTGGTTTTGGGAAGTCTGGAGCCTAGTTTTAAGGACCTTTGAGGTGCTGTGGTACCAGGAGGTGCATGCATAGTCAAATAAACCTTGTACAAGGGCTCCTGTTAAGGGCTTCAAGGTGTTTTTGTTGACCAGTGAGGAGATCCTGTAAAGGGTGGCCATTTTATCACCGGAAAGATTAGCCTCCAGGATGGAACCTAGGTAGGTAATTTCATCTTTACGTGTGATAACATTGTCACGCACTCTAACCAAGAAGCCATTTGCCTTGCTGAGATTACTATTAGAGCCAAAGAGAATGGATTCAGTTTTTCCCAGGTGTAAAGATAGCTTGTTATCAGCGAGTCAGGTGCAGATTCTACCGAGTTCAGAGCTGAGGGCCTTTTCAACTTGAAGTTTGTTCCTGTCCGAGACTAGCAGTGCCGAGTCATCTGCGAACAGGAACAAGTTGCAGTCACAAGCTGAAGTCAAACTGGGATGTAAACTGGGATGTAATACATACAAAATCATAACAATTATGCACTTGGTGACAAGTTTTTAAATTTTGGCATGGTGTTAGGTATGGGCATAAGGTTTTCAAAAACCATTGCAAACGAGTTGGGTTCGCCCCCTAGTGGTCCGTTTGCAATGAATCCTATGTTCATCATCATCATTTTTCGACCGTGGTCGAGATCATGGATTTCACAATATCACGCCAGACTTCCCGGTCCTTCATTACCATCCCCAGTTCCTGCTTACTGATGCCTGTGTCCCTAGCGATGACATCAGGGAACGACAGTTTTCTACCTCTGGTCTGCTTTGAGGCAGGACTCCAGAGAAGAAGGGCAGATATAACCTCATTGTCAGCTCTGTAGCAGTGGCCGGCAAGCTGTGTTCTTCTGGATCGGTGAAGAAACACGGGGAAGGTTGATTAGTCGATGGGAGGCTCTTCCAAGACATATTTTGCTCTCTCATTAGAAGGCGGGTGTAAGTGCCATTCAACCGTTTCTCTAGTTTCTTTGAAAGTGTCCATGTCTCGGAGCCATAGATTAGAATCAGCTCAACGGTCAACATATATCCTATGTTAAATAGGCCAGCATTGGATTAATTGCAAACAGACCACTAAGGGGCGAGCCCAACTTGTTTGCAATGGTTTTTGAAAACATTATGCCCATACCTAACATCATGCCAAATATCTAAAACTTGCCACCAAGTTCATAATTGATATGAGGTTTTACATTTTACATTTTAAATCCCAGCTTTATAGGCATTTTGCAGCTATCGTGGATGCAATCTTGAAAATGATGCCTTTCCAGAAGTTATTATTTCCTACATTTTTACTATGTTATTTAGCATACCCAATACTAATAGAATCCATTGAAACTGTTCTTTTATCAATTATTATGGTTCTTAACCATACTGGCCCATTTAATATTAGATTCATTGCAAACGGACCACTAGGGGGCGAGCCCAACTCGTTTGCGATGGTTTTTGAAAACCTTATGCCCATACCTAACACCATGCCAAAAATCAAAAACTTGTCACCAAGTGCATAATTGTTATGATTTTGTATGTATTAAATCCCAGTTTATAGGCATTTTAAGCTCACTGCAGCCCCCGTGGACGCCATCTTGAAAACGATGCCTTCCCAGAAGTTATTTTCCCCCAATTTCTGTGTAGGCCTATGTCATTTAGCATACCCAATACTAATAGAATCCATTGGAAAATCTATTTTATCAATTATTCTGATTTGTAACCATATACTGACCCATTTATTATTAGATTAATTGCAAACGGACCACTAGGGGGGCGAGCCCAACTCGGTTGTGATGGTTTTTGAAAACCTTATAACCATACCTACCACCATGCCAAAAATCTAAAACTTGTCACCAAGTGCACAATTTTAATGAATTGGGACCCAGCTAATACAAAAACTGACTATTTTAACAACAAATAAAAACTATAGACGAAAACGTTATGGGGTACTATAAGGGATCCAGTAGAAGTAATTAGGCATGTCATTTTATGCGTGGGTGTGTTGTCTCCCTCCGAAAATAGAATCTGCAATGCAAGCCCACAACGCGTCACATCGGGCCACGCTGTGAGCTTGTAGATTGGCTATTTTCAGCACAATGCCAAGTATAAGTCGACTAAAACTAGACTAAAACTAAAACACTTCAGATGACTAAAATGTAACTAAAACTAAATGGAATTTTATTCAAAATACTATGACTAAAACTATAATAATGTGCGGAAATCTTTGTTTTTCCTGACCTTATTACTTTACCTTTGGAGCTCTCCTCCATTTTTCTAAAGCTCTCCTCCATTTTTCTAAATTGCTTTCAACATACTTCTACAGTCTCCGAGTGTTGCTTTTGTTCAATGTTCAGTCACAGTGTGTAAAATAGATTATTCATACAATTTAGCACATTACTCTGCAAATAGAGTAGAATCTTATATTTGTGTGGAATGTAGGCTACATTGTACAATATGATGAAACAAAGCTTCATCATGTCATGATAAACCAGTATAAACCATCTGCTCCATGGATATGGAGTTATGTGTAAATATGTAGACATAATTGTCTCTTGTGCTATTTCTGCTATCTGGCATATAGGGCGCGTTCGGAGTTGTAAATACCAACCCTTGACAGCCCATTCATCCAAACAGAAAAGTCTAATCTGAATCTGATTGTATTAATTATAAATGACGTGAAACTCACTGCAGCTGCTGACCAAACTAATACATTGCCTTTTTTCTGTTTGTTTGTGTTTTTATTTATGTATTTAATTGAGTCATTCCACGAAACCGGTACGTTTTGCAGTCCCTATGACCTTTTAAGGTGTATTTTATCGATTGAGTCACCACATCTTATTTTTAAAAGCTTTTTTCATCAATTTAAATGTTCCCTTTAATATTGTGTAAATAGTACATGGATTTTATCTTCATATCAGAAATTATCTTGCTATCTTTCAGTAGACACCCCCTATTTTGTCATGTCCCCAATGGCCTTCGATGAAAGTGGACTTGAGATATGACTATTCAAAATGTACAAAAATCCATAAATTATGCCATTCACATGTACATCTATCGGTGCTTTATTGCTGGTCATGTTTAGTTTTTGAATAAATAGATGATTAATCATTAAAATAGCATTATATAGCTCTGTCCCCCAATCGCACTCAACCCCGTTACACAAGTAATTCTCCCCTCCAATCTCATGCATGCCATGTGGTCTCCATGGGGTTGACACAACCCCATTATAATTTTCAACCACGTTACTATATTATTCTATATAAAAATAAATACAAATATTAATTGAATGCCTGAGATGGGAAATTATGTTTTTCTGATAGCTAAAGATGTCCATAATATTGTGGGCTATTAAGAAAAGGCCAAATCGTGCCGGTTTTGTGAAATGACTCAATTATCTATTAATGTATTCCTATACATACTGTACTGTTTTATATATTTTCATGATATTGTATTTTGGTGTTTGTCTGTCTGTCTGTCTGTCTGTCTGTCTGTCTGTCTGTCTGTCTGTCTGAAATGGAAACAAGCTCCCAGCTCTCAGGGCTTTTATATAATTATTTTAGATAATTGGTTGTAGATCATTGATTTTAGATTATTGATTTTAGATTATTATTTTAGATTATTGTATAACTTCTGTACCTCTGTCCTTTCTTTCACAAACTGTTAATAAAGTATTCAACCCGTCCGTCCAGTTACACACCTCCTCCACCAGGGGGCGAAAGGAAGAGCCTTTGCATTGAGCAAACGGCCTGGAGGATCCATTGGTGCGCATGCGCTCGAAAGTTCGAAACACGTTGATCCGGAAACGGAAGTAAGTGCGTGTTGTTGTTGGCTCCGTTCTTTTGGCAAATCTAGAACTTCCTGTTTGAGAGCTAGCAAATTTAAGACATCCGGTTGCTTTCAGAATAAAAGCGTAGTTAATTAAATAATTATTACATTACATTATTAGTATTGTTATTACATTACAGTTATTGTGAAGACACACATTATGTTTCTGTGTAAAAATAAGTAATTAAATAACGTAAAAAAGTTATCTAAATGGATAAATGCCCAAGTCCATGCACTGGAGTGCCCAAGTCCATTCACTGGAGTGCATGGACTTTATAAAGTGGACACTGGACAAAAATCCCTGCTATGTATCGACTAGTGTGACATACGCACATGTCCGGGGAGACCTCCTCTACAACACCACACTGTCCGCTAAGCAGCAGAGGTGTAAAAATTTAATTGGCACACCATACAGCGAGGTGAAAGGTCAAAAAATATCCCATTTCCAGACTAAAGTCAACTAAAGTGGACACTGGACAAAAATCCCTGCTATGTATCGACTAGTGTGACATATGCACATGTCCGGGGAGACCTCCTCTACAACACCACACTGTCCGCTAAGCAGCAGAGGTGTAAAACAAAAATTGGCACGCCATACAGCGAGGTGAAACATAAAAAAATGTCCCATTTCCAGACTAAAGTCAACTAAAGTGGACACTGGACAAAAATCCCTGCTATGTATCGACTAGTGTGACATACGCACATGTCCGTGGAGACCTCCTCTACAACACCACACTGTCCGCTAAGCAGCAGAGGTGTAAAACAAAAATTGGCACGCCATACAGCGAGGTGAAACATAAAAAAATGTCCCATTTCCAGACTAAAGTCAACTAAAGTGGACACTGGACAAAAATCCCTGCTATGTATCGACTAGTGTGACATACGCACATGTCCGGGGAGACCTCCTCTACAACACCACACTGTCCGCTAAGCAGCAGAGGTGTAAAAATGTAATTGGCACACCATACAGCGAGGTGAAAGGTCAAAAAACATCCCATTTCCAGACTAAAGTCAACTAAAGTGGACACTGGACAAAAATCCATGCTATGTATCGACTAGTGTGACATACGCACATGTGGTGTTGTAGAGGAGGTCTCCCCGGACATGTGCGTATGTCACACTAGTCGATACATAGCAGGGATTTTTGTCCAGTGTCCACTTTAGTTGACTTTAGTCTGGAAATGGGAAAAAAAATTATGTTTCACCTCGCTGTATGGCGTGCCAATTTTTGTTTTACACCTCTGCTGCTTAGCGGACAGTGTGGTGTTGTAGAGGAGGTCTCCCCGGACATGTGCATATGTCACACTAGTCGATACATAGCAGGGATTTTTGTCCAGTGTCCACTTTATAAAGTCCATGCACTCCAGTGAATAGCATTTATCCATTTAGATAACTTTTTAATTACTTATCTTTACACAGAAACATTACTTATTACTTATTTTTACACAGAAACATAATGTGTGTCCTATAGCATCGTTTAAATGCTTAATTTATAGTTTTAATGTGCAAATTAATCTTTTTTTCGGGTACTCTTATTTTGAAGAGATCGTCCCCCGGAAGTCTTATATTTGCTAATTTAGATTTGCCAGAAAAACAGGGGAGGGGGTTTGGATGGATATGGCAAGAGAGAGCTAGGGCATATGAATTGGAGATGGCAGAATTCACTATGACCTCCCCAGTTAGTGATACCCCACCATGGCTGTTCCCAGAAGTTAAAGTGGACCTGACCATTATTGAAAATAAAAATGACTGGCAAGCAGAGGACATAGGAGCCCAATCCAACCTTTACCTCAGACAGAAGTACAGCAACTATTTGCACATATACACAGACGGATCTAAGAATGAGCAGCACAGGGTGGGAATAGGAGTGTTTATACCAGAGTTCAATGTCACTATAGCAAAGAGGATACCAGATCACTTGTCAGTATATACAGCAGAGGCGGTGGCAATCATCACTGGGTTACAATGGGTGGAGGAGGTTAGACCAGAGCGGGTGGTGGTGTGCACAGACTCACTAGCAGTGTTGAAAAGCCTGCAGTCCGAAAAGTCAGTGAGAGAGGACCTAGTTATTGAGATTAACCAGTACTTACTAGGACTACACAGAGGTGGCCTGGATATTCAGTTTTGCTGGGTGCCAGCTCATAAGGGGCTGGCAGGGAACGAGAGGGCGGACAAGCTTGCCAAAAGGGCAACACAGCAGGAAGTAGCAATACAAGTGTTACTAGGAAAGGGTGAAGGGAAAGCAATGGTCAAAAAGAAAGGGATGGAAATTTGGCAGAGAAGGTGGGACGAAGACCTGAAAGGACGAGGGTACTACAAGGTACAAAAAACAGTAGCCACTAAGGAGTATAATGAAAAGAATAGAAGTGAAGAAAAATGCATTACAAGGCTAAGGGTGGGCCACACTGGGTTAAACAGCACCCTCTTTACTATGGGTAAGGCAGAGAGCAACAAATGTGGAAGTTGTGGGGAAATAGAAAATGTTGAGCACGTTTTACTGAACTGTGATAGGTACATAGAGGAAAGAGCACAACTGAAGGACAAAGTTAATGATGCAGGACGGGAATGGGATTTGTCAGGGATTCTTGGAGCAGAGGGAAAGGGTGTAGCTATGGTGAGGAAGGCACTGTTTATATTTTTATACACTACAAACCTGAGTTGTAGGATCTAAGTAGCACTAGAAAATTGACATGATGTTACACACTCTTGTACAGTAGGTGGCGGTATGCACCTTTATGTTGGTTGCGATCCGCCAAAAAACGCAGAGAAGAAGAAGAAGAAGTGCCGTTGTTGTTGCGGTTAGCACTGCAACATGGAGTTTGTTAGCTTTTAGCTCTGGTTGTTTTTTATCGTGGTGCTGCTAAAACGACGTCTCATAATGGAGGTCAAAACGACTCAAATGGAGTCTGTACGGCTGAAGATACATGAACACATGACGTCGGTGGGAGAGGATATATTGTGTGTTTTGGACAAACAGCAGCAGAGTGGTGGTGCTGATGTTTGTTGTGTGAAGCTTGATGTCAGAGTGTTTGTGTTGGAGCGTCTCAGTTTGGCTGCTCAGGTTATGGTCAACCTCTTCCAGAGAGAGATGGAGACACTAGAAACTCTGCTGGAGAAACAAAACAAAGTGCTGGACATTGATGTTGATATGGACATCGATCTACACACTGCAGGTATGTGTGTTACACACACAGACACACACCAACACCACCAAACTACACACTGCAGGTTAGTAAACTCAGTTTAGCTACAGGTAGCATTAAGCTAGCTGAACCGAACTACATTTCCCAGTAGCTTCACGTTTTTCTTTATTGGTAAATCTTGTGTTCAGGTACATAAGAGTAAAACTTATTGTCGTCACCAATTGCGTGTGTGTGTGTGTGTGTGTGTGTGTGTGTTTTGATGTGCTCATCAGTGGTATGGCCGACTTGGTACTGTACAATTTACAATTACAATTTAGGCATTTAGCAGACGCTCTTAATCCAGAGCGATTTACATTAGGCAAGAACAAAAGTATGGGAATACATCACATATATAAAATGCATTTATCAAGAAACATGCGTAAGCTAAGAACGTAACTAGAACATATCTATATAATGACACTATACATATTAACTATGCTATACATATGTGAAATGAAATGAAATGAAATGATTACTATATTTACCCAGGGTATCTGGGCTAAGCTCAAGAACTTGTTTCCAGCCAGGCCCTGCTCATAGAACACATTTCATCGTAGTGGTTCAATGCCTTGTTCAAGGGCACTTCAGCGGTGGTAATTTTAATGTGTCGGACCGCTGATTCGAACTGGCGGCCTTCCGGTATCAAGACCGCTCCGCTATCTGTTCGGCCACCGCTGCCACATCATGTACTATGACTACATACAATGCAATTATTGTGCTGTCTACATGACATGCTATAAGTCTGTTTCAAATGCTATCTAAGTCTAAAAAGTGCTATCTAAGGGGGTAGGATAAGTGCTACCCCCTGTAGCTGGGGATATTGCTCATGTTATTTTAAAAGGCTTAAAAAGGCATCTATCAGGAACTATTAGGGGACTAACGAATACTGGACAACTCACCCCGGTGAGTTGTCTTCACTTTCTGACATGGCGGGGTGAGTTGTCTGTACTTTCCGCTGGGGCGAGTAGGGCGAGAAAGGACGGACAGCTCCCCCCGGTGAGTTGTCTGTACTTTCCGTGGCACCCATTACAGTAGGCCTAATTCAATTTCGGATCTAACTATCGGTTCCTACAGACATGCGCAGTCACGCGCTAATTATTTATTTATTTAACAGTAAAATCCGGTGAAACACTGTTGTACTCTCTATGCAGCATTTAGGGGGAGGGGGGAGGGGGGGGTCGTTTGTGGATAATGTTTGCGCTTCAAAGGCAGAGTCTCACAGCTGTACAAAGTTGCTAATTAAGACTGCACTCCCAACGCACGCATGATCAATCACAGTTCTAATAGGCCTACTTATACTGACTGGATTACATCTGAATAGCAAAGCAATATTGACCCCCCCCCCCCCCCCCCCCCCCCCCCCCCCAACAACGACGATGATGGCTACTGCTAGTTATACATTAGCATGTGAGAAATTACAAGTGACCTTATATAACCATTCAGCCATCTGGAGTAAATAAATTAGGAGGGGTTCAGGTAATATTAACATCTTTATGGACAATTTGCCAACACAGTTTTACAGTTTTTACAGTTTAACACACACACACACACACACACACACACACACACACACACACACACACACACACACACACAGCTGTTTTTCGAGACAAAAACTTTGTTTACAATGTTTCTATATTTAAATAAACTACATTACATTTGACCGTACATTTGACTCTTCTGTTTTATTCTTGTGAATATTCAGTAAAGTATTATTGTGCAATATTCAGTAAAGTATATAAAAGAGCTCAAAGGCTACATATTCAGTCAGACAACTCATCCCGAAAGTGAAGACATCTCACCCCTGGTGAGTTGTCCGGACTTTCGGGGTGAGATGTCCGGACAACTCACTTGGAGGGGCAAAAAGGGTGAGTTGTCTTGTTACCGGACTGAATATATTAGGGCATTTGAACATTGATGCTTGTCAGTCACAATGTGGGACAGGGTCTCATTTTGTAGGATGCTTGAAAAGTCTTAGAAATGAGGGACTGTCCCACGCAAAGGGAGACATCTGGTCTACGTTCTGTGAGGCCCTCACCGTTTCCATGTGAATCCTGAGTTCTACATGTTTCTCACTGTTCTATTATAGCAGCTGGGTTTACTTTTTATCATTGTTGCCGGGCAGAGAAACCTCCATAATTCAGAAGGAGCGAGTGCATTCTCCGACACCGGCAATCAGACGCGGGCGGCACTGCCGGAGGGAGGGGTGGCACCTCCCTGGGAAGGTGGGGGGATTAGTGGAGTTCCGCGGCAGTCTTGGTTTGTTTCGTGGCCGACGTCGCAACTGCCGACAACAGTCACGGCTCACGATATGCGTTGCCAGTTAAAAATCACCCGTGTCTTCCCTGTGAGGTTAGGGTTTGGGTGTCGGCGTTGCTGGTTAAAACTCACCCATGGCTCCCGAAACAGCCGTGTCTTCCCTGTGAGGTTAGGGTTTGGGTGAAATGAATTGAATTTTGTCTGGTTCAGTTTTATACAGGAGGTGTTTATAAAGTTTAATATGATAAATATATTATACTCCTTTCATTACACATGATCAGCGGCAGCCTTTTTATGAAAGTTGTTAATATCACATCAAATTCCTTATTAAATTATTATTATTATTATTTATTATATTTTATATTATTCCAGACCAGTGTGTGGAGTCCAGTCTGCAGGTGAAGATCAGTTATCCAGCCACGACTGTTTCTATTAAACAGGAACCTGAATACCACCTTACACAGGAACCTGAAGACCACCTTAAACAGGAACCTGAATACCACCTTACACAGGAACCTGAATACCACCTTACACAGGAACCTGAAGACCACCTGGATCTCAGTAAGTTTAAATTACTCAGTCTTTATTTGTTTTATTGGTGAAAGTGGGTCGGTACTGAGGGTGTAAAGATGAACCGATATCACCCGGTTATCGATTTTAGCATTAACAATGTGACTACATTGATCGTATTATGAATGGGACGACGGTTCGGCAGTAAAAGTATGAATGGGTTCACTGAAGCTTTGCAGTTAATTCTACTTCAGTATTAACTAACTAACTAAGACTCACTGACCTAACATTCAGCTCGTCTCACATCTTCTATGAGAACCTTCACCTTCACCTATCCCGTAACCCCGGAGGGTCGTTGGGGCACCACAGACGATCTGCTGACCAGCTCTCTCCATCCCTCTCTGTCCTCGGCAGCTCTCATTGCCTCACTGAGTTTCAAGTGTGTCCATTCTCCGATGTTATCTTCCCATCTTTTCTTTTGTCTCCCTCTTCTCCTGCCACCTCGTACAGTGCCTTGCAGGATGGTCTTTGCAAGGCCTGAGGATCTGGTGATGTGTCCATACCACCTCAGTTTACGCTTGATGACAGTGGTCAGAAGGTCATCATGTGGGCCGATGGCTTGGCTGATCTTTTGCCGTACTTCCTCGTTTGTGACATGTTGGGTGTAGGAGATACCCATGAGTCTTCTGTAGCATCTCATCTCCATGCTCTGTATCCTCCTCTGTAGCTCAGCTGTAAGGGTCCAAGTTTCACAAGCATAAAGAAGGATTGACATGACAAGTGATCGCAGTAGTCTCACCTTTGATGCCAGACTGATGTTTTTGTCTTTCCATATGGGCTTGAGTTTTGCCAGGGCAGCAGTTGTTTGCGCAATTCTGGCAAGGACTTCCCGTTTGGATCCTTCATCGGACACGATTGCTCCAAGATATTTGAAACTGGAGACCGTGTCCAGTGACTGTCCGTTTACTTGGATGTCTGAGCGTATGCCGCTGACGTTGTTGGTCATCATTTTTGTTTTTTCTGCATGGATTTCCATTCCATAGGCTCGGGAAGTGATGTCCAGCCTTTCCACTAGGCTGGCATGTTCGTTTTCTTCTCCGGCAAGCCCATCAATGTCATCCGCAAAGCGGAGGTTGGTGATTGGTCTGCCTCCAATACTGACAGTTCCTTCATGGTCTGCCAGGGCATCCGTCATGATACGCTCCAGAAAAATGTTAAAGATAATGGGTGAGAGAAGGCATCCTTGGCGCACTCCAATTGTTGTCCTGAACCAGTCTCCGATAGCTCCGTTGTAGATAACTGCGCTGGTAGCTTTGTTGTACAGATGTTGAATGACATTGACAAGGTTAGGACTGATGTTATACTTCCTCATGGTCGCCCACAGCGCAGCATGCCATACCCGGTTTCAGGCTTTCTTGAAGTCTATGAACACGTGGTAAAGGTGTTGTTGATGCTGCAGATATCTCTCGCAGATAATCCTCAGGTTGAATATCTGTTCTGTGGTGTTCTGTAGTGTTCTATGAGAACACTACAATGTAAACAAACGGCCATACAGCACAAAGCGCAGTCAGCGCACCATCAAAGTTCAATTTAGGAAAATGTGGCCAAAGAGTAATCTGTTGATACTTTTTCCAGCCACTACTCCGCACTGAGGTACAAGATCCAAACCTTTTATAGAGTCTTTGTATTTTTCTAGACTTTCTGCACATTCTTGTGTGTAAAGAGGAGGTCTCACCTGAAGAGGAGAGGAGCTCCAGTCTGGTCCAGGAGGAACCACAACCTCCACAGATTAAGGAACAAGAGGAGCTACTTCAAAGACCAGAAGAAGCTGGTGGGTCAATGACTGTTTTCAAATACGCAATAAAAATACTGCTTAACTAAATACTGCTTAAAGAAATACTTTTACATTTTGAAATACATTTTAAGTAGGGCTGTCAAATGATTAAACATTTTAACCAGATTAATCTGAGTTTATAAATATATTAATCACGATTAATCAGCATTCAAACTATTATGCCATGTTTTACTAGCTCACGATACCACACACGTTGAGCAGCTTGTAGATCTGGTATTTGTGTTACTTCTTGACTTTTTTCAATATAATTTTCAATTTCACCTGATGTTTACATACTATAGATAGATAGATAGATAGATAGATAGATAGATAGATCTTTATTGTCATTGCTTGCACGAAACAATGCAAGTTGAGCTTCACCACTGGCATACAAATAAACGCACTGTAATACATAATACCCAAAGTGCAACGTAATAGTGCAGTGTAATAATAATAGAGTTCAGCAATGCAAAGTTTAATGCATAGTCCAAGTCCAGTACAATAATACTATAGAGGAGGGTCAGGGATGGGGTAGGCGGGGGGCAGGTTGTTCATTCAGCACCCTGGCAGCCTGTGGGTAGAGGCTGTTGGTCAGTCTGCTGGTTCTGGACCGGATAGATCGGTATCTCCTACCAGAGGGCAGACGTTGGATAAGATGGTGTGCTGGGTGGAACTGGTCCTGTAGGATGTTATTGGCACAGCGTAGGCAGCGGGAGGTGAAGACTGTGGAGATCTCTGGGAGGCTGGTCCCAATGATCCTCCCTGCAGCCTTGACCACTCTGTGGAGGCCCTCCTTCTCTGCCCTGGTGCAGCTGGAAAACCACACCAGTTGGTGAGCACACTCTACTGCACAGTGGTAGAAGTTGATCAACAGTCTCTGTGGGAGTTTTGCCCATCTAAGTTTCCTTAGAAAGAAAAAGAGTTGCTGTGCATTCCCCACAGCAGAGGTGATGGTGGTCCTCCAGGACAGGTCGTCGGCCACAGTCACGCCCAGAAACGTAAAGTTAGAAACCCTCTCCACCTCCTCATTTCCGATGGAGAATGGCTGAGATGTCCGGAGACCTGCAGAAATCAATGTTGTTAGCGTTGTGGACATTGCCTGCCAATATAAATGTGTGTTTGGACACTGATGTGGACACTGGGAGGCAGAAATGCTGCTACTCTGTCATATCTATTTCATATCGATTTCAGGATCATTAATCTGTTATCAAGCTGATTGGCTGTTTATGCAACGACAAAATACTGCTTTAGTTTCTAGATGTGCTTTCATTTTGTTCTTTCATTTTTAAGTGGTGCAGCCACTCCAATGCACAGCAATGTGTGTCCCTGACTCCCTGGCTGGGTCTGTCTGTCCGTCCAAGCACGGAAATAACATTATAGCGTTTGTTGACTACCAAGTGTCACTGTTGCGCAGCCTAACACACACACACACACACACCAGGGAGGGCGGCTTGTACAGTACAGTACTACAGCACGAGTACAGTACAGCGCCACTCTGTTCAGACGGGTCTGATTTTATATATATTTGGTTAAGTCAATCATTCTGGTTCATAATATAAATCAATTTAGTCTGGTTCAGTTTTCTACAGGAGTGTTATGCTGTTTATAACACATGAACAACCTTATTATTAAAGTTGTTACTAATGTCACCTTCATTCCAGACCAGTGTGTGGAGTCCAGTCTGCAGGTGAAGATCAGTTCTCCAGCCACAACTTTTTGTCTTTATTTGTTTTATTGGTGAAAGTGGGTCGGTACTGAGAGTGTAAAGATGAACCGATATGAATCGGTTATCGATTTTAGCATTAACAATGTGAATGCGTTGATGCATTAACCCCTGCTTTGATCAAAATGTATTATGAATGGGACGCCGGTTCGGCAGTAAAAGTATTAATGGGTTCACATAAGCTTTCCAGTTAATTCTACTTCAGTGCCAGTAAGACGCCTGAGGGCGAGAAGCGACCTCAGGTCACGTGCACGCATCCACCTGGGTGACAGCAGATTGCTGGGCGAGCACTGGCACTTTGGCATCTAAAGATCTTAATTTTCGGGCCTGTTAAGAACTCTAGTTTTCGCTGGCTGCCGGGCGTGGCTGCACTAATAACTTTGGGGCAGGCCCATCTAGAGTTTAAATGGACAGGTATCGGTCATAAGGGAGACATCGAAGAGGAAGGATCATGTAGGATCAACATATGGCATGTCAGAACAGGTCAGCTCCATATATAGAGATCTTAGGGTTTGAGGTCAGATGTAGAGTTGCTGGCCAATATTGATGACATCAGGGATCTCCATTTACAGTATGGGCTTAATATTGATGAAATCAGGGATCTCCATCCCTGATGATGTCATGTGATGTAATGTGCTCCATCCCTGATGTCACGTGCTCCATCCCTGATGATGTCATGTGATGTCACACGCTCTCTCACCCCTACCACCATATATAACTGATGGGAAATGTGCGATTCCATAGTTAACACCTTGAGGGCCTTGGCTTAACCCATTAGCCGCCAGAGATCTGTCAAAATAGGTAGTTCTAATGCCAGGGATTAGGGGCAAATTCCAATACTTTTAGAATTTATAGAATATTCTCTGGTGGGGCTATAAGGACGCGGAATATCTCAAAAGAAGAAGTATAATGTCTGCTTTCATAGAAAAAATAAACTGAGTTGATAACTATGTTCTGTTATGTAGGTATCAACACTTGAATACATTGTGGTTTCACAAAAAACATGGCCCTGAAAACACTATTCTGAGATAAATTCAGTTGAAGTTTTGTAGTTAGCTAGGCTAGGTTCTATTATGGCTACATACACATGCCATATAAAGATAATTTTGTCTACTTTAATGTAGAAAAGAGAAATCTATTCCATTATGTTCCATTGTGTAAATATTAGCCTCTGAATGCAGCATGGTATTTCAGCGAGTGACAGGTCTGTGACACCGAATTATTTTTGACATCTTATAACTTCACAATGGTAAATGCTAGAGACTCACTTTATTTTTGTATCCAAGTGGACATCCTAATCTTTCATTTGAGATATGGTATGTTCACGTAGTCCCAGCAGATGATGTTCTGTGGATGCATTCGCAGAAATCAGTTTATGACATAACAGTTTTGGGAAATATACATCCATCACATCCATTCTGTTAGGACTTTGTGAACATGCTATATCTTAGCAGACAGGTTAGAATGTCTACTGTAATCCCAAAAAAAAGTGAGTTTCTACCATGCTCCATTATGTAATTCACAGTTGAATACCGCTTCGTCCAATCAATAACATGGGAATAGTGAATAGAATAGACAGCACTGTGATCTGACAGTGACCCTTTTTTATTTTAGCCACATCACACATCACACTTCAACTACTGTACTATATACATACTTACATTCAAATTGATAATTTATTATTTATTACTGTAGCATACTGTACTGTACCATACTGTGCGGTTCTGTGCAATAATGTACCGTACTGTGCCATACTGTACTGTACCATACTGTACTGTGCCATACTGTACTGTACCGTACTGTGCCATACTGTACTGTGCCATAATGCACTGTACTGTACTGTACTGTGCCATACTGTACTGTGCCATAGTGTACTGTACTGTACTGTACTGTACTGTACTGTACTGTACTGTACTGTACTGTACCAGACTGCACTGCTGCGGCCTGTATTTATACAGTACCAACAATACAGCATGGAAACCCCAATGATCCCCATATAAATACAATAAATAAATAAAAGAATATATGGAAATACAATAAATAATATATATGGGCTGTGGCCTGTATTTATACTGTACCAACAATACAGCAAAGAATATATGGAAATACAATAAATAATATAAATAATATATTGGCTGCAGCCTGTATTTATACAGTACCAACAATACAGCATGGAATTGTGGAATCCAACCCCAATGATCCCCAAATACATACAATAAATAAAATAAAATATGGAAACAGATGACTAAAACAAAATCTGCAGTCAAAACAACACTGGGTCAAAATCAACACTGTCTGTGTGTGTGTGTGTGACGGGGGGGGGGGGGGGGGGGACAAAAAACAGTTTAGTCTACATGAAAGTCCTGGTAGTTTGCTTTGGTGTGGTACCACAAGTCACAGAGGCCTCTGCACAAGGGGACCTGGCTGCACTGGAACCGTGTGGATCTGCGGCGCTTCCCCTGTCTCATGTGTACCCTGCAAGCCTTTTGTGGGTATTTCTTGTTTTTTGTCACTGGTATGTGAAGTAGCTGATGGAGCCGTTTGTTGCCATCCAGCCTGGAAGGTGGTCATAGTGTGGTGCCCTCGGGCAGTATTGGTACTGGGGCCCGGGCTCATCCTCTTCTCCTTCCTCCTCTCCTTCTTCATCTTCTCCTTCATCTTCCCACTCTCCTTCCCCGTCTCCTTCCTCTTCCCCCGGTCCTTCCCCTTCTCCTTCCTCTTCCCCTTCCTCTTCCTCACTCCTGTTCTCTCTCAGGGTGGTCCACGACGTCACCACATTCAGAATTAACCCATACAGGGCTTTCTTGCTGGCCGGGTTCTTCACCTTGTAAAGGACAAAGGCGTTGAACATCAAAATCTGAAGCAGATACATCACAAATGTCTTTGTCCACTTGCAGGTCCTCCTTACAAAAAAATAGTAGGCCAGGTTCTGGTCCAATTTATCTACCCCGTTCATGCAGAGGTTGTATTCTGCTACGCACACTGGCTTTGTTGTTGCCACCCTGTCTCTCTGGCCTGCCTGCTTCTCCAGGACCTCTACCATTCCGTGCTGGTGGAATGTAGTGACCATTTTCACCACCCTCTTGTCACGCCATGCCACCACCATGACATCGTCATCATGGCGCATGACCGTTTCCCCCATCTTCAACATGGCCGGTGTCAAGACTGTGATAGCCTCTGGTTCCCCTCTCCATTTCCTCAAAGTGCCACAGGTGTGGATCTGCAGACCCAGGAGCACTTTACAGAGGCGCACCGAGTTATAATAGTTGTCCATCCAGAGCCGGTAACCGAAACCGGTCAACCCTTCCAGCAGGAAGACAACTACCTCCTGAATCAAAGGTACGTCACGAGGCCCAGTAAGAGCTACAACAGGCCCGCCACTGTATGGCTTCATGGCCCAACAATACCCTGTCCTGCTGTCGGCCAAAATGTATGACTTGATGCCAAATTGAATGGGTTTCAGAGGGTTGTAAACTTTAAACCCCAGCCTACCACGCCAGAGAAGCGTCCCCTCATCAATACTGATGTCCTTTTCTGGCATGAACATCTCCTTGAACCTTTCCAGAAGGTAGTCAAGGACAGGGCGGATCTTACACAATTTGTCATTTGGTGCCAGATTGGTATTGTCCGCAAAGTGCAGGTTGCTCCAGATGAGTTGGAACCTGTTCCTGGACATGGTCTTGTTGAAATATGGGGTGGCTGTTGGCTCATCTGTTGCCCAGTAAAGTTCCAGTTCTGGCTTCTGTACCAGACCTGTCAGAAAAAGCAGCCCAAAGAAACGCTTCAGTTCCATGACTTCGACTGGTACCCATGCGTGGTGTCTGGAATGTGGCCGGTCTGTCGGGGTTCTCTGTTCAGCATATAGGTTGGTCTCTATACACATGTGTGTGAGCAGCTCATTTGTTAGCAACAGGTCCAGGAAGTCGGCAGGGTTGTCCGACTGGAGCTCAGCAGCAGCACCACGAGGCCCGGGAGTGGCAGTGAAGGGGAGGATCTTTGGATGCCAGTCCGTCGTCTGGTCAGACCAAACTGTCTCTGACAGGCCTATAAATGATAGAAATACATTATTTTACCATAAAATCGAGTGGTGCAACTATACTTTTATTGTTAGTTTCTTTGAGGGTCCCCGGGGGGTCCCCAGGGCATCCAGACCCCCAGGAATGCGCCCGAGGTGCCGGCCCGGTTCCGGCGAGCCGCCCCATGTCCGAAACGGTTGAGAAATGACAGAGTTACCGTGTGGGGGTCCCCGGGGGGCCCGTGGGGGTCCCCGGAACATCCAGACCCCAGGGACACACCCGGGGTGGCGGCCCGGTTCCGGCGAGCCGCCCCATGTCCGAAACGGTTGAGAAATGACAGAGTTACCGTGTGGGGGTCCCCGGAACATCCAGACCCCAGGGACACGCCCAGGGTGCCGGCCCGGTTCCGGCGAGCCGCCCCATGTCCGAAACGGTTGAGAAATGACAGAGTTACCGTGTGGGGGTCCCCGGGGGGCCCGCGGGGGTCCCCGGAACATCCAGACCCCAGGGACACACCCGGGGTGGCGGCCCGGTTCCGGCGAGCCACCCTGTGTCCAAAACGGTTGAGAAATGACAGTTACCGTGTGGGGGCCCGCGGGGGTCCCCGGAACATCCAGACCCCCAGGAACGCGCCCAGGGTGCCGGCCCGGTTCCGGCGAGCCGCCCCATGTCCGAAACGGTTGAGAAATGACAGTTACCGTGTGGGGGTCCCCGGGGGGCCCCGGAACATCCAGACCCCAGGGACACGCCCGGGGTGGCGGCCCGGTTCCGGCGAGCCACCCTGTGTCCAAAACGGTTGAGAAATGACAGAGTTACCATGTGGGGGTCCCCGGGGTTTCCCTGGGGGTCCCCGGAACATCCAGACCCCCAGGAATGCGCCCAGGGTGCCGGCCCGGTTCCGGCGAGCCGCCCCGTGTCCAAAACGGTTGAGAAATGACAGAGTTACCGTGTGGGGGTCCCCAGGGGGGGTCCCTCTACTGTTCTGTTCTGTACTGTACTGTCACTGTACTGTCACACCCGAAATCATGTAATGGCTGATAAAAACTCAGCTTCCCATCATGCACCTGTGCACAGTGTGAAGCTCAACAGCTGGTTGTGACAGACATAGGGACACACATTGCTGTTCCTTGGAGTGGCTGCACCACTCAAAAATATATATTTTTTTATTTGTGTGCTAAATGTGTGATGAGCAGAAAAGGTTCTTACGTTTCTTACTGCCTTTACGGCGAACAGGTGGGACTGCAGTAGAAGGTTTGGTGGACAACTGAACTGGCTTGTTACCACCTGGAATTATAGAAATACATTTTTTGTGTGGTAAATGTTTGACTGTATTCTGTGCCGTTTACATTTCTGACTAATAGACTAATAGAATCTTACCTGCACAGGTAAGACACCCAAAGAAGAGGCCGACACAGCGCGACGCCCCGTCACGCACGGCCTTCTATTAAACAAGCTCTCCCCCTCACGTCTTGTTTTACGGCCCGTCGCAGAATTCCAAAATGGCGGATCGGAATATCACTTGTGGAATATTTTGGACAGAAAGTAGCTCATAACATGTCTACGGGGGATTTTTATGAAAAACAAGCTTTAAAGATTGAAAGAGCAAAATTCAAGCTTGGACTACAGCTGCAATGTTGGTGAGTTTAACGTTGTTTAAGACCAGCAGATCGCAAACGCAAAATGATGAGTGGGGAGTCAATGGAGGGTATTGCAACTCTAGATTCATCCCATTGTAAAAAAATCTAGAGTTGCAAATTGCGGCTAGATGAGTGAGAACTTTCTCAAGCTAAATGAGGATAAGACAGAAGTTCTCATAATCGGATCTAGTGAGCAGAAATAATCAATAATAAGCAGACTTGGCTACCTGACTGTAGAAAGTAACAGTACAGTAAATAACTTGGGGGTCATTATTGATTCTGAATTGAATTTTAATTCACACATTAATCATGTTACCAAGATCGCCTTTTTTCATCTTAGAAATATTGCACGAATCAGAGCCTATTTGTCATTGGTCGATGCAAAAACGCTAATCCACGCCTTTGTTTTTTCTCGGCTTGATTACTGCAATGCACTTTTTTCTGGACTGCCGATTGATTGATTGATTGAAGAATTTATTAACAGTTTGCAGAATTACAGTACATTTCAAGCACAAACTCAATACAAAGGCTGTTAACTGTGAGTGGACGACCCAATTAAGCATTACACTTGTTTCCAATAGGGTCCACCATGTTCAAATCATCAAAACATTTAGAGACGTACAAATAGACACTTCTATAGACAGAACAGGAATTCATCATAAAGGAGGTAAAAAGGGAAAAGAAACATATACAGTGAGGGAAAAAAAGGGGTGGGCGGTGGGGGGGATTCACGTTCAGCTCCGTTAATTTGTTTGTTTTCCTTGGAGGAGCTGCGTTTGGTCCCCAAGTCGGCTCCGTGGCCGTACCTTGAGTTGGCTGTGTGGCCGTGACCGTCACGTGTGTTGTCCTTGCGATGGGTCCCCAAGTCGGCTCAGTGGCCATACCTTGAGTTGGCTGTGTGGCCGCGACCGTCTCTTGTGTTGTCCTTGCGTTCGTGTTTGAGGGATTCCGATTTTACAGGGGCAGTTTCGAATTGCAGCCGTCCGTAGGTGCCCTTTGAGAGCGGTTTTGAAGGAGTCAAGGGATTCGCATGTCTTAATGACAGTTGGTAGGGCGTTCCACATTTTGGTGGCATAGGAGCGAAAATAATTTAGTCCCTTGTTTGTGCCGAATCTGGGTTGTACATGGTTCGTTGCACTCCCTCTGGTGTTGTGGGTGTGGACTTCGTTAACATTAAGGAAGTATCTAGACAGGTACATGGGTATCTTGGTGGTGTATCGAATCTTGTGGACCAGACCCATTGCAAGATTCTGTACTCTGTCGTCGACCCTAAGCCATTCCAGCCTGTCGAAGTGGGCAGGGGTGAGGTGGGTTCGGGGGGCTAGGTCAAGTAGGAGCCTGACCAGCTTGTTTTGGGAAGTCTGGAGCCTGGTTTTAACCCTTAGAAGGTGAAAGACGCCAATTGGCGTCTTCATCAGAATTCCGTAAATGATCAATGACGCCAATTGGCGTCTTCGTGGTTTTTGATTAATCTAAACATATTAATATGCTCCGAAGCGCTGTTTAAATTCCTGAGCTTATATTCCAACTACATTACCCAGAAAACCTGTGTCACGTGACACACGTGTACGTGTTGCCATTGGAAGCTGGTCCCACCCCCTGTAAACAGTGGGGGCAGAGGGAGTCTTCATAGTTTTCATTGTTTTGCCTGTTTTGCCGTCTCGCCCGAGCGATTTTCTAGCAGAAAAAGTTGAAAGCAGTACTATTTATTTGAGCGAGTTTTGTGGTAGTAGTATTGATCCATACGCGTCCCAGTCGCCTTCTCCAGGCGGAGTAGCCCTGGTCCAGTGCTTACAGCGAGACTCGCTGCTCCCTCCCTCCTTTTTTCATTGTCTCCCCATCGTCGTCCGATGAGCTATACCGGGAAACCATTGAAGAAGACGATCAACCCGGAATGTTTTGAGGTAATCTTATTGTAGAAAATGCCCTTCTATAGTGATCAGAAATCATAAGATGATCGCTACAAATAGATGCTTGGATAATTACTACTACTAGTCAGATCATGACGCCAGAATGACTCACCACGATGGCCCCCAGCCATTAGCCAGCACCAAAGGTGCTGGCTAATGGTGGGGTTGGTGCATTGGTGCTGGCTAATGGCTGGAGGGGGGGGTTGGTGTCGATCGGTTGGTTGGTGCAGTACAAATGTATCGTAGCAGGCATGCACGCATGGCAGTACAAGTATTTTATATTGTAGCGTGCCTTATAGGCGATCTGATCTTTAGAGTAATGTTCGCTCCTTTTATTTACTGTCTACAAAGACGGAGAACAAACATGCATCGTTTACTGAAGCAACGCGTGGTTATGATGACCTTGCTACAAGGATCGGAGGGGGGACGGGGAGTGAAGCTAACAGTAGCGTATTATATAAGATCTGTATGACGTTTCATTGACGTCTGAGCTTGCATGATAATCGCATTCATTGTATATTGTATACAATCATGATTGTACATTGTTTAGTGTGTCTCCGTGTGATGATGATGATGACGATGATGTCAGATAGCCTACGCCCCCCCCCCCCCCCCAACTGGCTATTGGCCGGGCTGACTACAGCTAAATGTTTATTTTTATATATTTAGAACTGGCATCAGATGAGGAGGAGGAGGAGGAGGAGGATGATGATGATGATGATGATGAAGAAGACGAAGAGTCAAGACTGCGATGGAGTTCTCCGACACTGAACCGGATGCATTCATTCATTTCAGTTGTTGTTTTTTTTTAATTTAGCCTACACACACACACACACACCGTCAAGAACAACTGGAATGCAGTGGTTTGGGGACACTGGGGAGTTTGGGGACAACTGTTTTGTATGTAGGCCTATTTATTTTCTGTAATATTTATTATAATTGTTTTATGTTAGTAGTCATACAAAATAAAAGACGCTTTTACAATGAGTTAGACCTGTCATGGCTATTTTGTTCACTATTCTGAGGTTTATGGTTTGACTAAGCGAGTTTCAACTGTGATTTACTCTGTAACGGTAGATGTAAGAACCCAATTTTTTGTTATAATACAGTATACATTCAAGTCTATATTTTGATACATATCATGGGCACAAAGTCATATCAAAACAATGTCCTTGGATGTGTTTTTTTATCAAAACTGTTTCTTCACAACAGGTTTTTGAGATACATGCATGAATAGACAAGGTACTGGTAAGACTATGTAAACATGGTATATATCAAAATGTGCGTTAGAATGTCTAATTTTACCCCAAAAAAGAATTGAGTTTATATGATGTTCCATTTCAGAGCTAGGGGGACTTTTAGCTGGATAGGTCAGATTGATCATGACTGACCATGCTATTTATAGATGGCAAAATATCTACAGTGGTACATGTGAGAAACTTTTTATTTTATTTTAATTGAACTAGACAACTCACCCTTTAAAATGAGATATTGCATGGCTATGTACGCCCAGCAGAAAAAAAGTTATTTAGAAAATAAAACTTCAACCGGGCATAACTTTTTTTGTTGTCCTAGAAACACTACCCAGTGTAAATGCAGGCTCTTTTAAATGGCTTCCAACACAAAAACTAAACATTTTATCAACTCAGTTCATTTTTTTCCTGGAAGCAGACAAGCCAAGCTTTCTCTGAAGGTCTTTCGTTGTCACACATTCACAACAGAGAATTTTCAATAAATCATTCAAAAACGCCATTCTGCCATAGAGAAGTCTAAAAACTATATAGAAATCCTTGAAACTCTGAAAGAGTTAAGGGCCTTTTGAGGTGCTGTGGTACCAGGAGGTGCATGCATAGTCAAAGAAACCCTGTACAAGGGCTCCTGTTAGGGTCTTCAAGGTGTTTTTGTTGACCAGTGAGGAGATCCTGTAAAGGAATCTTGTTCTATGGTTGACCTTTTTGATTACGTTGGTGGCCATTTTATCACCGGAAAGATTAGCCTCCAGGATGGAACCTAGGTAGGTAATTTCATCTTTTCATCTAAGAAAACAACTGACAGATTACAACTTGTCCAAAATGCAGCAGCCAGAGGTTTAACTAGAACTAAAACGAGAGAACATATTACTCCAGTTCTGGCTTCATTGCACTGGCTTCCGGTTGTTTTTAGGATTGATTTTAAAATTATTTTACTTGTTTATAAAGCTCTCAATGGTCTCGCACCTTCCTACCTACATGACTGCCTGCCTGAATATGTCCCAAACCGCCCCCTAAGGTCTTCCACTGCTGGCCTCCTCGCTTTGCCTAAAAAAAATGGCAACTAAAAATACGGGGAAGCAGCTTTTTGCTTCTACGACGGCGTGGAACAAACTCCCACTGTACCTTCGACAGGCAGCCTCTGTAGACATTTTTAAAGCACAGCTCAAGACCCACTTCTACACCCTTGCTTTTAATTGATTTGTTTTGTATTATTTTTTTGTTTTTCATGTCCTCACTGTATTGCATTACTGCTCTTGTTTTTTAATGTTTATGCCTTGCTTTTCTTTTCTTTTTTTCTCTCTTCATTGCTCTGTAAAGCACTTTGAGCTGCATTTCATGTCATGAAAGGTGCTATACAAATAAAGTTTTATTATTATTATTATTATTAGCTACAAGTAGCATTAAGCTAGCTGAACTGAACTACATTTACCAGTAGTTATACTAGCCCTAGAATGTCTGTGAACATACATAAATGACATATATTCCTGTATAAACAGCCAAAGATCGGATGCCTCCGCTCCCAGTGAGCAAGGAGACATGGGTGGCATAAATGTGCTCCACGCTCTGTTTGTACCCAATAAATAATTCCAAAGACGTGGAGTGAGATATTGTCCTCTAGTTTCACATCCATGTAAAAATTCAGGCAGAAAACGCTTGTTTATTCAAATATCTGATCTTTTCAAACATCTCTCATATATTTTCCCGGGCTGCACACGGACGACATTTTCTCAGGGCGAGGGGTCTGGAATGACAGCTGGACTTCCATGTATGCCAGTCACTCGCAGGGCAGGGTTTTCTGCTGCAGCCTAGGCTCCAGAGTCACAGGCACGGTGCACACAGTGCCTTTTAAATCCATTCTCTGCAGCTGCAAGAAATGTATATCAAACCAAAAGAGCGCGTTTCATAAGGGCGTATTACATTCTAAAAGACAAGTGTAGGTTACATTAATGATGATAAAAAAACTTCGGCCACATCAGTGAAATAATGTCTGATGTCGGGCATCGGTGCCAAAAATTACGGATACATCGGTGAGACCGATGTCAGGCTCTACTCACAACGCCTTGCTCTGCCAGGCGTTGTGAAGCGACTCAAGACACTTATTTTATCCTGACAAAACAAATAGGAGAATGAATGTCATCTTTGAGTTGACAAAAGCACTTTGAGTTCCTCTGCTGATGCTACCTTCTCTTTCCTCCTTCTGTCTGTGTGTAAAGTGGTTTCATCTGAATATGAGGAGAGGAGATCCAGTCTGGTCCAGGAGGAACAACAACATCCACAGATTAAAGATGAACAGGAAGAGGAGACTGGTGAGTCAACTTTGACATTACTACGTAGGAAGATGTGGTGCAATACTCTCTCAGGTAAAACACAATGATGTTTTATTAGTATTATTCTAACAAGACTAAACGGTTATCCAGCAACTGTAACGATAAAAATATAGTTTGGTCCCCTAAAAGACAGACAGACAGACATACAGCATGTTGTTTCCGCTTGTGCCGCTACATAACTATAGCACAACAAGTTTGAACCCATAATCATGTTTAGCTATTAAGATATTTGGCATAAATGGTGAGAGTCACATAAATGGTCAGAGTCACAGGCACAGCACACGCAGTGGCTTTTAAAAAAACAGTTTGCAGAATTACAGTACATTTCAAGCACAACTCAATACAAAAACTGTTAACTGTGAGTGGACGACCCAATAAAAGCATTACACTTGTTTACAAGATGTTCAATTCATCAAAACATTTAGAGATTTACAAATATACACTTCTATTTTTCCAAAGAACACAACAGGAATTCATCATAAAGGAGGTAAAAAGGGAAATATACAGTGAGGGGGAAAAGGGGTGGTTGGGGGTAGATTACATTAATGTCTGGTCCTGGAGGAACCACAACCTCCACAGATTAAAGAGGAACAGGAAGAGGAGACTGGTGAGTCAACTTTGACATTACTACGTAGGAAGATGTGGTGCAATACTCTCTCAGGTAAAACACAATGATGTTTTTATTAGCATTATTCTAACAAGACTAAAGGGTTATTCAGAAACAGTAATGATAAAAATATAGTTTGGTAACTCATGGTCCCCTAAAAGACCCAGACACACAGCATGTTTCCGCTTGTGCCGCTACATAAGTATAGCACAACAAGTTTGAACCCATAATCATGTTTAGCTATTAAGATATTTGTGCGTGAGACTTTTAAGATTTTAAGCACGAGACATGGTACTGGTCCACTCAAAGGGTTAAGTGATCTTTCCAGGAAGGTTCTAATCATCAATCAGCACCAGACACTTCATTCAGGAGTGGTGGATTCTTGAGCCACAATGGTTCTGCAGGCTCCACCTGGGCAACGGTGGTGCTGCAGGCTCCACCTGGGCAACGGTGGTGCTGCAGACTCCGCTTGCAGCTTGAATGGCCCTCCTAAAGGCCTCACCATGGGTGTGTTGGGCTTCCTCCTCACATAATACACAGGCTGGGGCGCCAACCCATACTGCTCCCGGGTGCCGTCTACATTCCGGCTTTCACCCGTCTCTCCGGTGGTCACCAGACTACTCCTGGTTGTTCAGTAAACCCTTATTGAATGATAAGTACAAGTTGTTTCTACTGGTGATTTCCACAGAGCATCACAGGGAGAGGTCTACAGTATCTAGAGAGATGGCCTCCAAAAGACATTCAACGTTGTCAGAGGAACAGCCAGAGGTGGACCAGAGACGTGGACTGTTTGATGCGAAGATGCAACCTGTAGTAAAGTTGTACCGTATAGGTATGTGCTGTTTTGTTTACTTACTTACATGAAGGGATATTTCACTTTTAAAATAATTGTGGGTAATGTTATCGTCTACTATATTTATTTTTATCAGACAAGCCCATTGTAACTTCAAACTCCATTTTAACCATCGCAGATACACAGAAAACACCCATCCCTGGTTCTAGTGAATGATATTGTCCTTCCTTAGAGGGGACAGACATAGCTGAATGGGTAGAGAGCCTGTCTAGGAAACAGAATGTACCACAGTGATGTTGTTAGGTCTGCAGTGGGTCCCAGGACCCACGGGTGGGAGTCCTAGTAAAAATGTTTTTTTTTTCTTTTTTTTTCTTTTTTTAGAAATTGTAATTTTTTTATATTATTGCATTCATACAAATCATGCATCAATTCAAGATTGAGAGCTGTAGTCACCACTACACACTATATGTATGACACACTCAAAAATCATTGTATTATTGGAACATGTTTGTTGAAACTTCCAACAACCAGTTTGAGTTTGTGTCAATTGTTTCAGTTGTCTTTTCTTTTTTTCATAACCTTCTGTTGAACACGTATTACTTATTTGTAACTATTTAAATGCAACATTATAATCAATACAAACAAAAGATGTCTTCTAAAATCTTTACTTGGACAAGTAAGTAAATGTTCTTGTTCTCTCTTTGTGTCTTTTTTCTAGTCGTCCCGCACCTCCCTGTGTGTAAAGAGGAGGTTTTCACTGAACAACCGGAGAGGAGCTCCAGTCTGGTCCAGGAGGAACCACAACCACCACAGATTAAAGAGGAGCTACTTCAAAGACCAATGGACGCTGATGGGTCAACGTTGACATTACTAGCAGTGAAAAGTGAAGATGATCATGATGATGAAAACAGAGAGACAGAGCCTGTAGCCGGCACCTCAACCGAACACATGAAAACACAAGCTGATGTAGAGGACTGTGGAACATCACAACCAACTAGTGACAACCAGCTCCTCTCTTCACACTGTTCTGTATCTGACACTGAAGACAGTGATGAGTGGCAGGAGCCCAGTGAAGGTCAGTCAACTTTAAACACACTGAAGTCACACAAGACACAACATGTGGAAGGACAAGGATTGTCTTTGAACAGCAAGCTGTCCAAGGACTTAAAATCATCAAAACATATTCACTCCATGAGGAGCCACACAGGGAAGAAACGCTTTAGTTGTACAGACTGTGGCAAATGTTTTAATCTTAAGGCAAATCTAACTAAGCACTCAAGGATTCATACAGGGGAAAAGCCCTTCACTTGTACAGTTTGTGGTAAAGGCTTTATTCAGAGTGGTGATCTAAAAACACACATGAGGACTCATACAGGGGAAAAGCCCTTTACTTGTAACGTGTGTGGTAAAGGCTGTCTTCACATCGGTAATCTAAAATCACACATGAGGACTCATACAGGGGAAAAACCATTTACTTGTAAAGTGTGTGGCAAAGGCTTTGCTATGAGTGGTCATCTAAAAACACACATGATGACTCATACAGGGGAAAAGCCCTTTACTTGTAACGTGTGTGGTAAAGGCTGTCTTCACATCGGTGATCTAAAATTACACATGAGGACTCATACAGGGGAAAAGCCCTTTACTTGTAACGTGTGTGGTAAAGGCTTTGCTCAGGGTGTTAATCTAAAAACACACATGATGACTCATACAGGGGAAAAACCCTTTACTTGTAATGTGTGTATTAAAGGCTTCATTCATAGTGGTGATCTAAAAAACCACATGAGGACTCATACAGGTGAAAAGCCCTTTACTTGTAACGTGTGTGGTAAAGGCTTTATTCAGAGTGGTGATCTAAAAACACACATGAGGACTCATACAGGGGAAAAGCCCTTTACTTGTAACGTGTGTGGTAAAGGCTGTCTTCACATCGGTAATCTAAAATCACACATGAGGACTCATACAGGGGAAAAACCATTTACTTGTAAAGTGTGTGGCAAAGGCTTTGCTATGAGTGGTCATCTAAAAACACACATGATGACTCATACAGGGGAAAAGCCCTTTACTTGTAACGTGTGTGGTAAAGGCTTTGCTCAGGGTGTTAATTTAAAAACACACATGATGACTCATACAGGGGAAAAACCCTTTACTTGTAATGTGTGTATTAAAGGCTTCATTCATAGTGGTGATCTAAAAAACCACATGAGGACTCATACAGGTGAAAAGCCCTTTACTTGTAACGTGTGTGGTAAAGGCTTTATTCAGAGTGGTGATCTAAAAACACACATGAGGACTCATACAGGGGAAAAGCCCTTTACTTGTAACGTGTGTGGTAAAGGCTTTGCTATGAGTGGTCATCTAAAAACACACATGATGACTCATACAGGGGAAAAGCCCTTTACTTGTAACGTGTGTGGTAAAGGCTTTATTCAGAGTGGTGATCTAAAAACACACATGAGGACTCATACAGGGGAAAAGCCCTTTACTTGTAACGTGTGTGGTAAAGGCTTTGCTATGAGTGGTCATCTAAAAACACACATGATGACTCATACAGGGGAAAAGCCCTTTACTTGTAACGTGTGTGGTAAAGCCTTTGCTAGGAGTGCTACTCTAAAATCACACACAAGGACTCATGAAAGGGGAAAGCCCATAGACACATGAGGACTCATACAGGGAGGAAACCCTTTAGTTGCAGTTAGTGCCAAATGCTTGGTCAAAATGCACATCTGAGGATAATGAGGAGGAATCATACAGGGAAGAAGTGGTTAGTTTTAATAGTAATAAATGCACATTTTCCCCATGAACCCATTTGAGTTGACACATGATATAACATCATTCATTCTATTCCAGGATGACAATGACCGATAGATACTAAAGCAGTGGAATCACATAATCTGACAATAGAGCGTCACAGTCCCGCCCCTTTCAGAACGAAGAGGGCACCAGAAGATAAGTTCCCATTCATTTCCCCATAGACATATCAAAACGTATTTATTTAAAGACCTTTTAAGCCTCGGATAAAGCCAACTCAGATTGTGACAAAACATGACAATGACAACAAATGTTGGTCCGGACAAATAATTAGAAATAAGAAAAACTCAAAGTGTTACCCTCCCCTTTTTTTCTTCTAATTTGTTTGGCCCAATTATTTTTTGTTTATTGTTATTATTTGTCACCACCTGAATTTAAAGACCACCACAAGTTAGTTTCTTGTTATCTTTTTGTATGTAAAACCTATATAAACATGGCAGAGAAAGTTTTTGTCTTTGGTAGATTATTTCTCTATGGTAACACTGTTTAATTATACCGTTGGATGTTTCAGACGTTATACCTTTATACGTTTGGAAACTCAAAACAATTCAATGGCAACAGAAGGTTTGGCATTGGCAGAGATTTGTCACATTTGTTGTGGGTGTATCCCACACATACTAGAATGTTCATTGTCATTGTCAGCGTGTGTGGTGATATGTTAACACATTTTCCTGCACATTAGATTTGTTTCTTCAGTATTTTGTTTCTTTCTGTTTTCTTTTTTTTCAGGATTTGGAAAGTGAAAGTGGTTAAATGTGTCTGTGTTTTATAAATATTGAACCAATGGTAAAAGTACTAACAAGAGCTTGTGACTAAATAAATAACTATTTTGCGTCCGTTGGAATGAAGGTTCTTTCATATTCTGCAAACTGCATACAACTGCTACAGTTTTTCCTCATTTTTATTTTATTTTTTTCTTTAACCTGTAATACCTATACTCAAGGTATTATTATTATTATTATTTTAATTACATCCATTATTATTATTTGTTATTATTATTGTTATAATTATTTGGGGTCAAGTCCGATGGGGTAAAGATCCCTTATTGTTCGTACAGCAACGCAGATCGGCTGAGGCTGCCAAAACTTGCAGTTCTGGCTTAACTGTGCAGTCCAAAACTTGGCAATATGGTAGAGGGCTATGCTACTTTAAACGGTGAGGCCCACAACCATTGGCCAAAGGGTGGTGCTATAGCACTCAAGTGAAAATTTGAATATAAAAAAGATATAGCTCATGAATCTGACACTCAGCGGACTCCCTCTTTACCAAGCGTTTCCACCTTGCAAGTTTTGCCTCGCGTAGAACATACACGCCCGTTTAATCTAACGTGATGATGTTTATGGTCGCTGTCGGGACACCTTACTAACATGTTACAAATGGACAGATCTACAAGCTAACAGCGCATCGGTTGCGAACCGCGTTACAACTTGTAGATCAGCTTATTTTAGCAAGCAAGCCCCTATCCGATGGATCCACTGGTTAATAAAGTAGCAATCTGTAGGATATCCTTTTCCCACGTATAATGAGAAAGAAGGCAATTTATTTAAGTTTGACCTCAAGACTAAAGGCTAATACAACTTGGCAAGAATATTATTAAAAAAAATGATTGAACAATTGCTCACTCACTCCCCTTTGCAGATGTAGTGTTTCGCAGGTAGCGGGTATTGAACCCCAGTCTCCCACTCGCCAGACGGACACACAACCTGTTTTGCCAACAGGGCTGAGCCTGATTGGCAGGGCTGTTGTGGGCCGGGTCTTGATATCTTTCATTAGAGCTTATGATTATTATTTGATTAATATCATATCACTGTCGTATGTCGGAATGACTGGGGAAATGGATAAAATCTGGACACACAACACAGCTATAATTTCTTTGTCAGATGGTAAGTCCACTGATGCGTTCTTGTGATGATATGTCGTCATGAAATATTAAATGATTCACGGGACATTTGGAGTTACCGAGGCATGCATGTCTGGCGTTCATGTTGTGATCAATATACAGTAGCCTACAGTATAGCCCTATTGGCCCCACAGCCGATCAGCCTAAGTTTTAAGCCATGCTCTGCAAGCCAGCTCTCCTCCAAAGGTGAGATATGAGCAGGCAGCCTCATTGGGAACAGATGCACAACCATTTTGTCGTGGTATTTATATAAGTCACACATTCTACAAGCTTTGAACTGAGCAGATTTAGCAGATTGGCCAAAACATCTTTAAAACGGCCACATTTTGCATTTCTTTCACCATAGTACATGCTACTTTCATGGACTGAAGAGGGCAGTTTTTTACAGACGGGTAAAGGGGCAGGGGCTGAAGCCTATGCACGGGTCTGCCTTTTCTTAATGGTCACCAGTGGACCTAGAATACAGTGTTTTGGGGGTCTTCTCCTGGCTGGCAGGCCGGCCGGCCGGAGGATTGACATTAAAGATGTGGATTGATCCATCATGACATGCTGTGGTCTCACTCTTTCTACCAACACCTCTTAGTGCGGCGACACATTCCCATGATGACAGTCTGTTGTGACAGTGATCTTTATTGTCTGTATATATATAAATGATAAACCCTTATTCTGAAGTGCCACACCGGAAGTACCGGATATGCCTGTTACCCAATGTGTTTATAATGACACTGCTAATAAAGATGCTCAAGTTATTATGGTCACGAGCTGAATGTAAGTGCTGAGTCCTCATTCTTTTCCTCCGTTATGTTTGTTTATTCCGACTAGCTCCAGGCTATCTAGACTCTTCCTTATCGCTGTAATGGCAGCTCTGCTAACACAGTCTATACAGAGTAGCCTATCTGGTATTTTTGTAACCTCCAAAAGAAAAACTAAAAACAAGAAAAAAATATATTATGAGACCATCACTGCGTCAAATGTAATTCATTTTTTTATAATTTTACAGAAAATATACAATATTCAAAATTGGCCAAATTGTCACCTATCTAAGAAAGGATTAGAAATACATTTTCACAATATGGAACAGTGGTTCAAGGTTCAAGGTGTTTATTGTCACACAGATGTACAGGTACAGCATTGTGAAAAACTTACGTTGGGTGATCCTCCACAATACACATAAGTAAAAAAGTAAAAAAATTAAATAACGATACTAAGTATAAAAGTTTTAAAAAGTTTAAGGAACTCAGATCAGTATACAAGGCCGTAATACCATGGAATGTTCAATGTTCATTAATTTAGGCTTGTTAAGCAGCCTTACAGCCTGGGGGAGGAAACTGTTCTTTAGTCTGCTTGTGTTGGCTTTGATACTTTGGTACCTCTTCCCCGAGGGCAGCAGCCTGAAAAAAACTGTATGGGGGTGTGTGGGGTCCTTAATGATCCTCAGGGACTTCCTGAGGCATCGCTGAGTGTACAGTTCCTCCATGCTGGGCAGCCGACACCCAGTGATGCGCTCGGCTGAGCGCACCACCCTTCTGAGGGCCTTGTGGTCCCCGTCTGTGCAGCTCCCATACCAGCTGGTGAAGCTGCTTGTCAGAAGGCTCTCAATCGTCCCTCGGTAGAAGTTCCTTATAATTTTAGGACTCAGGCCAAACTTCTTTAGGCGTCTGAAACCATATAAGCGTTGTTGCGCTTTTGCAACCACCACAGTTGTGTGTGCCTCCCATTTCAGTTTTTCGTGGATGTTCACCCCCAAGTACTTGAAAGTTTCCACCCTCTCCACCACAGCGCCGTTGATCGTGACAGGAGGATGTGGGTCCCTCCCCCGCCTGTAGTCCACGATGACATCCTTGGTCTTGGAGACATTCATCAGGAGATGATTCTCCTCACACCACCGCTCTAAGTTGGTCACTTCCTCCCTGTATGCTGCCTCGTCGTCTCCGGTGATCAGCCCCACCACCACCGTGTCATCAGCAAACTTCACGATGGTGTTTGTAGGGTTGGGGAGTACAGGAGTGGACAGAGAACACAGCCCTGTGGTGCTCCTGTACCGAGAGTCAATGGGGAGGAGGTGCAGTCGCCCACTCTCACCACCTGGGGGTCAAACAAGATGTAATGCAAATCCTACTGCTTGGCAGGGTGGGGGCAGAGGCGGGGGGGGGGGGGGGGGGGTGCCCCATTTGAAATATATATTCTTTTGGGGGGTGTCCCTAGTTCAAACATGATTTTTTGGGGGTGTCTCCAGTTCAGTTATTAAGGGGCCAAGCTAAATGGCCTATGGTCCCTTATTGTAGTTGTTTGTCTTTAAGGGGCCGCGCCCGAAGTGCCTGGCCCCTTAAAACAAAATTGCATTTCTGGCTTAACCGTGCAGTCGGTTTTCGTGAAACTTGGCAATATGGTAGAGGGGTATGCTAAACGGTGAGAATGCAAAGCCCACGGCCATTGGCCAAAGGGTGGCGCTATAGCACTCAATCAATAGCACTCAAATGCACAATTTGAACAGGTATAGCTCCGTTTGACCGTCAACAATAAAACTTGGATAGACATATGCGTCTCCTCATGTCGAACAACTTTCGTGTTCTGACTTTTGACCTCTGACCCTGGCTAATGCTGCATTCACATGGAATCAGGCAAGCAGTAGATCAGGCAAACCGTAAGTCATTTTAGTGGACGGGAGCAGGACGGTAAACGGAACAGGACGGCACGGCAGCCTGGCAGCCAGATCCGGCGACGGTAACGGCAGACGGCATCAATGTTAAAATATTTAATCTTTTTACCGTGCCGTCCAGCAGGTTTTGCCGTTTGCCGTCTACCGCATTTAAATAAATAAAACAAAATAAACAAAAAGCATTTTGGTTCCAACACACCGGCCCCTAATTGGGAATGGCAGGAGGCCGTGAGCAATTCAATTCAAATAAATACAAAATGGAGCCAATAATTCATACAAAACTCAAAACCAATCCTCTCTTAGAGGTTTAAGTGTCTGCTTCGTGGATCAAGCAAAGCTTGGTTACTGGTCTGTCCAGTGTGCTGGTTTTGGTTTTGACCCGTGCAGAACGCACTAATCCTTTCCTGTCAGGATATGTCTCCAAGACTCTTCCCAGCAGCCAGGAACCACGTGGAGCTGTCGCGTCCGCGATCAGCACTATGTCTCCAGGTACAAGACTTCTCCTCTCCTTGCTCCACCTCTGTCGCTCTTGTAGCAAGGGTAAATACTCCCTGAGCCAGCGCTTCCAGAAAAGGTCAGAGATGTACTGAACCTGTCTCCATTTCCTTTTGAGGTAGAGGTCAGACTTCTCAAACAATCCTGGTGGAAGAATTGGCATCCTTTTCATGGTGAAAATGTGGTTGGGAGTGAGAGCTTCCAAGTCATTAGGATCTCCAGACAACTTTGTTATGGGGCGATCATTAAGAATGGCTTCGACTTCACATAGCACCGTTTGAAATCCCTCGTCATTCAAGGTTTGCTGGTGTAGAACTGATGTTAGTATTTGTCGAATCATCCGTATGATGTGCTCCCATGCACCTCCATGGTGAGATGCTGTTGGTGGGTTGAAGCTCCACTGAATTCCTTCCTCCAGGAATGCAGACTGAATTTTGCTTTGATTTAAAGCAGCCAGCGATTCCTTTAACTCTCTGTTGGCACCAACAAAATTGGTTCCATTGTCAGACCGTAAATGAGAGATTGGTCCTCTTCTGCAAACAAACCTACGTATGGCATTTATACAGGAATCTGTATCCAATGAGTAAGCAACTTCCAAATGGACTGCTCTACATACCATACAGGTGAAAATGACGCCATAGCGTTTTTCAAACGAACGCCCCCTCTTGATCTCAATTGGGCCAAAGTAGTCAACTCCAACGTTGGTAAATGGAGGAAGATCAGCAACGATGCGCTCTAAGGGCAAGTCTGACATCTTCTGCTCACCCAACTTTCCTCTATGGCATCTGCAGAACACACAGTCAGACAGGATCTTTCTTGTAGCTGCATTGGCACTAGTGATCCAATATTTTCTCCGCAATCTGGAGAGAACATGGTTCCTTCCGCCATGGCCCACTTGTTCATGGATGTGCTTCAGTATGAGAGTAGATACATGGAGGTCTTTTGTGAGGATAACAGGATGTTTGGATTCCTCAGGCATTGCTGCCCTACTCAGCCTCCCTCCAACTCTAAGCAAACCATCCTCCAGAATGGGGTCCAGTTTGTAGATGGGACTGTCTTTCTTCACTTCACCCGATCCAGATGTCAACACAGCAAGTTCATCTGGGAACCTTCGCTGCTGAGTGAAGCGTATGATGGCCGATTCAGCTGTGGAAAGGTCATCTGGTGTTTAAATGCTGGCTTCCCAATGCAGCTCTAAAGCTTCTCATTTCCTGTTCAGCCTTTTCCACATTTTCCTGTCTCAGCTGGTTTCTTTTTCGACTCATGTCTAATAGAGTCTTCCTGAATTTCAGGATCAGAGCAACTGACCTCTTCAACCTTTTCCAGTCAGAAAAGTAGGTGATCAGTTGGTGTGTGGCACTTGGTGTATCGATTATTACTGCGTTGCTGGTGAGATCCTTCTTGACCTCAGGGTCATCAGCAGCAATGTTACACTCCAAGGTACCATCTACATCTGGCCACTCATCCTCTGGTTTCCATAGAAACTCAGGGCCTTCAATCCACCTTCTGTTGTTCAGCAATTCATCCACCTTGACTCCTCTTGAGGCTTTGTCTGCAGGATTCTGGGTGGTATGAATGTACCTCCACTGTGTGACATCTGATGTTCTTCGGATGGCAGAAATCCTGTTTGCCACAAAAGTGTGAAATCTCTTTTCTTTCTTTCTGATGTATTTTAGGACTGAAGTGCTGGCAGTCCGGAAACAAGATTTCTCAAGGCAACGCTACATTTCTGCTCTGAGCATAGTGTCGATACGAACGGAAAGAACAGCTGCAGTGAGTTCTAATCGTGGAATGGTGACATGTTTTAGTGGGGCCACTCTGGCTTTGCCAAGCATGAAAGAGACATGAGACCTGTTGCTGTTGTTCCATATCTTCAGATAGGTCACATTGCCATATCCACTTTCACTGGCATCAGCAAAGTGATGTAACTGCCCACGGGTGGACTCTCCAAAATCTGCCGGTTTGAGGCACCTTTCAACTTCAAATGCCCTCACTCTTTCCAGTTCTCCCAACCACTTTGTCCACTGCTGTTGGAGAATTGGGTGAATCTCATCGTCCCATCCATAGTTCCTCCTACACATATCTTGCAGTATGAGCTTGGCTGGAAGAGTGAGTGGGGCAAGAAAACCCAACGGGTCGTAGATAGAGCGGACCATGGATAATATCCCACGTCGAGTATGAGGCTGTTCTTTGAGTGCCAACTTGAACTTGAAAGTGTCTGTCTCGACACACCACTGAAGTACAAGGGCTCTCTTGACTGGCAGCTGGTCTCGGTCTAAATCCAATTAATTCAGATTCTTGCATCATTCTTCCTCTGGAATGGATAGCAGCACTCCACGATCGTTGCTAATCTATTTTGTCAAATGGAAGCCTCCTTTTTGACACACATCTGTCAAATCCTTGACCATTTGAACCGCCTCCTCCTCTGATGGCAAGCTCTTAAGACAGTCGTCCATGTAGAAGTTTATTTTGACTGTGTCAATTACATCAGCAGGGAAACTGTTGTGGTTGTCTTCTGCTGTCTTTCTGAGTGCATAGCAAGCACAGCTAGGAGAAGACACTGCCCCGAACAGATGCACATTCTATAATCTACTAGTTCTTGGGATACGTCGCCGCCAGGCCACCACAAGAACCGAATATCCTCTCTATCCTTCTGTGCCACATTGACTTGATGGAACATTGCTTTAACATCAGTCATTAAAGCTACAGGTTATTGTTCTGTTCATGCAATGTTTTGCTGATTGTGAAAAAAAAGGGGAAAAAAGAGAAAAGAAAAGAGAAATGTGAAACGTGATATTTTGTTCATTGTTGATGCTATGCTGTTTTTGTTTGTTCAGTTGAAAAGTGAGAAGTCCTAACTGCATTTATAATTTTGTTTTGTTTACAAGAGAAAACAAGTTGAAAAGGGGAGATGTCATATATGGAATATATGTTTGCTGCTGCACCTTTAAGGGAACGCTACGACACTGCCGTAAAGCAGATCGTACGGGACCTGTCGTGATATATATATCTACCGGTACATGCTACTGCTGTTGTTGTTACTACTTGTTACCTGCCTAAAGCGTACAGTAAACTACTACTACTACTTGTACACGTGTGTGGTCATTGAGAGTCATTGGAACACATTACAGGCTCTTGCCGGAATCGTGTGAGGACTCCTAACAGAGTGCTGGTGAGGTATGGGCCTTGTAGAAGCTCCTTGTTGAGAGATTTTCCTCTGTACTCTGCTCCACAGTCAAATACCACACGCAGAGTTCTTTTCTTGGGATGATACACTCCATGGTGTGGAATGTACCACACTTTTCCATCTGAACGTTCCACTTCATGTTCAGGTACAAGTTCAGCATATCCTTTGCTGATTACATCATCCAGAAAGTTGGTGTACTCTCTGTGGAACTTTTCATCTCTCCCAAACCGCCTCTTCAATCCAAGTATGCGTTGCCTAGCAACACACTGATTGTTGGGTAGAGAGATTTCTTTCTTCTTAAAGGGGAGATCCAAGGTGTAATGTCCATCTTGAAGCTTGCAGGAATCAGCCATAATTTCCATGAACTTCATATCATCCCTTGACATTTCTTCTTTGTCTTCTGATGACTTCTCATTAAAATCATGGTTGTACTGATTGTGCAACAACTCCTCCAGATGTGTTATGGAGGTCCTGTTAACAGTAACACTCTAGCTCTGCTCACTGTAGCCGGAAAGGGGACCATTAATGACCCACCCCAATAGGGTCTTAATGGCATATGGCCCATTGCCACGACTGTTCACAACTTCCCACGGTTCAAGCAGTTTAGAGGCATTGGTACCTATCAATAGCTCAACATTGGCTTGAATGCGTGGAAGAACAACCCCATTCAAATATGGCCACTTAGCCAGCTCCTCTTCTTTAATGATGTTACTGGTGGTTACAGGCATTTGAGTGTAAACCTTGGGCAGGTCATAGAACTGTTCTCCAGTGAGGCTTGAGATTTCCAGGCCAGTCAGCATATAGCTGGAGACAATTGCCTTTGGGCCCATGGTTAGTAAGCCGATTTTGGCTTTCCGTCCATTTAGATTCAACCTTTTCATCAGGGCCTCTGAACAAAAGGTGTCGGTACTGCCGGGGTCAAGGAATGCATACGTTTCAATTATTTTGTGTCCCTTTTGTGTCCCTTGCTGGACTTCACCTGCACAGGTAAGATTGACAGAACGGCATTGCTGTCACCGGCCCCCGTTTGTCCACAAGTTTGCAAAGAGACCTGTGCATTGCTCACTGATTGTTTCTTTGGCTGTTTTGTGTATGTGTTGCTTGCTCTCTCCTTTTGATCAAATTCAATATGAAGAAGACTGGGATGTTTTTTGTTGCACACTTTGCAAATCAAACGGTCAACACAAAATTTGCTTAAATGTCCAACATGAAGGCAGCCAAAACAGATTCCTTTTTGCTTTATAAAGGTAACCTTGTCCCTGTGTGACTTCTTCTCCATCTGTGTGGGATTCTGAATGTCCCCAAAGACTGGGTCAGACACAATTTTAACCTGGCGCTCAATGAAAGTCACAATATCTGCGATAGTGTCTTTCCATTATCCCACACGCAGAGACTCTCCAAATCTCTCTTAGCTTGTAAGGAAGCTTTGAAATCACCGTTTTCATGTTGGCCGGCATGTCAAGTTCCCTCATATACTGTACCGTCTCCATGGCATTACAACACTTGCGAAGGAAGAGTGAATACGCTTGAAGGGATTTCAGATCTTCAGATTTCAACAGCGGCCAGTTGAGTACCTTCTCCATGTATGCTGCCGTGATCTTGTACTCATCTCCGAAGTGTTGCTCAAGGAGGTATTTTGCCATGTCATAGCCTCTGTCTGGCTCCATGTGTTGACAGCTGCGTACAAGCTCGTTGGGCTGACCCTTGGTGTACCTTTCCAAGTAGTACAGACAATCACCTTTGTTGCTTGTGTTTCTCTCCATGCAGTGTACAAAGGCCCTGACAAAGGTTCTGTATCGTAGAGGATCCCCGTCAAAACATGGAATCTCTCTGGGTGGCAGTAAGTGAGAGGTTTGCTGTTCCATTAGCATTGCCGTAATGTCATTTTGTTTTTGTAGCAAGTTGCATACAGTTGAGGTTTCATTGGGTTGAGGAGAAAAGACAGTCTGTGTCATTGGAGTGTTCAGGTGAGTAGTGTGGCTCTTGTACTGTGCTGCATTCAAAGGTACAGATAGTGGTGGTTGTGTTTGAATGAGTGCTTTCTGCTGTGGGGGTTGTGAACTGAGTGCTTGCTGCTGTTGTATGAGTGGTTGTTGTGTAGCTGGTTCATATTCTCTGGCATGGGGATTGAATGTGACTGAAGGTTCTTTTGGCTTTGCCCCTTTCCTATTTCCTAAGTATGAGTCCATTCCATCAGATGGTGCCTGTGAAGGGGTTTGGTGACTGGGGGATTGTAGCACTGCTATTTTGGCATTAGCAGCTGCCAGTTGTGTCTCCAGTTCCAGTCTTTCCTTCTTCTTTCTTAGCATTTCTCTTTTTTGTAACATTTCTCTTTGCAGCATTTCTTCCTCTTCCTCAATGGCATGCTTTTATTTTAATGCTGCAGCATGTATGGCAAGTGCAGCTCTCTCTGCCTCTGCCTGCTTGCAAGCCGATGAGGTGCTGGACCTGCTTGTTCCAGACCTGGTGTGACTTTTATGAGTGGATTTTGTGCTTTCAACATTTGAAATGCTGTCATTGGGATTGATTTCAACATCATCATCACTTTGCACAGTTTGTGTATTTGTCCAGTCATTCACCTCCTCAATAAAGTCATGGACATTGATAATTTTGGCCTTGAACCATATGTCATGTTTCTCATTTTCTTCAGGAGGGATTAATGGCAAGAGTGCATTTTGTGCCTCTCTTGCGTCCTTGCAGAGGTTGAGATATTTCATGAATACATTTTGCACTTCCTGTTTGCATCCTCCTCCACTTTGCATTAATTCTCCAATAGTTTTCTGCAAGTTGGATGCCTTGTTTAATTTAGATTTTTTCTCCTTTTGTAGTGAGTCAATTTTCTCAGCTAAGGCCTTTGGTGTTAATTTCACCTTGCTTTTTGTGGTAACCTGTGATTCAACCTGTGGTTCAACCTGTGATTCAATTTCACTGTGAGCACCTTGACCTGTGGTGGTCACATTGGACTGTGTTTCAGCCTCTGTGGACTGTTTTTCACCCTCTGATGGTTCAACCATTGCATCACCATTTGAGCACGTAACGTGCGCTTTAGCCACTGGGGGCTCTTGTGCCACGTTTGGCTCAGTTGGACCCAGAACACCATTATCTGAATCCATTATTGCAATTAAACCAACAGTGTCAAAATATAAAAACAGTACCTTGTTATTTCACAGTAAAAACCCACAGTTATTCATCACAGTTACAACCATCACATTAAAACCTTAAGACCTTATAAAAAAAGGAGTTGAAAACCATAAAACCACCAATGCATTGGATTTCACCAGAGCACTTTTGTTTTGTTCTTCTCTCTTTCTCAAAGTACCTTTTGTGTGCACACGTTTTTTTGATATGGCCATATAGGTTAACAGCTGGTAGCGCGCTACGTTACCTTTCTGTGCACAGAGGACCGGCCCAATTCAAACTGGGCTAGGCGTCCCAATGCCACGATCAAGCACCGGGGAGTTGTGCTGCTCCAAGCGCTGCGAGGAGGGCTGGCAGCGTGGCTGTCCGCTCACCGGGATGTTCTGGCGGGCAGTGGCTGCGCTGCAGTGCTGGTCCAAACCGTCGCGGTGCCGCCGGGCTGGCTGGCTGCTGGTCCGAGCGCTGCGAGGCGGGCGGGCCGGCTGGCTGCTGGTCCGTACGCGTGTCCTCGCGGTGCCTCCGAGCCGAGGCGAGGGTCCTCGCTCACGCCGGATATGTCAATCCATTTATTGAGCAAATCCACATTTGCAGCAGTAGTATTCAAACTTAAATAAACTGTGTAAACTTTCAAATAAACAACAAACTGAACCATCGACCACGCACGGTCGAAAACTGTGTCGTCTTCCCCTGTCACACCTGAGTGCCATCACAGTGACAGGTAATAAGGGTTTCCATGACAACCACCCACCATTCTGACTGACTGATTACCATGACGTCATGATATAGGAAGGACACATCATTTGGTCATTAGTTAATTTAAATAAATAAAACAAAATAAACAAAAAGCATTTGGCTCCAACAATCAATCAATCAATCTATCTATCTATCTATCTATCTATCTATCTATCTATCTATCTATCTATCTATCTATCTATCTATCTATCTATCTATCTATCTATCTATCTGTGACAGTTACACACCTCCACCACCAGGGGGCGAAAGGCATTAAGGCAACTGTGCCTGGATTCTTTATTGCGCATGCGTGAAAACTTTGACCCGGTCGGAAGTACTTGTTTGCATCACGTGGCCACGCTAGTTATCCACGGTAATGTTGTTGTCGTGCCTCTCGGGAATTGTTGATGTTTGTGCCTTTATTACACATTCTATATTACAGTAGGAACAGAAAGCTTGGTGGAAATGTCTCCCAAAGGTAAAAAGCGTCAAATGGAGTCTGTACGGCTGAAGATAAATGAACAGCTAGCGTCGGTGGGAGAGGAGATATTGTTTGTTGTGGACAAACAGCAGCGTGGCGCTGCTGATGTTTGTAGTGTGGAGCTTAGCGTCAGAGTGTTTGTGTTGGAGCGCCTCAGCGCGGTGGGAGAGTTCATGGTCAACCTCTTCCAGAGAGAGATGGAGACACTAGAAACTCTGCTGGAGACACAAAACAAACGGCTGGACATTGATTTTGATATGGACATCGATCTACACACTGCAGGTTAGTAGACTCTGAACAACACCAGCTTAGCTACAAGTAGCATTAAGCTAGCTGAACTGAACTACATTTACCAGTAGTTATACTAGCCCTGAAACATGTTGTTCATACTCCATATCCAACAGAAAAAAGGTGCAAAGAGGAATTGTAATTCAACGAAAAAATATGTAGGCCTATTATGTTACACAAAAGTCCACTTGAATAATCAAACTGAAAAGGTCAAATGAATAGCTCCAAAATAATAATAATAATTCGTATGCTAGTAAGTAGGTATGAAATAAGGTCAAAAACTGTATGCCAGCCTCACCAAACATTTTCCATTGTTCTCAAAAGGCATGTCAAGAGACCTTAAACAGGCTACCCCACTTCCTCTCCCACTGAGCCTTTCAAAATAAAATACAAGTTACAATTCACTGTTCCAGACTCACTGCAGAGGAGCTTTTACTTTGAAGGGGAGAAATTATAAAGGAAGTGCAAAGGGGCTCACTAAATTGACATGACATACTAAGTTTCTAATTAGAGGTGGAGGCTTCTATTAATCCAAATTATAACTATCTTTTCCAAAACAATATTTGATATATATGAAAATAAACATTATGAAAGAAGTGAACAAATAAATAAAACAAAAATGGCGCCAACACATGTCATGACACAACTGAAGCCAGTTTTACGCAATCGCTACATTTACATGGAAAACGTGTACATAAACATTCAGATTTCAAACAAAGTCCTCACCACATGTGCCACGGGTGTTAGAAATTTGCTGGTATTAGGGGCACGGTGGCACAGTTGGTAGTGCTGTCGCCTCACAGCTAGAAGGTCCTGGGTTCGATTCCCGCTAGGGGCGCTGTGGGTGCTGGCGGCGTGTTTCCCCCTCCGCGTCATCAGTGCCCATACCCGAGGCGGGGTTTGCGAAAGGGCCTTTCTGTGTGGAGTTTGCATGTTCTCCCTTGCATGTTCTCCCTGTGTTCCCTAGGGTAGGTACCCTCACAAAAACATGCAGTAATCCTGGTCTCTAAACTGCCTCCCCCTGGCCAGCCGGGGTGCCTGATGGAGGGGTAAGGAACTGGTTGGAATAACGTGTTCCTTCCACGTGCTACGTCCAACCAGGGAAACTCCCCCCTGTCAGGTGTAAAGGAGCAACTTGGACACTCAGGCATGAAGGAAGCATGAGTTCAAGTCCGTTGCTCTCCCCATGTCCCCCATATATGGGGACTAGGTTGGCGGAGGGTGTGTAGAGCCCAGGATCACATTAGATAATTGACACAGGTAAAAAGTTATTTGCTGGTACAGCGATTAGCATTGCTGCATCCCGCGTTGTTTAATAAAAAGCATTTTTATCCGAGCACCCCGACTACTTTTCTCAAACGGGGTTCGTTTGGGAAATTCACAGTTGCACACCGGGAACGCACTCGCCTATTTGTCTGTATTTGCAGTGCGGTCAGCGTGCCTTTATCGAACACACCCAGTTGAAAGGTGAAACGTAGTTGAAAGCCAATGGCAAAAAAACCCAGCTTGGATAAAAATCCCTTTTATTACACAACGCGGGATGCAGCAATGCTAATCGCTAGGGATGCCAAACGACTCATATTTGGCCAATCGATAAATCGAGGCCGCAAATCGACGAGTCGATCGACTTTTTTTCCTATTTATTTTCCATTATTTTTTATTTTTTTATTTTTGTTGTTGCTGCGCAGCAGTTGAGGAGAACGCAACTATGCATTCCTTTAAGCAACACAACTTCTGCAGCTGCATCCATATGTTTAGAATTTGCATCAATGATCAAAGCCCAATAATAAAAAATAAACTTTATTTTGTAAACAACGACACTGAAGGAGCAGCGGCGCTATCGGCTGCTATGCTATCAGCTAGTCCCAACTTTCAAGTGTCTGCAGCAGCCTGTCACAAGTCCCGTAATGAACTGATACGGGACGCACGTTGTTCCGTATTTTAATGTCTGGTCGGGGAATAAATACAGTATGAATGACGGCGGGATTTATTTGACAACGCTGTCCTGCTTTCTTCACGAGAAGAGAAGAGCGCTCACAGCTCAGAACAGAGCGGACCTGTCTTTGAGCGTGAGCAATGCGAACCTGGGGTCTGGGGGCTCAGAGCTGCAGCCATTGGCTCATGATACGAGCACACGACCAATGGGACAGAGCATTCAGTGTTGCTAAGATACCCTTCCCCTTCACCCCACACCCTTGGACGATGGCGCTCTAACTGCAGCCAAAAAAAATAAATAAAAAATAAAATAAAAACGATTTTTCGACTCATACGTTTTTGAGTCGCGGAAGGCATGAGTCGAAAATCGAGTCGATTTTCAACTTTTTTCAACATCCCTACTAATCGCTGTACCAGTACATTTCTAACACCCGTGGCACATGTGAGTACTTTATATTTGAAATCTGAATGTTTATGTACACGTTTGCTCTGTAAATGTAGCGATCGTGTAAAACAGGCGGAAGTTAAGCCATGACTCTGCAGCTGTAAGAAATTAATTAATATCAAACCGAAAGAGCGCGTATTACATTCTAAAAGACAAGTGTAGGTTACATTAATGAAAAACACATCGGTGAAATAATGTCGGCATCTGTGCCACAAATGACGGATACATCGGTGAGACCGATGTCGGGCTCTACTCACAACGCCTTGCTCTGTGAGGCATTGTGAAGAGACTCGAGACATTTTTAAAACGATGGTTATCCTGACAAAACAAATAGGAGAATAAATGTCATCTTTGTGTTGACAAAAGCACTTTGAGTTGCTCTGCTGATGCTACCTTCGCTCTCCTCCTTCTGTCTGTGTGTAAAGAGGTTTCATCTGAATATGAGGAGAGGCGATCCAGTCTGGTCCAGGAGGAACCACAACCTCCACAACATCAGGAGAGGAGATCCAGTCTGGTCCAGGAGGAACCACACCCTCCACAGATTAAAGAGGAACAACAGGAGAGGAGTTCCAGTCTGGTCCAGGAGGAACCACACCCTCCACAGATTAAAGAGGAACAACAGGAGAGGAGATCCAGTCTGGTCCAGGAGGAACCACAAACTCCACAGATTAAAGATGAACAGGAAGATGAGACTGGTGAGTCAACTTTGACATTACTACATAGGAATATGTGGTGCAAGACTCTCAGGTAAAACAAATGTATGTAATGTAATTATATTAGTGTTATTCTAACAAGACTAAAGGGTCATTCAGCAACTGTAACGATAAAGATATAATTTGGTAACTCATGGTCCCCCAAAAGACAGACAGACACACAGCATGTTGTTTCCGCTCGTGCTGCTATAAAAGTATAGTTTTATACTTAAAGTATAAGTTTGAACCCATAATCATGTATAGATCATGTAAGATTTTTGGCATAAATGGTGAGGAAAAAAGAAAGAAGAAATAACGCAAGTTACGAATGTAACTATGGTTATGTGAATTCCTGGATGACTGCCAGTAGGCAGTAAACAATAGTGAATATACCTCTCGCGCTCCGCGTAGGTCGAGTCTTAATATAAACAAAGTCATGTGACGTGTAGGCTGACCGTGCGTCCCGGTAGGCTATATAAGCACGTGACAGCCCACACCCGGCCTCTTAAGAATCTTCTCGCCCTGAAAGATTCCGAGTGACCGTTATTACTGGCAGTCATCCAGGAATTCACATAACCATAGTTACATTCGTAACTTGCGTTATGTTTCATTCCTTACTGACTGCCAGTAGGCAGTAAACAATAGTGGGTGACTCATACCAGAAGTGTCACGAGGAATCGAACCAACCTACTAAACTGCCGTAGCAGCCAGTGGCAGGATCGCTGACGTCAGTGAGGATCCAGAGGCCACATCAAGGCGATAGAACCTGGAGAACGTGCAAGGGGCTGTCCAAGACGCCGCCGCACAGACGTCCGCCAGTGACACCCCTCTCATCGCCGCCCAGGACGTGGCAACGCCCCTGGTAGAATGGCAGATGACCTCGGAGGGGGCAGGTTTACCAGATGCTTCATAAGCCTTCTTAATCGCATCCACTGCCCAGTGGGATAGCCGCTGTTTAGACAGCGTGCCTCCTCTATTCTTTCCGCCGTAGCACACAAACAGTTGCTCTGAGCGTCTAATATCCCGTGTTGCCTGAATGTACAGTTGCAACGCACGGACTGGACACAGTAAGTGGGCCCTTTCCTCCACCTCGGATGTAAACGGGGGAGGATGGAATGCCGCCAACTCTATGGCCTGGTTAACATAATCAGGGGGCAGAACCTTAGGCCTGAATGACACATTCGGCCAAAGTGTGACCCCAGTGCCACTAGCCTTCCACCGAAGGCATGTGGGGCTAATAGAAAGTGCGTGGAGCTCACTCACACGCTTAGCTGTCGTAACTGCCAACAGAAAGGCAGTCTTAATCGATAACGAGCTCAAGGACGACCCAGCCATAGGCTCAAAGGGCGCCCTGCTCAATGCCTGCAGGACCAGAGGCAGGTCCCAAGCTGCAGTACGCCTCACCCTAGGGGGGCGTAACCTCTTGGCACCGCGCAGAAACTGTGTCACCCAGTAATGCGCACCAACTGACCTGCCATCAATATGGCTATGATTGAAGGATATAGCGGACGTGTGCCCCTTCAAGGTGGAGGCTGCACGGCCGGCATCCAGTAGACACTGTAAATAATGTAGTACGTGTTGTATAGGGCAAGAGACTGGGTCCAGACCCCTGTCGCTGCACCATAATGAGAAAGCAGCCCAGCAATTCGAGTACACCAACCTTGTGGAAGGGGCCCTTGCATTCCGCAAGGTCTCACATATTGAGGGGCCTAGCCCACTCAAGAGTGATTGATCCCTTTCAGTGGCCATACCCAAAGCTGAAGGAGGCTCGGCGATGGATGCCACACCTTCCGTCCAGCTGGGACAGGAGGTCTATCCTCACTGGAAGCTGCCATGGATCCCCGTCCAACAGACTGAGGAGCGTTGAATACCATATTCTCGAGGGCCACCTGGGGGCCACTTAAGAGAACTCTGTGATCTGACGATCTCACCCTGTGAAGCACAGGCAACAACAGGGGGATCGGGGGAAATGCATAAAGGCTATGTCCTCGCCCACGCTGGGGCTGGCGAAGCCGCTGCCCACCTCTGGGCTGATATTGCCCTCCGCCTGCTGCCGCCTGGTCACGTTGCCAGGTCTGCGGCTGAGGATTAGCCAGGGCAGCACGCAGCGTTGAACGCAATGTGCAGAGCCCGATCCCCAGCTCAGTGCTTCCCGAGCTTTTGCGGGAAGTCTCTGAGCCATCCTCAGCCTGCACACTATCCACCTGGGGATCACCCTGAAACCCCCGTTCGGGGGAGGGGCCCCCCTGGGGATATCATCCTCGTCATGGGACATAGAGTCTGAAGCTCTAGTTGACATGGCGTCATCATCATCATAACCGTAATCTAATTCTAGATCATCATCGCCCTCCGGCTCCTGGACCGCCTGTGGCGGAGGAGCCGGTGGCTGCTGGACCGCCTGTGGCGGGGGAGGAGGTGGCCGTACTATTGCCTTAAGGCGCTCTATTTCAGCCCTCAATCGTCCATTTCATGGCGATATGGAGCAGTCGTGACAGCCGCCGTTGAACTCTTCCGGGCCAGGTGACCGCGCTCGGCGCGAGACCCGCGTTTTGAGCTTCACCCTCCCACCAGAAGGGACCCCAGCGGGGACCCCAGAAGGTGGGAGGTTTCCTTTGAACAGGAGGTTCTCCACCTCACGCAGCCTAGCCTCTCTCACAGAGAGTGGTAGAGTGCCACAGTTCATACATGGGTCAATCAGGGCTTCCCTGAGATGACCGACACCCAAGCATGTCGGACATAAGTCATGTCCATCGTCGACTTGGAGCTGAGCGCTACAGGACGTACGCGCCATAGCTCAGTAGTCTCAAGCCAGTTGTATAGCCAGGCAATACCAGCGAGAACTGTACGATCACAGAACGCGTCAGTAACCTCCAGCAAACAGGGTAGCTAACCGGTCAGGCTAAGATGGCCTGCTGTTAGCTTAATGTCAATTTGACACTTAACTGGGCAATCCCCGCGAGAGCTGTGCAGCCACATAATGCGTGGGAACCTCCAGTAACGTTTTTTTTTTCTTTCTTTTTAAAGATAAAGTTATTTTGATTGATTAATTAATTAATTAGATTAATCAAACAAGAATGTCAGATATTTAACTAGGCAATCCCAGCGAGGACTGTGCAGGCACAGACCATGTGGGAACCTCTAGTAATCTGAATTGTCTTTAAACAATTTAAGTTATTTAGATTAACTAATTAATTAGATTAATCATCAAACAAAAATGTCAATCAGATATTCAACTAGGCAATCCCAGCGAGGACTGTGCAGGCACAGACCGCGTGGGAACCTCCAGTAATCTGATTTTTTTTTTAAAACAATTCAGTTATTTAGATGAATTAATTGATTAGATTAATCATCAATCAACAAATGTCCATCAGATATTTAACTAGGCAATCTCAGCGAGGACTGTGCAGGCACAGACCGCGTGGGAACCTCCAGTAACCAAAGGTTTTTTTTTTTTTTTTAAGTTATTTAGATTGATTAATTAATTAAATTAATCAAACAAAAATGTCAATCAGATATTTAACTAGGCAATCCCAGCGAGGACTGTGCAGGCACAGACCATGTGGGAACCTCTAGTAATCTGAATTGTCTTTAAACAATTTAAGTTATTTAGATTAACTAATTAATTAGATTAATCATCAAACAAAAATGTCAATCAGATATTCAACTAGGCAATCCCAGCGAGGACTGTGCAGGCACAGACCGCGTGGGAACCTCCAGTAATCTGAATTTTTTAAAACAATTCAGTTATTTAGATGAATGAATTGATTAGATTAATCATCAAACAAATGTCCATCAGATATTTAACTAGGCAATCTCAGCGAGGACTGTGCAGGCACAGACCGCGTGGGAACCTCCAGTAATCTGAATTTTTTAAAACAATTCAGTTATTTAGATGAATTAATTGATTAGATTAATCATCAAACAACAAATGTCCATCAGATATTTAACTAGGCAATCTCAGCGAGGACTGTGCAGGCACAGACCGCGTGGGAACCTCCAGTAATCTGAATTTTTTAAAACAATTCAGTTATTTAGATGAATTAATTGATTAGATTAATCATCAAACAACAAATGTCCATCAGATATTTAACTAGGCAATCTCAGCGAGGACTGTGCAGGCACAGACCGCGTGGGAACCTCCAGTAATCTGAATTTTTTAAAACAATTCAGTTATTTAGATGAATTAATTGATTAGATTAATCATCAAACAACAAATGTCCATCAGATATTTAACTAGGCAATCTCAGCGAGGACTGTGCAGGCACAGACCGCGTGGGAACCTCCAGTAATCTGAATTTAAACAAATTAAGTTATTTAGATGAATTAATGGATTAGATTAATCATCAAACAAAATGTCAATCAGATATTTAACTAGGCAATCCCAGCGAGGACTGTGCAGGCACAGACCATGTGGGAACCTCCAGTAATCTGAAATTTTAAAACAAATTAAGTTATTTAGATGAATTAATTGATTAGATTAATCATCAAACAAAAATGTCAATCAGATATTTAACTAGGCAACCCCAGCGAGGACTGCGCAGGCACAGACCATGTGGGAACCTCCAGTAATCTGAATCTATTTATATATTCTTAATCAAATTAAGAATTAAATAATATAGTTTAATTGTCAAACAAACAATTATAACTAGGTAAATTAGGCGAGTGCTGTGGGAAACCGGCAGCACGCGGCCAACACCCAGTGTGGAGGAAGCCCTTTAACAACAATACATGAGAGTGTTTGTAGCTAGGGATCCTCAAGACAAACAAAGAGAAATGGTGATCATTTGACAACCACAGCCTTGAGAGGACAACAATTTGCGCTCTCGGCAAAGCCACAGGCAGGATGTCAACACCACGACACATATAGTGTCTTAACAACTCTTTGGACCTGCAATACAGAACTGATGTACAGATTCTAGGAGCTACACTTACCTACGATACTCACGTCAGGTAGCGAGAAGAAAAAAGAGGCCGGGTGTGGGCTGTCACGTGCTTATATAGCCTACCGGGACGCACGGTCAGCCTACACGTCACATGACTTTGTTTATATTAAGACTCGACCTACGCAGAGCGCGAGAGGTATATTCACTATTGTTTACTGCCTACTGGCAGTCAGTAAGGAATGAAACATAACTTGTGTGTGCGTGAGACCATTTAAAGCACGAGACATGGTACGTGCACCACTGGACTACTCAAAGGGTTAAGTGATCTGTCCAGGAAGGTTCTAATCATCCATCAGCACCAGACACAGTGGTGGATTCTTGAGCCACAATGGTTCTGTAGGCTCCACCTGGGCAACGGTGGTTCTGCAGGCTCCACCTGGGAAAACGTGGTGCTGCAGGCTCCACCTGGGCAACGGTGGTTCTGTAGGCTCCACCTGGGCAACGGTGGTTCTGTAGGCTCCACCTGGGCAACAGTGGTACTGCAGAATCCACATGGGCAACGGTGGTGCTGCAGGCTCCACCTGGGCAACGGTGGTTCTGTAGGCTCCACCTGGGCAACGGTGGTGCTGTAGGCTCCACCTGGGCAACGGTGGTGCTGCAGGCTCCACCTGGGCAACGGTGGTGCTGCAGGCTCCACTTGCAGCTTGAATTCCCCTCCTAAAGGCCTCACCGTGGGGTTGTTGGGCTTCCTCCTCACGGAAGACACAGGCTGGGGCGCCAACCCATACTGCTCCCGGGTGCCGTCCACATTCCGGCTATCACCCGTCTCTTCGGTGGTCACCAGATTATTCCTGGTTGTTCAGCAAACCCTTTTTGAATGATAAGTACAAGTTGTGTCTACTGGTGATTTCCACAGAGCACCACAGGGAGAGGTCTACAGTATCTAGAGAGATGGCCTCCAAAAGACATTCAACGGTGTCAGAGGAACAGCCAGAGGTGGATCAGAGACGTGGACTGTTTGATGCGAAGATGCAACCTGTAGTAAAGTTGTACCGTATAGGTATGTGCTGTTTTGTTTACTAACTTACATAAAGGGATATTTCACTTTCAAAATAATTGTGGGTAATGTTATCGTCTACTCAGGCTTTTTGTGAACACTTTGGACAGTTTTGAATTTGCTCAATTCAGTATTTAGATATTTTATATTTATTTTTTATCAGACAAGCCCATTGTAACTTCAAACTCCATTTTAACCATCGTAGATACACAGAAAACACCCATCCCTGGTTCTAGTGACTGATATTGTCCTTCCTTAGAGAGGGACAGCCATAGCTGAATGGGTAGAGAGCCCGTCTAGGAAACAGAATGTACCACAGTGATGTTGTTAGGTCTGCAGTGGGTCCCAGATAAATTGTAATTGTTTGATATTATTGCATTCATACAAATGTAGTCAAGGTAGTCAAGTTCCTTTAAGGGAAATTAGGTCCTAATTTTGTATATAATTACTTAAAAATGGATCAAATCAATGGTATACAATACTAGCTCCTCGATCAGATAAAACGTCAAGTTTTCTGACGCGACTTCTTTAACATAGCGGCGGCGGCGGTGTGTGGCAGCGTGTGGTCACTGCCAAACGGCTTCTCAGATAGTCTATAATGTCATTGATACGATAAGAGCAACATTGCTTTTATTTAAAGCAACGTACAAAACGGACGGACTGGAAGCAAAATAAAACAAAAGAATGGCGGCGGCTAAAAAGAAAAAAGCTGAAGATCTGGAGGAGATCAAGGAGACGCTATACTCTCTGACAGGAGAAGTTGAGAAAGTGTCCAAACAGCAAGAAATGATAATGAACCTGGTGGAACAAATCACAGAACTAAAAAATCTGGTGAAAGAGAGAGGAGAAAATGTAGTTCCTGGAGAGTCGAGTGGATGACCTTGAACTATATACCCGAATGGAAGATGTGATTGTAACCGGATTGAAAACCACTCACAGGAGCTATGCGAGAGCTACGGAGACCGGCGGTAACGCCGCCGACTCTGACGAGCCCCCTCCAGAAGAACAACAATCACTGGAGCAGCAAGTCGTAGCATTCTTTGTGAGTAAAGAAGTGAATCTACAAAAAACAAAAATAACAGCAGTTCAATACCAGCCATAATACCAGCCATAATAGTGAGAGGAAAGTGGAGTGTACATGAATGAGCATCTCACTAAAAAGAACGCAGACATTGCTAGACACGCTCGTATGCTAAAGAAGGAAGGCAACATCCAGGCAACGTGGACGCGAAATTGTAAAGTCATGATAAAACTTAACGGAACACCAGAGGAAGCCAAGGTCGTCGTGATCAGGCATCTCCAGGAATTGGACGAATATAAAGAATGACTTTGACATTGACTGTGACGGACATGGAACATACCGGGAAACGGGGATGGCCAGTCAGGCTACGTTTAGCCGAAGTCACGTAAACAATCACATGGATTCAGATCGGAGAGGGACATCGATTCGGTATGCGAGGGTATATTGGAAAGGCACCAGGGTGAAGTCGCTAGCCGGTTTTGGAGCCGGAATAGTAGGCTTGCGCCACCGCTTGACAGCGGACTGGCGGACGGCCTGCGCAGGGACTAAGACTGGGGCTGATGGAACGGCACTGGAATCTAAAGGTATTTTAAAATGCAATGCATCGATCGTGTATGGAAACAAACTGCAAAACTTTAATGTAAAAAATGACAGAGACAATTGAACATTTATTCCCAATGGAGGATGATACAGAGTATAAACTGCACGACTTTGAATATAATGTTGATCCTGAAAATCATGTGTTTAATTCCATCAATGCCACCTGTGATTATTATACAGAGGAACAGTTTCGGGATAAGGTTGATTTACGTAACACATTTTCGTTAATACATTTCAATTGTAGGAGCCTTTACAAAAGCTTTACTCCAATCAATGATTTTCTGAACACTCTTAAAGGTAAATTCAAGTTGATAGCCTTGTCGGAAACCTGGATAGATAAGGAAAGGGGTTGTGACTTCCACATTGATGGTTATGAATTATACCACACAAATAGATCAAATAAGAAGTCAGGAGGCTTGGCACTCTTTGTGGACAATAAACTGGATTGTAAATCAGTCGAATACATGACAATGGCAATTGATGACCTAATGGAGTGTGTAACGGTGGAAATACAGATGGAAAAAAGGAGCAGTATAATTGTTACTTGTGTATATATATATATAGGAAACCTGGGTCAACGGTAGAAACATTCACAGAAACACTTGAAGATATATTAAGTAGGGTAAACGAAAACAAAACATTCTTTAACTGTGGAGATACCAATGTGGACCTCTTAAAGGTATCCAGCCATAAGGCATCATCCGAATATTTGGAGTCACTATACGGCAGAGGATTATACCCATTAATAACAAAGCCTAGTAGAATAACGGAAACATCTGCTACATTGATTGACCATATTTTTACCAACAGCTTGGAGAAGAAAATCATAAGTGGTTTGGTGATAAATGATGTCAGCGACCATTTACCTATTTTTCTTACATTAGAATGCCAAATTAAGAAGGACGAGGAGGAAAATGTGCCTAGATATATAAGAATAAGAAAGGATAATGCAATAAACATGTTCAGGGATGATCTTAGGCAGGTTGACTGGACGGGGGTCTATGTGAATGAGGTTAATGCAGCATATGAGGCTTTTTTAAATAAATACTTGGCACTGTATGAAAAATACTGTCCATTAGTTTTACATAAGCAAAAAAAAAACGGCAACAGAAAACCTTGGATAACAAAAAGCTTACAGAATGCATCTAAAAAAATTGTATAGAGACTATCAAATCTAGAACAAAGAATGCCGAAATGAAATAAAGCGTACAAGAATAAGTTCATATTAATTATGAGACTGGCCAAGAAAGATTACTATAACAAATTGTTGGATGCAAATAAAAATAACATTAAAGGTACCTGGAATATTTTAAACAAAGTAATGGGTAATAAACCAGTTTCCACAAACTTACCTAGTTCTGCACCAACTCCACTGGCTACCCATCAAATACCGCATAGACTTCAAGATCCTCCTCAACACATTCAATGCCATCCATAACCTCTCCCCCCCATACCTGTCTGATCTCATCCATATCAACACTCCCACCCGGGCACTCAGGTCTGCCTCCTCCACCAACCTCACTGTTCCCCCAGCTCGTTTGTCCACCATGGGGGGTAGAGCTTTCAGCCGCTCTGCCCCTCGCCTCTGGAACAGCCTTCCCCCTGACATTCGAAACATGGATTCACTCCCCACCTTCAAATCCCACCTCAAAACTCACCTATTCAGACAAGCCTATGCTCACCTTGAGTAAAGGTCTGCTGCAGGCCTTTGTGTTTATTTTAAACTTGCTTTATTATATTGTATTTCTTTTCTGTTTTGTTAGGCGACCTTGGGTGACCTGAAAGGCGCTATATAAATAAAATGTATTATTATTATTATTTCAATACTAATAATACAATTATAAAAGACAAGAACGAAATGGTGAACGAATTCAATTCTTTTTTTGTAAACATTGGACCAAATTTGGCAGACTTAATTGAAAATCATGATGAAACAGATTGGACAGGAAGTAGTAAAGTGTTGCAGTCTATGTTTGTGGGAAATGTTAGTGAACAAGAAATCCTATCTATGGTAACAAAGTCTAAAAATAAGACATCCACTGATTGTGATGGGTTAGACATGGTTATAGTGAAAAAGACAATTGATTGTATCATCAAACCCCTTTGTTATATTTTTAATTTATCCTTTCAGTCAGGCAACTTTCCAGATCGAATGAAAGTTGCAAAAGTTATTCCACTTTTTAAATCAGGAGATAAGCATAGCTTCAATAATTAAAGACCAGTGTCATTGCTCTCACAATTCTCTAAGGTGCTTGAAAAGATATTTGCACAAAAGTCTGATGCTTTTATTGAAAAGCATCAATTGTTGAGTGAATGCCAATATGGCTTTCGGCAAAATAGGTCCACAGCAACAGCTTTAATGAATATAATGGAGGAAATATCAACATCAACACATGAAAATAAATATACAATAGGGGTATTTATAGATTTAAAAAAAGCTTTCGACACCTTGAATCATTCAATTTTGATTTCTAAATGATACACATACGGCGTGAGAGGAATGGTACTGGACTGGATGAGAAGCTATTTAGACAATAGACAACAATATGTGCAGTGGGCAGGTAACACATCAGAGTGTATGAAAATTGAATGTGGAGTCCCTCAAGGTTCTGTTTTGGGACCCAAATTATTTAATCTATACATTAATGACATTTGTGACGTATCAGAATTATTACAATTTGTTTTGTTTGCAGATGACACAAATGTTCATTGCTCTGGATATGATTTAAATAAGTTAGCTGAGACCATTACACATGAAATGAAAAAACTCAAAAAATGGTTTGATGTAAACAAGCTCTCGCTGAATTTGGAAAAAACGAAGTTTATGGTTTTCGGAAATAGGAAAAAGGATGACCAGGTGGAATTATCCATAGATGGAGTGGCCATCGCAAGAGTATCAGAATTTCGGTTCTTAGGTGTAATAATGGATGACAAATTAACCATATAGCACAAAGAGCATTTTTATTTTAAACAAAGTGAAGCATGTGCTAGAAAAGGAAGCAATGCGAATATTATATGTTTCATTAATTTCTCCATATATTGTGCTGAAGTGTGGGGGAATACGTACATGACCACCACAAAACCATTATACTTATTACAGAATAGAGCAGTACGAATCATGCACAAAGTGCATTATAGAGATCACACAAATAGTCTATTTATAAAATCGAGAGTATTGAAATTTGAACATATCGTGAAGCTACAAACCTTATTAATTATGTTTAGTGCAAAAAGCAAAACATTACCAGTTCATCTACAACAGCTATTCGATCCTAGTTCAGAAAGTAGGGATAGTAGGAGGAAATTTGACTTCAAACATAAGTTTGCACGGACCACTCAAAGACTGATGTGTCCTTCGATAACAGGAATTTAAATATGGAATTATCTGGATGACAATTAAAAGGGTTGTACAAATGTTTGCCAATTTAAAAGAAATTACAAAAATCAAATATTTAGACAATATGAAGACGATGAATAGGTTAACTAGAGCTAGAGCTATCATTTATTGCACGTGTCATTGCTCAACTTCTTGCTTGTTTTGTTTTACTCTTGTTTTGTTTTTGTTTTGTTTGTTTTTTTGTTTTGTTTTGTTTAGATGTGTATGCGCCAATCAATAAAGTAAACTAAACTTTTAAGTGAAAAGGGGGCAGGTATTTATAATAATTTATTCTTCTTCCTGCTCCTTTTCGTCATAGGTGTATCAGATACATTATGAAAGACAAATGAATTATGAAAGATATTAATTGTTATCTATTATGATTTGTACTGTATTGTGTTACACTATGTGCGAAATAAAAATGAAATGAAAATGAAATGAAATGCTTTGAAAAACCCCTCTTGTATATGAAACCAAATACACACGATAAATCAAATAATGAATTGCATTTTTATAATGAATTGCATTTTCATAGCACTTTTCCAAGTGGTCAAAGCACTTTACAATTCATTCATACATTGGGAGGTGAAGCGGCGAACAGTCGACGCCAGGGTCCTCACTTCCCACATTCAGACACCAATGGTGGCGAGCTCACACCAACCAACTCATTGGAGGCAATGTAGGGTTCAGTGTCTTGCCCAAGGACACTTCGACATGTGGACAGGAGGAGCCGGGATTCGAACCGCCGACCCAGGGATCATTGGATGACCTGCTCTACCTCCTGAACCACAGCCGCCCACGATGAGTTCCAAACCTGTATTTAGATTGTGCGAGCATATGCAATATTTATTTTATCAAATCCAAGTCACAATACATTCATAGCCGTCAGGTTTTTCACATAACAATAAACACAGCAAACGGGCACATCGTGAAATAATTCCCCTGGGGCATGAGCCGAAGAGAATTATCCACGCGCGTTGTTTGGCTGATAAAAATTGGGATTGCGCGTGCCGTTGCTTATTCGGTAAAGGCATGCGAATAAAGCAAGGGCGCATAGATCCCAATCTATCAGACACACAACTGTAGCTCCGCTTAAATCAAAACCACATTGCAAGGAAAATTAAAACAAGAAGGAAAAGGGGAAAGAAAGATTACAAATAGTTTGTTTAAACTTCAAGAGAAAAGCTGGTGCACAGGGTTGTTGGTGAGCTAAGATAAATGAGAATAATGACACTGACTTCGCTGATGACATCGTGCTTATCAGTCAATCATTGGAGTCAATCGGTCAATCAAGAGCTCAGGCTCTCCTTCAGTCTCTTGAGCAGGCCTCCAACTGTGTTGGTCTTTATCTCAACGAGACGAAAACTGAATACATAAATATATGCAAATCCAACAATAACCACATTATAAAAACACTTAACAACACTCCTCTGAAACAGGTTGATGACTACAAGTATTTGGGTTCATATATATCTTTCAAACTAGGAAGGGTATGGCCTGGTCAGCCTGCAATGACATGCATAAGATCTTGTCATCCCAGCTTAGTAAGATGTTAAGTAAAAATATTTAGGATGACCGTTGAGCCGATTCTACTCTATGGCTCCGAGACATGGACACGTTCAAAGAAACTAGAGAAACGGTTGGATGCAAAATCTGTCTTGGAAGAGCCACCCATCGACTAATCTAATATACGGCAACCTTCCCCGTGTTTCTTCACTAGTCCGATCCAGAAGAACACAGTTTGCCGGCCACTGCTACAGAGCTGACAATGAGGTTATATCTTCCCTTCTTCTCTGGAGTCCTGCCTCAAAGCAGACCAGAAATAGAAAACTGTCGTTCCCTCATCGCTAGGGACACAGGCATCAGTAAGCAGGAACTGGGGATGGCAATGAAGGGCCGGAAAGTCTAGCGTGATATTGTGAAATCCACAATCTCGACTGTGGTCGAACAATGATGATGATTTTCTCTCATCTTGACAGACATGCATTGGTTGCATTGGTTAAACTCTTGCTTCAAGACATTCCACTGTTCAACACAACTGGCATAATATTCATTTCAGCATCTCAGGGCGTCAGGCTACACAAATCATGCATCAACTAAAGATTGAGACCTGGAGTCACCGCTACACACTATGATATGTATGACATGTTTGTTGAAAATTCCAACAACCTGTTTGAGTTTGTGCCAATTATGTTTTTCAGTTATCTTTTCTTTTTTTGTGTAGTGTTATTTTGTCATATAACTAAAAATACATTGCATGGATGCACCTGGGACGTATCCTCAGTGATGTATCCTGAGGTCAACGGGGTTTCGGGTCTACCATCATCATACCCCTCACTCAGGCGACCCAGCCGGGGTTGATCAAATCCCGACTTATGTCCCAGTAGCTACCCTCGATCAGTCCATCAGGGAATGAGAAAGGCCATACAATCCGTTGCTCCGGAACTACTCTGCCGGGACTGGGAGAACCAAATTCTGGCGCGTGGAAGGACTAGGCTCTGTGGGTTGACTCCCGTCCGGGCCCCTCCTACATCTCGCCAGGTCCACTCCTGCTCTCACCAGGCCCAGGACCTGTGCGTTGCACCAGACTCCCAGCACCAGGCACTTCATTCAGGAGTGGTGAATTATAATGGCCCTCCTAAAGGCCTCACCAAGGTTTGTTGGGCTTCCTCCTCACGGAGGACACAGGCTGGGGCGCTAACCCGCACTGCTCACCCAGGAGCCGTCTACATTCCGGCTGGCACCCGTCTCTCCGGTGGTCACCAGACTATACCCGGTTGTCAAAGTCTATTCCTATGAGTCACTATAAATAGAATACCTCAGACTCCCAGCACCAGGCACTTCATTCAGGAGTGGTGGTTTATATATCATAAACTTCTGTTGAACACTTGTTACTTAATTGTAACTATTTAAATGCAACATTATATTCAATACAAACAAAATATGCAGGACAAGTACAAGAATGACTCAAATGTCAAGCCCTGAAAACTATCTGTGATGATGTTCCTCCAAAATGAAAAGTTCAAACATTAAATGTTTTTCTCTCTTTGTCTTTTTTCTAGCCGTCCCACACCTCCCTGTGTGTAAAGAGGAAGTTGTCACTGAACAAAAGGAGAGGAGCTCCAGTCTGGTCCAGGAGGAACCACAACCACCACAGATTAAAGATGAACAAGAGGAGCTACTTCAAAGACCAATGGAGGCTGATGGGTCAACATTGACATTACAAGCAGTGAAAAGTGAAGATGATCATGATGATGAAAACAGAGAGACAGAGCCTGTAGCCGGCACCTCAACTGAACACATGAAAACACAAGCTGATGTAGAGGACTGTGGAACATCACAATCAACTAGTGACGACCAGCTCCTCTCTTCACACTGTTCTGAATCTGACACTGAAGACAGTGATGATTGGCAGGAGACCAGTGAAGGTCAGTCAACTTTAAACACACTGAAATCACACAAGAAACAACATGTGGAAGGACAAAGATTGTCGTTGAGCAGCAAGCTGTCCAAGGACCTGAAATCATCAAAACAAACTCACACCATGAGGAGCCACACAGGGAAGAAACGCTTTAGTTGTACAGACTGTGGCAAATGTTTTAATCGTAAGGAATATCTGACGAGGCACACAAGGACTCATACAGGGGAAAAGCCCTTCACTTGTACAGTTTGTGGTAAAGGCTTTATTCAGAGTGTTAATCTAAAAACACACATGAGGACTCATACAGGGGAAAAGCCATTTACTTGTAACGTGTGTGGTAAAGGCTGTACACGAAGTAGTGATCTAAAAACACACATGATGACTCATACAGGGGAAAAGCCCTTTACTTGTAACGTGTGTGGTAAATGCTTTGCTCAGAGTGTTAATCTAAAATCACACATGAAGACTCATACAGGGGAAAAACCCTTTACTTGTAACGTGTGTGGTAAAAGCTTTGCTCTGAGTAGTCATCTAAAATCACACATGAGGACTCATACAGGGGAAAAGCCCTTTACTTGTAACGTGTGTGGTAAAGGCTGTCTTAACATCGGTAATCTAAAAACACACATGAGGACTCATACAGGGGAAAAGCCCTTCACTTGTAATGTGTGTGGTAAAGGCTTTGCTCAAAGTGTTGCTCTAAAAAAACACATGAGGACTCACACAGGGGAAAAGCCCTTTACTTGTAACGTGTGTGGTAAAGCCTTTGCTAGGAGTGATACTCTAAAATCACACACAAGGACTCATGAAAGGGGAAAGCTCATATAGGCCGTGCTGCGAGGTCCCTTTTTGTTCGGTTTCGTTCCCGCGTCTTTGGCACTACGATTTCAATGCATATTTCCATAGACAATACCCTTCTGGACTCAGGGTTAAAAGTTATCCGCATAATATCCTGCAGTATTTTGTCACAAGCCAGAAATGTATATACAAGTGTATAACCAAAAAACGAAAATCTTGTGCTGCTGTTTTTGCTTGTAAAATGTGTTATATTGATTTTGGCAACACCAAATCTTTCTCAAATGTCATAAATACATATACCTAACATCTGAAACAAGTATTGGTGCCTTAGTTTACTCATATGTGAATCTAGATCATGAAATGTAGCAAATTTGTTATAGAAAACGCTTCAACTTAAGTGATTGGCACCTAGCACAATGAAACATACACATAGAACATGTAGCCAAAAGCTTATGTTTCATACATAAAAAATGTCACAACCTACTGGGTAATGAAAGGTAGAAAAGAAAAGCAGCCCACCTTGGCCCAATATGGCTGAAAATCTATCAAAATGTTACCACGCCCCCAAAATGGACAAGACTAAAAATAAATGCACTAAAGGTCAGAATTATTACAACATATGGTATGAAACATTTATACAAGTACCACAAAGTGTCACAGCATCTGACATTTGCACATCACCCCCCCCCCCCCCCCCCCCAGCTCAAGTGCAGTTAGTCAGTCTATTTGCCAGCCCATAGAGTCCCATTGTGAACCTAGACATGTTGAGTACACCAAAGTTTTATAGTACAAATGTTGATGTTATGTATGGGTCCCCAGCATGTAGAAACCGCCGGATGCTAACTTGCATATGTTGAACAATTATAATTAGCTTTAATGACCATAATCACCTAATGTATATGGACAAGATTTCAGCAATAGTCACAGGCCTTATGGATTTTTCTGCAGCAATCAATATTAAAAGGACTAAATTTGGCCCAGATGTAGTCCTGCTCTAATGATTTAGCTAGGGAACCCGAGCCAGTTACCTTCGGGGTCGCCATGGCGGCCAAATCCAATATGGCCGCCACATAAAACGCCTTCCTCACCAGCCATTTGCAGCATCCTGTTGCACACACTAAAATATCTGAGCCTTCTTGAGAAGAACAGAAGACCAGAGTAGTCAGACCAGTCCAACGACCTGTTCAGGTGCACTCCTAGAAACTTGTAGTTGTCTACATTCTCCACTACCTTAAAGGTGTAGTGAAATGAAAAATACGTTTTTCACACTTTTAGACCATCTCCGTGGTCATCATATGAGCATACCTAACAATGGATGCCAAAAAATTTCTCATTTTTGTGTGTTTTTATATCAAAAGTCAAAAGTATTTTTTTTATTACTTCCTGAAAACGAAAACGTGCTGCGTGATGACGTGTCGAGGCCCACATCGATAAAAGCCAATAAAAATTAAGCTCAACCGTATCCTCTCCATATGTGCGCATCCGTGCAGCACAGCTGCTATTGATTACAGAAATCCTCCGTTTTTATTCCCATTCCAGATAACATCCAGACAGTGTATTACTCGGTTTAAACTTGAGACCGTCTGAAACGTCAAAATAAAAATGTCCACCATTTCCGTTTCACTACGCCTTTAATATGTTGCTGGGAACCGGAGGTACACTCTTGGTCGTGCCATAGTCCACCACCATCTTCTTGGTCTTGCTAGCATTGAGCCAGAGGCTATTTGCCTTGCTCCAGTGCACAACCTCCGTAACCATGCGCGCTCAACAGTGTTGTTACCTGAGATGCAGGTGACAACTGACATGTCTTGTAGTTGAAGTGGAAGTCAGATGTTTATAGGGTGAACAGGTGACAGCACTGTGCCCTGGGGAGCGCCCGTGATGTTCACCAGCACCTCCGATAGTCTGAGATCCATGCCACCAAACCATGGTCCACCCCCATCAACGCAAGCTTCTGTAAGCAGTTGTGACTGGATAGTTCTGAAGACTCTGGAGAAGTCAAAAAGCATGATTCTAACTGCGTTGCCCATGGTGCCAAGGTGTGTGAATGCCCTGTTTAGCATGCAGATGATGACATCATCAAACCCAATGTCCACCTGGTATGTAAAAACTGAAGGGGGCCTACGTAGTCACTCACCATCGGTCACAATGCAGCAAGATTTCCACAGTTCCTCCCTGTCATCAGGGAGGGGCATATCGTTTGGATCAGCAGTTCTGGACAACCTGATCTCCATATATGCCTATACTATATTATTGCGACCACAGGTCGCATTTACTATGAAATTGCGCATTTTCCGTCAGTCAGTCAGTGTATCACTCAAAATCCCCATACATGGGGAAAGCCCCCATATATGGTGCCCAGGTCTTGTTGTGAGTGACATCATGTGACATCATCAGGGATGGAGATCCCTGATGATGTCAGAACCTGTTCTGACATTCCATATGTTGATCCTTCCCCATCCATCCTTCCTCTTCGATGTCTCCCTTTTGACTGATACCTGTCCGTGTAAACTCTAGATGGGCCTGCCCAAAAGTTATTAATGCAGCCCGTTAGGGTGAGGTCGCTTCTCGCCCTCAGACTTACTGGTATATGCTATACTATACTATACTATACTATACTATACTATACTATACTATACTATACTATACTATACTATACTATACTATACTATACTATACTGATATGCCAATATCTATGTATGGGTGTACATACTGTGTTTGAATCAGCGGTTCTGGACAACCGGATCTCCATATATGACTACACTAACACTACACTACACTACACACTACACTACACAGATACTGATACGCCCATACCCATGCATGGGCATATATACTGTAAGTAGTTCTGGACAACCGCCTATCCAATCAACTCGACACCGGACATATAAATGTCCCTGTGCTGGGGTCAGCAGCAACAGTTAGTTGGTCCTACTCCTACTCATACTCTTATCAATAGGAATGTACTGAACTCCATTACTTTCATTTTGTATTGTTTTAAATAAATTAAATGTGTAACATACAAAGGTTGCTTTTTTTAGGCTGTTCCTAAATGTGTTCTGGGTGAAAATGTTGAATACATTTTTTGGGTATAGTGGCCATAAAAACATATATATTAGAGTTTTCTGGATAGATGTACTCATAAATCGGAGCATTCGTTTTCACTTAGTGCCATCTTGTAAATATGCAAATTAAGGTTCCAGACACACTCAATCATAATTATAAGCATTCCAATGTGTTTGTAATGGTCAAAAAACATGACATAGACACAATGTTTGCATTTGTAGCTCATCTGGTTCAAATATTACAGCAAAACCATTTTAGGTATAGCAGCCAAGGATTTGGCCGCTATGGCGACCCCAAAGGTTGCCAGCTTGGGCGCCCTAGCTAAATCCAGATTCTGTGACACTTTGTGATACTTGAATAAATGTTTCATACCATATGTTGTAATAATTCTGACCTTTAGCGCATTTATTTTTAGTCTTGTCCATTTCTTTTGCATTATTCCAATTTAGGGGGCGTGGTAACATTTTGATAGATTTTCAGCCATTTTGGGCCAAGGTGGGCTGCTTTTCTTTTCTACCTTTCATTACACAGTAGATTGTGAAATTCTTTATGTATGAAACATAAGCTTTTGGCTAAATTAACTATTGTGTATGTTTCATTGAGCTAGGTGCCATCACTTAAGTTGAAGAGTTTTCTTTAACAAATTTGCTACATTTCATGATCTAAATTCACATGATTAAACTAAGGCACCAATACTTGTTTCAGATGTTAGGTATATGTAATTATGACATTTGAGAAATAGTTTGTGTTGCCACAATCAATATAACACATTTTACAAGCAAAAACAGCAGCACAAGATTTTTCGTTTTTTGGTTATACACTTGTATATACATTTCTGGCTTGTGACAAAATACTGCAGGATATTATGCGGAGAACTTTTAACCCAAAGTCCAGAAGGGTATTGTCTATGGAAATATGCATTGAAATCGTAGTGCCAAATACGCGGGAACGAAAATCATTTTCTAGGCACTTTTTCTTGGGTCGCAGCACGGCCTAATAGACACATGAGGACTCATACTGGGAGGAAACCCTTTAGTTGCAGTTAGTGCCAAATGCTTGGGTCAAAATGCACATCTGAGGATAATGAGGAGGAATCATACAGGGAAGAAGTGGTTAGTTGTAATAGTAATAAATGCATATTTTCCCCATTTGAGTTGACACATGATATAACATCATTCATTCTATTCCAGGATGACAATGACCGATAGATACTAAAGCAGTGGAATCACATAATCTGACAATAGAGCGTCACAGTCCCGCCCCTTTCAGAACGAAGAGGGCACCAGAAGAGAAGTTCCCATTCATTTCCCCATAGACGTATCAAAACGTATTTATTTAAAGACCTTTTAAGCCTCGGAAAAAGCCAACTCAGATTGTGACAAATCATGACAATGACAAAAAATGTTGGGCTGGACAAATAGTTAGCAATGAGAAAAACTCAAAGTGTTACCCTCCCCTTTTTTTCTTCGAATTTGTTTGGCCCAATTATTTTTTGTTTGTTATTATTTGTCACCATCCGAATTTAAAGACCACCACAATTTAGTTTCTTGTTATCTTTTTGTATGTAAAACCTATATAAACATGGCAGAGAAAGTTTTTGTCTTTGGTAGATTATTTCTCTATGGTAACACTGTTTAATTATACCGTTGGATGTTTCAGACGTTATACCTTTATACGTTTGGAAACTCAAAACAATTCAATGGCAACAGAAGGTTTGGCATTGGCAGAGATTTGTCACATTTGTTGTGGGTGTATCCCACACATACTAGCATGTTCATTGTCAGCGTGTAGATTCATAAACCAAGTGTGAGGCTATGTTAACACATTTTCCTGCACATTGGATTTGTTTCTTCAGTATTTTGTTTCTTTCTGTTTTATTTTTTTTCAGGATTTGGAAAGTGAAAGTGGTTAAATGTACTAACAAGAGCTTGTGACTAAATAAATAACTATTTTGCGTCTGTTGGAATGAAGGTTCTTTCATATTCTGCAAACTGCCTACAACTGCTACAGTTTTTCTCATTTTTATTTTATTTTTTTCTTTAACCTGTACTACCTATACTCAAGGTATTATTATTTAAATACATCCATTATTATTATTTGTTGTTATTATTATTGTTATAATTATTTGGGGTCAAGTCCGATGGGGCAAAGATGCCTTATTGTTCGTACAGCAACGCAGATCGGCTGAGGCTGCCAAAACTTGCAGTTCTGGCTTAACTGTGCAGTCGTTTTTTGCAAAACTTGGCAATATGGTAGAGGGCTATGCTACTTTAAACGGTGAGGCCCACAGCCATTGGCCAAAGGGTGGCGCTATAGCACTCAAGTGAAAATTCGAATATAAAAAATGTATAGCTCAGCGGACTTCCTCTTTACCAAGCGTTTCCACCTTGTAGGTTCTGCCTCGCGTAGAACATACACGCCCGTTTAATCTAACGTGATGATGCTTATGGTCGCTATCGGAACACGTTACTAACATGTTTCAAATGGACAGATCTACAAGATAACAGTGTGTCTGTTGTGCACCGCGTTACACTTGTAGATCAGCTTATTTTGGCAAGCAAGCCCCTATCCGATGGATCCACTGGTTAATAAAGTAGCAATCTGTAGGATATCCTTTTCTCACGTATAATGAGAAAGAAGTTAATTTATTTAAGTTTGACCTCAAGACTAAAGGCTAATACAACTTGGCAAGAATATTATAAAAGCCATTTTTATTGAACAATTGCTCACTCACTCCCCTTTGCAGTATGTATGTATGTAGTGTTTTGCAGGTAGCGGGGATTGAACCCCAGTCTCCCACTCGCCAGACAGACACACAACCTGTTGTGCCAACAGGGCTGAGCCTGATTGGCAGGGCTGTTGTGGGCCGGGTCTTGATATCTTTCATCAGAGCTTATGATTATTATTTGATTAATATCATATCACTGTCGTATGTCGGAATGACTGGGGAAATGGATCAAATCTGGACACACAACACAGCTATAATTTCTTTGTCGGATTGTAAGTCCACTGATGCGTTCTTGTGATGATATGTCGTCATGAAATATTAAATGATTCACAGGACATTTGGAGTTACAGAGGCATGCATGTCTGGCGTTCATGTTGTGATCAATATACAGTAGCCTACAGTATAGCCCTATTGGCCCCACAGCCGATCAGCCTAAGTTTTAAGCCATGCTCTGCAAGCCAGCTCTCCTCCAAAGGTGAGATATGAGCAGGCAGCCTCATTGGGAACAGATGCACGACCATTTTGTCATGGTATTTATATAAGTCACACATTCTACAAGCTTTGAACTGAGCAGATTGAGCAGATTGGCAAAAACATATTTAAATGGCCACATTTTGCATTTCACCATAGTAAATGCTACTTTCATGGACTGAAGAGGGCAGTTTTTTTACAGACGGGTAAAAGGGCAGGGGCTGAAGCCTATGCACGTGCCTTCCTTTTCTTAGCGGTCACCAGCGGACCTAGAATACAGTACGACATGAAGTGACCACATTTATACTCCTGTTCACTGTGAGAAGTGTTTTGGGGGTCTTCTCCTGGCTGGCAGGCCGGCCGGAGGATTGACATTAAAGATGTGGATTGATCCATCATGACATTCTTCCTCATTCTTTTCCTCCGTTATGTTTGTTTAGTCCGACTAGCTCCAGGCTATCTAGACTCTTCCTTATCGCTGTAATGGCAGCTCTGCTAACACAGTCTATACAGAGTAGCCTATCTGGTATTTTTGTAACCTCCAAAATAAAAACTAAAAACAAGAAAAAAATATATTATGAGACCATCACTGCGTCAAATGTAATTTTTTTTTTTTTAAATTTACAGAAAATATACAATATTCAAAATTGGCCAAATCGTCACCTATCTAAGAAAGAATTAGAAATTAATTTTCACAAGTTATTAAGGGGCCAAGCTAAATGGCATATGGTCCCTTATTGTAGTTGTCGGTTTTTAAGGGGCCGCGCCCGAAGTGCCTGGCCCCTTAAAAACAAATTTGCATTTCTGGCTTAACCGTGCAGTCGGTTTTCGTGAAAATTGGCAATATGGTAAAGGGGTATGCTAAACGGTGAGAACGCAAAGCCCATGTCCATTGGCCAAAGGGTGGTGTTATAGCACTCAATCAAAAATGCAAAATTTGAACAGGTATAGCTCCGTTTGACCGTCAACAATAAAACTTGGATAGACATATGCGTCTCCTCGTGTCGAACAACTTTCGTGTTCTGACTTTTGACCTCTGACCCTGGCTAATGCTGCATTCACATGGAATCAGGCAAGCAGTAGATGGCAAACCGTAAGTCATTTTAGTGGACGGGAGCAGGACGGTAAACGGAACAGGACGGCACGGCAGCCTGGCAGCCAGATCCGGTGACGGTAGCGGCAGACGGCATCAATGTTAAAATATTTAATCTTTTTACCGTGCCGTCCAGCAGGTTTTGTCGTTTGCCGTCTACCGCTTGCCCGATTCCATGTGAATGCAGCATTAGATCACCCACTATTTTGAATTATACATATTTTCTTATGTCAGCGCTCCAGGCCAAACCATGCAGTTGTTTTTCACGAAATGTGGAAATATGTTAGAGGGCTATGTCACCCTGCTTAGACACAAAGCCCACAACCATTGGACAAAGGGTGGCACTGTAGCACTCGATTGAAAATCAGGCATAGCTCATGAACCACCAGCTGATGAACCACCAGTAATAATTACTAGGTAATTAGTACTAATACATAGATAATAATTTAGACTACCTGATGTTGGTGTCCAGTTATCGGTGGTGGACAAAGTAGCCTACGTATGCTCAAGTATTCCTTTTAATGACAAATTAGTGAAATTACAAAGTACCTTTTCCATTTAATATCAATGCATCATGGATTCAAATTGTCAAAAGTGTGCAAATAGCTTGTCTGTCTGTCTGTCTGTCTGTCTGTCTGTCTGTTGTCACAGCCCCTGTAGTTGGCCTACTAGGGCCTGTGTGTATTCCTATAGGCCTAGGTCTTTGCTTCCCACAGGTCCTGAGCAATTGCCAATCAGTGCATTGGGAGCACCTGGCCAGTGGTCCCAGTGTGTTCTATAAAGGGCTGGGAGTTGGCCGGCCTAACTCAATTAAATTCAATTCATAGGAGCTTTATTGGCATGAGAAAACATAAATACAAACGTTTACATTGCCAAAGCAAAAGTGGAACAAAACAATCAAGATAAAACAATACAATAAACATGTAAACAGAGCTGTGTTATATTAACACTTTGAGTGAGACTATAAAAGATTGTTCATTTTCTGTCAGAGATAGTTAGCCTATACATCCGAGACGTTTTATACTTTTGAAAGTTAACAGCAGTATTTCAATGTTTTAAACATGTTGTTTAGGCCTAAACATTTGGTGGTTTTCAAACTCTCCTTGGGTGATTGTAATCTGTGCAGGGAAGTACATGTCTCTGATGTCTTGGTACAGTGGACAGACGGTTAGGAAGTGTAGCTCAGTCTCTAGCTCGTTTTGTGTGCAGTGTGTGCATAGTCTTCTCTTGGGAGCCAGGTCTCTCTCTCTCTCCTTCCATGAGAGCAGCAGCATTTGTTTGCAACATTCAACACCCTACATTACATTTACCACAAATCCACTCACTTACACTACTGATCTACTGATTAACACAAGCCACTTAATACTTTAGTAGCCTATTGTTTGATGCATACGTTTATTATATTGTAAATCAATATTGGTTTGTGCACTTTTAAACAGCTGTGTGTCTTCCTCCCTTGTTATGGCCCAAGAGCCAGGTCATAACACTATCTATCTATCTATCTATCTATCTATCTGACAGTTACACACCTCCACCACCAGGGGGCGAAAGGCATTAAGGCAACAGTGCCTGGATTCTTTATTGCGCATGCGTGGAAACTTTGACCCGGTCGGAAGTACTTGTTTGCATCACGTGGCCACGCCATTTGTTTTCCACGGTAATGTTGTTGAACAAACATGTTGTCGTACCTCTCGGGAATTGTTGATATTTCTGCCTTCATTACACATTCTATATTACAGTAGGAACATAAAGCTTGGTGGAAATGTCTCCTAAAGGACGTGAAAAGCGTCAAATGGAGTCTGTACGGCTGAAGATAAATGAACAGCTAGCGTCGGTGGGAGAGGAGATATTGTTTGTTGTGGACAAACAGCAGCGTGGCGCTGCTGATGTTTGTAGTGTGGAGCTCAGCGTCAGAGTGTTTGTGTTGGAGCGCCTCAGCGCGGTGGGAGAGTTCATGGTCAAACTCTTCCAGAGAGAGATGGACACACTAGAAACTCTGCTGGAGACACAAAACAAACGGCTGGACATTGATTTTGATATGGACATCGATCTACACACTGCAGGTTAGTAGACTCTGAACAACACCAGCTTAGCTACAAGTAGCATTAAGCTAGCTGAACTAAACTACATTTACCAGTAGTTATACTAGCCCTGGAATGTCTGTGATCATACAGGCAGCGGTGGCCGAACGGATAGCGGAGCGGTCTTGATACCGGAAGGTCGCCAGTTCGAATCAGCTGTCCGACACGTTCAAATTACCACCGCTGAAGTGCCCTTGAACAAGGCATTGAACCACTACGATGAAATGTTCTATGAGCAGGGCCTGGCTGGAAACAAGTTCTTGAGCTTAGCCCAGATACCCTGGGTAAATATAGTAATCATTTCATTTAATTTCATTTCACATAAATTACATATTCCTGTAAACACAGCCATAGATCGGATGCCTCTGCTCCCAGTGAGCAAGGAGACATGGGCGGCATAAATGTGCTCCACGCTCTGTTTGTACCCAATACATAATTCCAAAGACGTGGAGTGAGATATTGTCCTCTAGTTTCACATCCATGTAAAAGTTCAGGCAGAAAACGCTTGTTTATTCAAATATCTGATCTTTTCAAACATCTCTCATATATTTTCCCGGGCTGCACACGGACAACATTTTCTCAGGGCGAGGGGTCCGGAATGACAGCTGGACTTCCATGTATGACAGTCACTCGCAGGACAGGGTTTTCTGCTGCAGCCTAGGCTCCAGAGTCACAGGCACGGTGCGCACAGTGCCTTTTAAATCCATTCTCTGCAGCTGCAAGAAATGTATATCAAACCAAAAGAGCGCGTTTCATAAGGGCGTATTATATTCTAAAAGACAAGTGTAGGTTACATTAATGATGATAAAAAAAACTTCGGCCACATCAGTGAAATAATGTCCGATGTCGGGCATCGGTGCCTAAAATTACGGATACATCGGTGAGACCGATGTCAGGCTCTACTCACAACGCCTTGCTCTGCCAGGCGTTGTGAAGAGATTCAAGACACTTCTTTTTTAAATGATGGTTATCCTGACAAAACAAATAGGAGAATAAATGTCATCTTTGAGTTGACAAAAGCACTTTGAGTTCCTCTGCTGATCCTACTGTTATATACTGTATAGTGTATGGTCTTGCTATAATGATCATGCCATGGTTTTCCTATAGCCTATACTATATCAGGACAGGAGATGGTGCTGTTGGCAGTTTGCCAGGTTCCTATGGTCATGTTAAATGGGTTCACTTCCAGGTTGCCTAGGGTGATGGAGAAAAGTAGCCATATTGAATCCCACATGGTTTCTGTATTGTTTGATCTGCAAATCTGATATAAAGCGTCAAAGACATAAAGACTGAGTTTGTGCCTTTCTTGATGTGAAGTTACCACATCTTTTTGGCGACGAGGTAAACTGGATTACTTTCTTTTGCTCAAGCTGGATGATGTTTGTGCTCAAACTGGATGAGTATGAGCAGCAGTAGCAGTGACTCGGCAGAGGACGAGCAGAACGGAGACGTGGGACAGAACGTGGCAGTGGCCGGCGAGCAGCGTGTTCAGATGGCAATGTTCGGAGCTATTAGTGAGTTTGTGGAAGGAAACGAGGACTGGACGGAGTATGAGGAAAGGTTGGGACACTTTTTCTCTGCAAATTACATTACTGAGGAGGCTAAAAAGCGCTCCATTCTCCTGAGTGTGTGTGGGGCGAAGACTTATAAGTTGATAAGGAACTTGGCCACTCCACGGAAACCAGGAGATATTTCCTATGATGATATTGTCCGGCTCGTGGCAAACCACCACAACCCAAAGCCCTCTGTGATTGTGCAACGGTTTAAATTCCACAGCCATTTCAGAAGGCAAGGCGAGTCAGTGTCTACCTTTGTAGCCGAGCTACGGCAGCTATCTGAACATTGTGATTTTGGAGCAGTGCTAGATGACATGCTCCGTGACAGATTAGTATGCGGCATTAGTGATAACGCCATTCAGCGCCGCCTGCTGGGGGAAACGCCACCATTGACTTTTCAAAAAGCCTTTGACATTTCCCAGGGCATGGAAATGGCTGCCAATGATGTGAAGGATATCCAAAAAGGAAATGGATCACAGGCAGGGGCAGTGTACCAAGTCAGGAAAGAGACTGGTAAGTCAGCAAGGCGGGTGGAGTGTTTTAGGTGTGGGGGTCCACACTATGCTAATGACTGTAAGTTTAAAGATGCTGTCTGTCATGCATGCAATAAGAGGGGCCACTTGGCGAAACGGTGCAGGGGCTCTAAGGGGAGAGTTAAGCCTGGGGGGAGGAAACCTCAGCAGTCCCAGGGCCGGGCACCCACACACCACCTAGAAGGCCACGTGTTCATATAATATGTATGGCGTGGAAACAGATGAGGAACCACCTGAGCCGTATTATGCTACTGTCACTGTTAATGGGCGGGGCATTAAGTTTGAAATTGATTCAGGAGCTACGGCCTCAGTCATAAGTGAGGAGACCTACAGGGCGTCATGGGGGCCGAGTCTGCCTCCTATCAGGCCATCAAAGCTCAAGCTCAGGACTTACACGGGACAGCCCATACCTCACTTGGGGGTCATATATATGGACATTGCAGCTGAAGGTCAGAGAACTACAGCCAGGCTGGTGATAGCCACAGGGAGCGGGCCTAGTCTGTTGGGCCGTGATTGGCTTCGCAAACTCCGCCTAAATTGGCATGAAATTAAATATGCCCGCACACACTCAATGGAGGACATTCTGCAGCGCTACAGTGATGTGTTCAAGGACGAGCTGGGCACACTGAAGGGCGTGGCAGTGAAGCTACATATGGACACTGATGCCAAGCCACGTTTTTTTAAGCCCAGGCCAGTACCTTTTGCTATGAAAGGTATTGTGGAGGAGGAACTGAACCGTCTGCGTCATCGAGCCTGTTCAGTTTTCCAGGTGGGCGGCTCCTATTGTTCCAGTATTAAAGGCAAGGATATGTGGGGACTACAAGCTGACAGTGAATCAGTGCTCTACGCTGGAGGAGTATCCAGCTCTTCACGAAACTGGACATGAGCCATGCCTATCAACAGTTGCTGCTGGACGAGGAGTCAAAAGAGTTTGTCACAATCAACACACACAAGGGGTTATTCAAGTACAACCGCCTAGTGTTTGGAGTGGCGTCCAGCCCTGCCATTTTCCAAAGAACCATGGACACTTTGCTGCAGGGCATTCCGCATGTGGCCGTGTTTCTTGATGACCTCTTGATCACGGGGGCCACGGAGCACAAGCATTTGGCCAACCTAGAGCAGGTGCTGAAAAGGATGCAGGACGCCGGCCTGCGGTTGAAACGTTGCAAGTGTGTGTTCATGGCACCCAGTGTGACCTACCTAGGTCACAAGGTCACAGCAGAGGGGCTCTGGCCCTTGGAGGACAAAGTGCGAGCCATTAAAGAGGCGCCAAGTCCCAAGTCTGTACCCAAACTCAGATCGTTTCTAGGTCTGGGTGTGACCCTGGACGATCAACTGACGTTCTCGGCAAACATCGCATCAGTGACAAGGTCCTGCAGATTCCTCCTCTACAACATCAGGAGGATTCGCCCCTTCCTCACGGAGAAGGCAGCCCAGGTGCTCATCCAGGCTCTCGTCATCTCCCGCCTGGACTACTGCAACTCCCTCCTTGCTGGTGCTCCGGCATCTGCCATCAGACCTCTGGAGCTGCGGCTCGTCTGGTGTTCAACCGCCCCAAGTTCTCCCACACAACCATCCTTCTCCGTTCTCTACACTGGCTCCCCGTAGCGGCTCGCATCCAGTTCAAAACCCTGGTGTTAGCCTATAGGGCAGTGAAAGGAACAGCTCCTTCCTACCTCCGGGCTATGGTCGATGCCTACACCCCTGCCCGACCACTTCGGTCTGCCACCTCGGGGCGACTGATTGCCTCGTCACTCAAGGGTCCTTCTGGCCGATCCACACGGTCACGACTCTTTTCTGTTCTGGCCCCACAGTGGTGGAATGAACTTCCCACTGATGTTAGGACAGCAGAGTCACTGCCCATATTTCGCCGCAGGTTGAAAACCCACCTCTTCAGGAAACACTACCCTTCCTCTCTGCCTGACCTACTTGTTGTTAACTAGTTGTACGAAGGCTTGTTTTCTATTGTTGTATTGTTTATTGGATCTTGTTTAGTCGATACACTTAATTGTTTTAGCTCATGCTCATTTGATTTAGCTATTTTGTCTCATCTGTTTAAGGAAATAGGTAGCTGATATATTGCACTTTTACCTTAGCGCTAGGTATACTCTTGGTTGCTTGTTTTTGCAGAAAATGCACTAAAGACTTCTGGTGATTAGTAGTTTTTGTTCCCTACCTATGTTGAATACACTTATTGTAAGTCGCTTTGGATAAAAGCGTCTGCTAAATGACTGTAATGTAATGTAATGTAATAGTTAATTACTATGGAAAGTTCTTACCGGACCTCTCAACAGTCCTGGCCCCACTGTACAAGCTGCTGCATAATGACACAAAGTGGCAGTGGGGTGAAACACAGGAGAGAGCGTTTAGAGAAGTGAAAGCGCTTCTCCACTCAACAAGGTTACTCGTTCACTATGACCCAGCCAAGGAAATCACGCTTTCCTGTGATGCCTCGCCCTATGGCGTGGGGGCCGTCCTCTCCCATATAATGGAGGATGGATCTGAGAAGCCTATTGGTTTCGCTTCCCGCACCCTGACCGCGGCCGAGAGAGGGTACTCACAGTTGGACAAGGAGGGGCTGGCTATTGTGTTCGCTGTGAAACGGTTTCATCAGTACCTGTATGGCCGTCCATTTACCATCTATACAGACCATAAACCCCTGATGAGCCTGTTCAGCGAGACTAAATGCATCCCACCGCATGCCTCAGTGAGAATACAGCGTTGGGCCCTCACCTTGTCCGCTTACCAGTACACTATTGTGTACAGAGCAGGTAAAGATAATTCAAATGCTGATGCACTGAGTAGACTGCCTTTACTTGATACACCTGCTAGTTCGTATGTGCCACCCGAGACTGTGTTTTCCTTGCAGAGAGTGGCAGAGACACCTGTGAAGGCAGCCCAGATCAGACAGTGGACAGATAGAGATCCAGTCCTATCTCAAGTTAAGACGTTCTTGTTGCAGGGTTGGCCCAGTGAGGTGGAGAGTGAGGCTCTCAAACCCTATGCAAAACGCAAGACAGAAATGAGTTTGCAAGATGGATGCATTCTGTGGGGGGGCGAGAGTGGTCGTGCCACCCCCGGCTCGTCCACGGATTGTGGAGGAGATACGAGACTCATCCAGGTGTGTCTCGGATTAAAAGCTTTGCAAGGTCCTACGTCTGGTGGCCGAAAATGGATCTGGAGCTGGAGTACAAGGTGAAATCATGCACACAATGCCAGATCAACCAGAACATGTCACCACCAGCACCGCTGCACCCATGGGAGTGGCCAGACCGGCCATGGTCTAGGCTACATGTGGACTTTGCAGGCCCGTTTATGGGGCAGATGTTCTTTATAATGGTAGATGCCCATTCCAAGTGGATAGAGGCCCACATCATGAGCAACATCACAGCCCCCGTCACCATAGACAAACTCAGGCAAGTGTTTGCAGTTCATGGTTTGCCTGATTCTCTGGTGAGCGATAATGGCCCGACGTTCACCAGTGAGCTGTTCAATGATTTCATGCAGCAGAATGGCATTCGTCACATCCGGACGGCTCCTTTCCATCCTGCTTCAAATGGTTTGGCAGAGAAAGCTGTTCAGACAGTGAAGGCGGGCCTGAAGCGGTTGACAGGAGACTCCATTAGCACCAGGCTGTCACGTTTCCTGTTTAATTACCGCCTCACTCCACAGACAACAACTGGACGCACACCAGCAGAGATGTTGATGGGGCGTCGGCCCAAGTCAAAACTGGACCTGCTGCGTCCAGACCTGAAGGCAAAGGTGGAGAGAAAACAGGGGAAAATTAAGGAAGGACATGATCAACATGCCCGAGAGAGACAGTTGAAACCAGGTGACAATGTCTATGTGAAGGACTTTAGCCATAACAACAACCAGAAATGGCTGCCTGGGGTCATCCATAGGCAGAGTGGTCCAGTCTCACATGTTGTCAAGCTGAGGGACGGACGGGAGTTCCGCAGACATCAAGATCATGTGCGCCTGCGTTATGATGCAGGTCCAAACACAGAGACAGTCACACAGTTGCCGTTGGTGAGTTACCCTATTGAGGGAGCAGGCGGAAACATGCCTGTACCGGAGAGAGAGACACTGGCAGAGGTGCCTATGCCCCCTGAACAAAATGACAATTCTTCCACACATGCACAGGCCCCTCTCTTGCCCCCATCACCAGTCCCTCCAAAACCACCTACACCAGTGACTGTGAGAACACCTGTAGTGCGCAAATCACAGCGTGCTCGTAAACCTCCCGACAGACTGGTTCTTTAAGTGTTTATTTTTGAATATTGTGGGGTGAAAAAAAGAAAAAAAGAAAAGATGCACTTGTATATGATGGGGGTGTGTAAATATTATGTATGCACTTGTAGATGGGTAAAGCAAAGGAAAATAAAAATGTTTTTGTCTTTTTGCAGTTTGAGGTTGAAATCTAAGGGGGGAGAAGTGTTATATACTGTATAGTGTATGGTCTTGCTATAATGATCATGCCATGGTTTTCCTATAGCCTATACTATATCAGGACAGGAGATGGTGCTGTTGGCAGTTTGCCAGGTTCCTATGGTCATGTTAAATGGGTTCACTTCCAGGTTGCCTAGGGTGATGGAGAAAAGTAGCCATATTGAATCCCACATGGTTTCTGTATTGTTTGATCTGCAAATCTGATATAAAGCGTCAAAGACATAAAGACTGAGTTTGTGCCTTTCTTGATGTGAAGTTACCACACTACCTTCTCTCTCCTCCTTCTGTCTGTGTGTAAAGAGGTTTCATCTGAATATGAGGAGAGGAGATCCATTCTGGCCCAGGAGGAACAACAACATCCACAGATTAAAGAGGAAGAGGAGACTGGTGAGTCAACTTTGACATTACTACGTAGGAAGATGTGGTGCAATACTCTCTCAGGTAAAACACAATGATGTTTGTATTAGTATTATTCTAACAAGACAGAAACTGTAAGGATACAAATATAGTTTGGTAACTCATGGTCCCCTAAAAGACACAGACACACAGCATGTTTCCGCTTGTGCCACTACATAAGTATAGAACAACAAGTTTGAACCCATAATCATGTTTAGCTATTAAGATATTTGTGCGTGAGACTTTTAAGATTTTAAGCACGAGACATGGTACTCGTCCACTCAAAGGGTTAAGTGATCTGTCCAGGAAGGTTCTAATCATCAATCAGCACCAGACACTTCATTCAGGAGTGGTGGATTCTTGAGCCACAATGGTTCTGCAGGCTCCACCTGGGCAACGGTGGTGCTGCAGGCTCCACCGTTGCCCAGGTGGTGCTGCAGACTCCGCTTGCAGCTTGAATGGCCCTCCTAAAGGCCTCACCGTGGGTGTGTTGGGCTTCCTCCTCACGGAAGACACAGGCTGGGGCGCCAACCCATACTGCTCCCGGGTGCCGTCTACATTCCGGCTTTCACCCGTCTATCCGGTGGTCACCAGACTACTCCTGGTTGTTCAGTTGTTCAGTAAATCCTTATTGAATGATAAGTACAAGTTGTTTTTACTGGTGATTTCCACAGAGCACCACAGGGAGAGGTCTACAGTATCTAGAGAGATGGCCTCCAAAAGACATTCAACGTTGTCAGAGGAACAGCCAGAGGTGGACCAGAGACGTGGACTGTTTGATGCAAAGATGCAACCTGTAGTAAAGTTGTACCGTATAGGTATGTGCTGTTTTGTTTACTTACTTACATAAAGGGATATTTCACTTTCAAAATAATTGTGGGTATTGTTATCGTCTACTATATTTATTTTTATCAGACAAGCCTATTGTAACTTCAAACTCCATTTTAACCATCGTAGATACACAGAAAACACCCATCCCTGGTTCTAGTGAATTATATTGTCCTTCCTTAGAGCAGGGGTTCTCAACCTGTGGGCCGGGACCCCTCGGGGGGTCGCCAAATTATTTTGGGGGGTCCCCAAATTATTACAAAAAAAATAATCTTTTTTTTGCAACTGAATGGCTGGAAAATGGAAATGAAGAGTTTACATGGTACACATAGTGCATGCATACACCTCCCTAATGATTATATCTGGTTTCAGTATTTATTTATGGTGTATTGTCTCTATTATTAAGGTTATTGTAGCAGTCAATTTATATTGGGGGTCGGGAGGGGGCGGGGGTCCCGAGACATTGCTAAAGCATTTCCGGGGGTCCCCGGCCAAAAACCCCTGCCTTAGAGGGGGACAGCCATAGCTGAATGGGTAGAGAGCCTGTCTAGGAAACAGAATGTACCACAGTGATGTTGTTAGTTCTGCAGTGGGTCCCAGGACCCACGGGTGGGAGTCCTAGTAAAAATGGTATATATATTTTTTGTAATTTTTTGATATTATTGCATTTATACAAATCATGCATCAATTCAAGATTGAGACCTGGAGTCACCACTACACACTATATGTATGACACACTCAAAAATCATTGTATTATTGGAACATGTTTGTTGAAACTTCCAACAACCAGTTTGAGTTTGTGTCAATTGTTTCAGTTGTCTTTTCTTTTTTTCTTGTAGTGTAATTTTCTCATAACCTTCTGTTGAACACGTATTACTTATTTGTAACTATTTAAATGCAACATTATAATCAATACAAACAAAATATGTCTTCTAAAATCTTTACTTGGACAAGTAAGTAAATGTTCTTGTCCAAATGAGAAGTGGCTCAAAAATGTAATGTCAAGCCCTGAAAACTGTCTTTGATTAGAAATGGAGAAGATGATGTTCCTCCAAAAATGCAAACATTAAATGTTTTTCTCTCTTTGTGTCTTTTTTCTAGCCGCCCCGCACCTCCCTGTGTGTAAAGAGGAGGTTTTCACTAAACAACCGGAGAGGAGCTCCAGTCTGGTCCAGGAGGAACCACAACCACCACAGATTAAAGAGGAGCTACTTCAAAGACCAATGGAGGCTGATGGGTCAACGTTGACATTACTAGCAGTGAAAAGTGAAGATGATCATGATGATGAAAACAGAGAGACAGAGCCTGTAGCCGGAACCTCAACCGAACACATGAAAACACAAGCTGATGTAGAGGACTGTGGAACATCACAACCAACTAGTGACAACCAGCTCCTCTCTTCACACTGTTCTGTATCTGACACTGAAGACAGTGATGAGTGGCAGGAGCCCAGTGAAGGTCAGTCAACTTTAAACACACTGAAGTCACACAAGACAAAACATGTGGAAGGACAAAGATTGTCTTTGAGCAGCAAGCTGTCCAAGGACTTAAAATCATCAAAACATATTCACTCCATGAGGAGCCACACAGGGAAGAAACGCTTTAGTTGTACAGACTGTGGCAAATGTTTTAATCGTAAGGCAAATCTGACTAAGCACTCAATGATTCATACAGGGGAAAAGCCCTTCACTTGTACAGTTTGTGGTAAAGGCTTTATTCATAGTGGTGATCTAAAAACACACATGAGGACTCATACAGGGGAAAAACCATTTACTTGTAAAGTGTGTGGCAAAGGCTTTGCTATGAGTGGTCATCTAAAAACACACATGATGACTCATACAGGGGAAAGGCCCTTTACTTGTAACGTGTGTGGTAAAGGCTGTCTTCACATCGGTAATCTAAAATTACACATGAGGACTCATACAGGGGAAAAGCCCTTTACTTGTAACGTGTGTGGTAAAGGCTTTGCTTCGGGTGGTGATCTAAAAACACACATGAGGACTCATACAGGGGAAAAGCCCTTTACTTGTAACGTGTGTGGTAAAGGCTTTGCTCAGGGTGGTGATCTAAAAACACACATGAGGACTCATACAGGGGAAAGGCCCTTTACTTGTAACGTGTGTGGTAAAGCCTTTGCTATGAGTGGTCATCTAAAAACACACATGAGGACTCATACAGGGGAAAAGCCCTTTACTTGTAACGTGTGTGGTAAAGGCTTTGCTAGGAGTGGTCATCTAAAATCACACACAAGGACTCATGAAAGGGGAAAGCCCATAGACACATGAGGACTCATACAGGAAGGAAACCCCTTAGTTGCAGTTGGTGCCAAATGTTTGGGTCAAAATGCACATCTGAGGATAATGAGGAGGAATCATACAGGGAAGAAGTGGTTAGTTGTAATAGTAATAAATGCACATTTTCCCCATGAACCCATTTGAGTTGACACATGATATAACATCATTCATTCTATTCCAGGATGACAATGACAGATGATAGATACTAAAGCAGCATCTGACAATAGAGCGTCAAAGTCTCGCCCCTTTCAGAACGAAGAGGGCACCAGAAGAGAAGTTCTGATTAATTTCCCCATAGACATATCAAAGCATATTTATTTAAATACTTTTTAAGCCTCGGAAAAAGCCAACTCAGACTGTGACAAATCATGACAATGACAAAAAAAATTGGTCCGGACAAATCATTAGAAATAATAAAAACTCAAAGTGTTACCCTCCCCTTTTTTTCTTCTAATTTGTTTGGCCCAATTCTTTTTTGTTTATTGTTTATTGTTTATTTTGTTTATTTGTCACCATCCGAATTTAAAGACCACCACAATTTAGTTTCTTGTTATCTTTTTGTATGTAAAACCTATATAAACATGGCAGAGAAAGTTTTTGTCTTTGGTAGATTATTTCTCTATGGTAACACTGTTTAATTATACCGTTGGATGTTTCAGACGTTATACCTTTATACGTTTGGAAACTCAAAACAATTCAATGGCAACAGAAGGTTTGGCATTGGCAGAGATTTGTCACATTTGTTGTGGGTGTATCCCACACTTACTGATACTAGCATGTTCATTGTCAGCGTGTAGATTCATAAACCAAGTGTGATGCTATGTTAACACATTTTCCTGCACATTAGATTTGTTTTTTCAGTATTTTGTTTCTTTCCGTTTTCTTTTTTTTCAGGATTTGGAAAGTGAAAGTGGTTAAATGTGTCTGTGTTTTATAAATATTGAACCAATGTACTAACAATAGCTTGTGACTAAATAAATAACTAGTTTGCGTCTGTTGGAATGAAGGTTCTTTCATATTCTGCAAACTGCCTACAACCGCTACAGTTTTTCTAATTTTTATTTTATTTTTTTCTTTAACCTGTACTACCTATACTCAAGGTATTAATATTATTATTATTATTTTAATTACATCCATTATTATTATTTGTTATTATTATTGTTATAATTATTTGGGGTCAAGTCCGATGGGGAAAAGATCCCTTATTGTTCGTACAGCAACGCAGATCGGCTGAGGCTGCCAAAACTTGCAGTTCTGGCTTAACTGTGCAGTCGTTTTTTGCAAAACTTGGCAATATGGTAGAGGGCTATGCTACTTTAAACGGTGAGGCCCACAACCATTGGCCAAAGGGTGGCGCTTTAGCACTCAAGTGAAAATTCGAATATAAAAAAGGTATAGCTCATGAACCTGACAGTCAGCGGACTCCCTCTTTACCAAGCGTTTCCACCTTGTAGGTTCTGCCTCGCGTAGAACATACACGCCCGTTTAATCTAACGTGATGTTTATGGTCGCTATCGGAACACGTTACTAACATGTTTCAAATGGACAGATCTACAAGATAACAGCGTGTCTGTTGTGCACCGCGTTACACTTGTAGATCAGCTTATTTTGGCAAGCAAGCCCCTATACGATGGATCCACTTGTTATTAATGTAGCAATCTGTAGGATATCCTTTTCTCACGTATAATGAGAAAGAAGTTAATTGATTTAAGTTTGACCTCAAGACTAAAGGCTAATACAACTTGGCAAGAATATTATAAAAGCCATTTATATTGAACAATTGCTCATTCATTCCCCTTTGCAGATGTAGTGTTTCGCAGGTAGCGGGGATTGAACCCCAGTCTCCCACTCGCCAGACCGACACACAACCTGTTGTGCCAACAGGGCTGAGCTGATTGGCAGGGCTGTTGTGGGCCGGGTCTTGATATCTTTCATCAGAGCTTATGATTATTATTTGATTAATATCATATCACTGTCGTATGTCGGAATAACTGGGGAAATGGATCAAATCTGGACACACAACACAGCTATAATTTCTTTGTCAGATGGTAAGTCCACTGATGCGTTCTTGTGATGATATATGTCGTCATGAAATATTAAATGATTCACGGGACATTTGGAGTTAACGAGGCATGCATGTCTGGCGTTCATGTTGTGATCAATACACAGTAGCTTACAGTATAGCCCTATTGGCCCCACAGCCGATCAGCCTGAATTTTAAACCATGCTCTGCAAGCCAGCTCTCTTCCAAAGGTGAGATGTTTTGGGGGTCTTCTCCTGGCTGGCAGGCCGGCCGGCCGGAGGATTGACATTAAAGATGTTGATTGATCCATCATGATATGCTGTGGTCTCACTCTTTCTACCAACACCTCTTAGTGCGGCGACACATTCCCATGATGAGTCTGTTAAGATGTGATCTTTATTGTCTGTATATATATTAATGATAAACCCTTATTCTGAAGTGCCACACCGGAAGTACCGGATATGCCTGTTACCCAATGTGTTTATAATGACGCTGCTAATAAAGATGTTCGAGTTATTATGGTCACGAGCTGAATGTAAGTGCTGAGTCCTCATTCTTTTCCTCCGTTATGTTTGTTTAGTCCGACTAGCTCCAGGCTATCTAGACTCTTCCTTATCGCTGTAATGGCAGCTCTGCTAACACAGTCTATACAGAGTAGCCTATCTGGTATTTTTGTAACCAAAAGAAAAACTAAAAACAAGAACAAATTATATTATGAGACCATCACTGCATCAAATGTAATTCAAAAAATGTAAAATGTTACAGAAAATATACAATATTCAAAATTGGCCAAATTGTCACCATCTAAGAAAGGATTAGAAATGAATTGTCACAATATGGAACAGTGTCAAACAAAATGTAATGACTCAAATCCTACTGCTTGGCGGGGGGGGGGGGCATTTTAAATATATATATATATTCTTTTGGGGGGGGGTCCCTAGTTCAAACATGATTTGTTTTGGGGTGTCTCCAGTTCAGTTATTAAGGGGCCAAGCTAAATGGCCTATGGTCCCTTATTGTAGTTGTCTGTCTTTAAGGGGCCGCGCCCGAAGTGCCTGGCCCCTTAAAAACAAAATTGTTTGCAGTGCAGTCGGGTTTCGTTAAACTTGGCAATATGGTAGTGGGGTATGCCAAACGGTGAGAACGCAAAGCCCACGGCCATTGGCCAAAGGGTGGCGCTATAGCACTCAATCGAAAATGCAAACTTTGAACAGGCATAGCTCATGAACCGTTTGACCGAGCCAACAATAAAACTTCGATAGACATATGCTTCTCGTAATGTCGAACAACTTTTGTGTTCTGACTTTTGACCTCTGACCCTGGCTAATGCTACATTCACATGGAATCAGGCAAGCAGTAGATGTCAAACCGGAAGTCATTTTAGTGGACGGGAGCAGGACAGTAAACGGAACAGGACGGCACGGCAGCCTGGCAGCCAGATCCGGCGACGGTAACGGCAGACGGCATCAATGTTAAAATATTAAATCTTTTTACCTTGCCTTCCAGCAGGTTTTGCTGTTTCCCGTCTACCGCTTGCCTGATTCAATGTGAATGCATTAGATCAGTGAAGATCACCCACTATTTTGAATTATACATAATTTCTTATGTCAGCGCTCCAGGCCAAACCATGCAGTTGTTTTTCACGAAATGTGGCATTATGGTAGAGGGCTATGTCACCCTGCTTAGACACAAAGCCCACAACCATTGGCCAAAGGGTGGCGCTATAGCACTCAATTGAAAAACAGCCATAGATCATGAACTGCCAGCTCATGAACCGCCATTAATAATTACTAATAGGTACTAATTTAGACTCCCTGATGTCCAGTCAAAGACAAAGTACGCATAAGTATTCAAAATGACAAATTACAAAGTACTGTTTCCTTTTAATATCAATGCATCATGGATTCAAATTGTCAAAAGTGCAAAAAGCTGATCTACAAGCTCAAAGCGTGTCACACAAGCTTGTAGATTGTCTATTTGAAGATTCGAAGGCAGTTGCAAAACACATGTATCTATCTATCTATCTATCTATCTATCTATCTATCTATCTATCTATGATTCAGTGACAGTTACACACCCCCACCAACAGGAGGCGAAAGGCATTTAGGCAACAGTGCCTGGTTTATTGTGTTGCGCATGCGTGGGAAACCTTTGACCCAGAAGTGCTTGTTTGCATACGTCACGTAGCTGCGTCTAGTTTTCCATTACGGTGATGGCGTTGTTTGTTGAACAAGTCAAACATGTTGTTGTTCCTCTCGGGAATTGTTGATGTTTGTGCCTTTATTACACATTCTATATTACAGTAGGAACAGAAAGCTTGGTGGAAATGTCTCCCAAAGGAGGTCAAAAGCGTCAAATGGAGTCTGTACGGCTGAAGATAAATGAACAGCTAGCGTCGGTGGGACAGGAGATATTGTTTGTTGTGGACAAACAGCAGCGTGGCGCTGCTGATGTTTGTAGTGTGGAGCTTAGCGTCAGAGTGTTTGTGTTGGAGCGCCTCAGCGCGGTGGGAGAGTTCATGGTCAACCTCTTCCAGAGAGAGATGGAGACACTAGAAACTCTGCTGGAGACACAAAACAAACTGCTGGACATTGATTTTGATATGGACATCGATCTACACACTACAGGTTAGTAGACTGAACAACACCAGCTTAGCTACAACAAGTAGCATCAAGCTAGCTGGACGGAACTACATTTACCAGTAGTTATACTAGCTCTGGTCCATAGCTCTAATGCGTTGCTTTCAGAGCTATGTTACTCTCGACTTCCGCCGCTCGCATGAATGCAGACCAGCCTCTCGTCTTTAGCGTAAATAAAAATAACGTTTTTGCTACTTGTAGCTCTTCTCACAACATTGACGACACAGGTCGGTTCTTTATAAACGGGCATTTATTGGGCATTCTTCTCATCCCTCTGCTGTTCCATGCCGTGAGAACTATGTTCACACAAAATAATAAACACATAAAACAATCAACAAATTACGTCGCAATCAGGCCTGGAATTTCATCCTTTTAGGGGCAAGGCCACTTGGCCTTTAGTGTGGTCAACTTTTTGAGGGCACAAGGCCAAGTGCCAGGGCATGAAGGCCATCAATTAAAAAATGATTTTCCGATGAACATTGGTTCAGAACAGTGCTTCTTAAATAAATAATCACAGCTTTAAATAACAAAATATAAGTAGCTACTGTTGTAAAATATTGTAAACATGTTTTGGGGACCCAGTCCAGAGATGAAAATCATAATGAAATGGCCTAGGACCCTGTCAGGCTGTCACCCTAGGCTAATTAATATAAATTTAATTTGGGGGTCCTTGAAATTTAAATGGCTGAGGATCATTGGGTTAAACTGTGAGTTAATTCACATAAAATACAATGACAGCCTACATAACTTTTGAATAAGGGCTTGGTTTAGAAAAGCCTATATTTTGTGCTAAACTAATATATTGAATAACATGGCATTGTAGAGAGGTTAGTGACAGATAAGATAATTTCTCCATTGTGGGGCTGCACCGCTGCAGGACTGAGGACTCTGCAGTAAGTCAACACAAAGTGAAAGTGCAGCTTCAAATCAGTTTTTTGTTCTTACCTGGAGACAGTGTGTGCTGTGCACAGGGGAACAATTGTTTAATTATATCCATGGTGTCTTTCTGTCGCTATCCATAATGCGACGCAAAAGTACATTTATGTTTGTTTTGGTGGGCTAGATAGATTCGGTAGATCTCCTCCTTGTATGGACAGCCACGCTGTTTCGCATTAGACAAAAGGAAATCAGCTGGACCATGTCCGACCAGCGACCAACGTTAATACATGTGACGTAGGACCGCCACACTGTCGCAACTGTAGGAAACATTGTTTTGTTTTGAGTGATAGTTGCAGTTTGACCGGATAGCTAGATTAGCTACACTAGTAGGCAGCGTGTGGGCTAAATGCCCTCTGTTTACTCTGTCAGTGCGTGTATGTGTGGCGCGGAGGAGGAGGCGTGCGGGTATGTGTGTGTGTGTGTGTGTGTGTGTGTGTGTATGCGCGCGTCATGACGACCAGCGGCAGCGGGGGTAGTTATTAAGGCAAAGTACCGCAAAATAATCAAACCACTTTGCAAATGGCAACACAACTACAACACAGATTTGTTCTGTGCGGGACGTGAGGGGAACATTGGTTACCGTAATGACTGGAAAATTGCGCAGAGGATAAACGGTAAAATGAACTTCTGTGGGCGCCGGTCGGGGCACCACGGCCACTGTGGCCGTATGGGCATATACTTTTTCGAGGGGCACACGGCCAAAGAGAGGGGCAACGACGGCCATGGCCGCCGTGGCCGCCGTGAAATTCCTGCCCTGGTCGCAATACATAATATTGATCAAACAAAGAAATACAAAACATGTAGAAATGCGCGATGCGCAGGTGAACGTGTCAACACCACAATACAACACAACAAAGATAACTCTCAAATAATAATACCTCGTTGGCCGCTTGTTGTGTAAAGAGGTTCTTGATGCTTCTTGAGTTTCATACAGTCCTTTGCATGTCCTTTTGACCGTCTGTCTAATAACTTTAAACAGTTCAAACACACTACTCTGCTGCGAGTGTGCTTCCTTGTGCAGACCAGAGTCTGAATGAGTGAGAGAAATGTTTGTACCACCTGTGTGCAATGCCAGGCAATCATGCATCAATCAGTCAATCAATCATGGTCCAGTGTTGCTACTGACAGACAGGGAACTTGGTTCTGCCTCAGAAAGTTATCATCACATCATGTTTACATTTTTAACCTCATATGAAATCAATTATGAACCACATATTTATTATTGTATCATGACATTATTATGAATTGTGCTTTATGAACTTATGACCATGAATTGTTGTATTTTAGCTATTTTAGTCCTTTTAAAGTAAGCATTTTAATAGCAGCACTTACACTACTCACCAATACAAAGGCGGGTTGTGTTGTCATTAGAAAGCCTACTTTCCTTAGTGGGAGCACTGTAAATGCAATGCATTAGAGCTATGGACCAGAGCTATTAGCACTGAAACATGTTGTAGAGGCATTCGAGGATCCAAACCTCTAACTCCACATGGTGAGGGCCCTGGGGTGAATATAAGTATGCTAGTAAGTAGGCTAACTATGAAATAAGGTCAAAAATGGTATGCCTTCCCAGCCTCACCAAACATTTTACATTGTTCTCAAAAGGCATGCCAAGAGACCTTAAACAGGCTACCCCACTTCCTCTCCCACTGAGCCTTTAAAAATAAAATACAAGTTACAATTCACTGTTCCAGAATCACCGCAAAGGAGCTTTTACTTTGAAGGGGAGAAATTATAAAGGAAGTGCAAAGGGGCTCACTAAATTGACATGACAATTAGAGGTGGAGGCTTCTATTAATCCAAATTATAACTTTATCTTTTCCAAAACAATATTTGATATACCGGTATATGAAAATGAAAACATTATGAAAGAAGTGAACAAATAAAGAAAACATAAATCTGGCTCCAACACATGTCATGACGCAACTGAAGCCAGTTTTACGCGATCGCTACATTTACATGGAAAACGTGTAGGCCTACATAAACATTCAGATTTCAAATATAAAGTCCTCACCACATGTGCCACGGGTGTTAGAAATTTGCTGGTACAGCGATTAGCATTGCTGCATCCCACGTTGTTTAATAAAAAGCTTTTATCTGAGCACCGACTACTTTTCTCAAACAGGGTTCGTTTAGGAAATTCACAGTTGCACACCGGGAGTGCACTCGCCTATTAAAATGGTAAATGGTGCATTTATATAGCGCCTTTATCCAAGGCACTTTACAGAGATTGTGCATTACATTCACCCATTCACACACACATACATACACCGATGGCAGCGGAAACCATGCAAGGCACCAACTAGCACATCGGGAGCAATTAGGGGTTCAGTGTCTTGCTCAAGGACACTTCGACAGTAACTCTGCGGGAGCCCGGGTTCGAACTGGCAACCTTACGGTTACCATCCAGGCACTCTACCCCTGAGCCACCGCCGCCTATTTGTCTGTATTGGCAGTGCAGTCAGCGTGCCTATATCGAAGAGACCCAGTGCCACACTCCTCCCGACCTATACGGGCGCGTAGTTAAATGGTAAATGGTGCATTTATATAGCGCCTTTATCCAAGGCGCTTTACATAGATTGTGCATTACATTCACCCATTCATACACCGATTGCGGCGGAAGCCATGCAAGGTACCAACTAGCACATCGGGAGCAATTTGGGGTTCAGTGTCTTGCCCAAGGACACTTTGACATGTAGACAGGAGGAGCCGGGATTCGAACCGCCGACCCATGGATCATTGGACGACCTGCTCTACCTCCTGAGCCACAGTCGCCACATAGTTGAAAGCCTATGGCAAAAAAAAACAGCTCGGATAAAAATGCCTTTTATTACACAACACGGGATGCAGCAATGCTAATCGCGGTAACACTTGCAGATACGGTTCATGAACTAATGATTAACTAATGATTAACTAATACATTAGTTAAGCATTAGTTAATCATTAGTTCATCACAATTCATCATGAATCATGATGAATTCATCATGATTCATGATGATGATGATTCTGATGATTCATCATGAATCGTCATTAGTTAACCACGATTTGTAGATGATTTATAGATCTAATTTTTCCGCCCAAATCTATGCCCAGGATGAGTGCTCATAGGCGGGTAGGTCTCTCAGTCTCTCTGGAGGTCATTCCTGGTTGTACCCATGGGTCATTTTACTCAATTCTTTGCCCACGATGGGTGCTCAAAGGTTGGTAGGGGTCTGTCCGGAGCTCTCCCTGGTGCTTTATGGATCATTTTTGGACCCCCCCCCCCATTTTGCCCAAATCTATACCCAGGATGAGTGCTCATAGACGGGTAGGGTTAGTGAGCAGACTCGGTCTCTCTGGAGGTAATTTTTCTCAATTCTATGCCCACGATGAGTGCTCAAAGGTGGGTAGGGGTCCCTGGTGTTTTATGGATCATTTTTGGACTCACCCATTTTGCCCAAATCTATACCCAGGATGAGTGCTCATAGACGGCTAGGGTTAGTGAGCAGACTCGGTCTCTCTCTGGAGGTAATTTTTCTCAATTCTATGCCCACGATGAGTGCTCAAAGGTGGGTAGGGGTCCCTGGTGTTTTATGGATCATTTTTGGACTCACTCATTTTGCCCAAATCTATACCCAGGATGAGTGCTTATAGACGGATAGGGTTAGTGAGCAGACTCGGTCTCTCTCTGGAGGTAATTGTTCTCAATTCTATGCCCACGATGAGTGCTCAAAGGTGGGTAGGGGTCCCTGGTGTTTTATGGATCATTTTTGGACTCACCCATTTTTCCTCAATTCTATGCCCACGATGAGTGCTCAAAGGTGGGTAGGTCTCCCTTGTAGAGGTCTCCCTTGTAGTTTATGGGTAACTTCTGGACATTATAATCATGAACTACCAATACATTTTACTTACTTACTAGAGAGTTGCACTCTATTAATGATTAACTATCATTAGTTAATAGTTAGTTAATTGATATTTGCACCCCAAAGTAAAGTGGCAACATCATCATCATGAACTACCATTACATTGTACTTACTTACTAGAGAGGTGGACTCTATTAATGATTAACTATCATTAGTTAATAGTTAGTTAATTGATATTTGCACCCCAAAGTAAAGTGGCAACATTCTCATCATGAATTATCTGTAGTTAACAGTTAGTAATGGTTATTTGCACCCCAAAGTAAAGTGGCAACATTCTCATCATGAATTATCTGTAGTTAACAGTTAGTAATGGTTATTTGCACCCCAAAGTAAAGTGGCAACATTCTCATCATGAATTATCTGTAGTTAACAGTTAGTAATGGTTATTTGCACCCCAAAGTAAAGTGGCAACATTCTCATCATGAATTATCTGTAGTTAACAGTTAGTAATGGTTATTTGCACGCCAAAGTAAAGTGGCAACATTTTCATCATGAACTCATGGTTAACTAATCATAAACTGGATATTTGGACACAAAGTCACATCGATATAAATAGTGAATGCAAAATACAATACAATACAATCTGAATACAAAATTACAAGCCACCTTCATTTTTTATTTATAGGCCAGCAGCGGGTGAGCCAGATCCAGCCCTGGCGCAGATGCCATGGACTGGCACCCACACATCTGGCCCACCCGCTGCCCACCCGACCAGCTGTGAATCATCACTTTAACAAGGCCTTCAACATAGGCCAACATCAGTGCCAAAATCAGGGCTTATCCAAGATGATTTCACTTTTTTTTTTTTAACAAAATGACCTGGATCATTATTTACCCTCCCCCACACAGAATAAAAATAAAAATACATATAAACAAAAATACCACAAAATACATAAAAATAAATAAAATTGTAATAAAAAATTCAAAAGAACAAAAAAGAAAGGAAGGGAGGGGGCAGAGGGGCAGAGGACACAGCCACTCGGGCCAGCAGCGGGTGAGCCAGATCCAGCCCTGGCGCAGATGCCATGGACTGGCACCCACATATCTGGCCCACCCGCTGCCCACCCGACCAGCTGTGATTGTCTCTTTTACAAGGCCTTCAACATAGGCCAACATCAGCGCTTATATAATATGATTTCACATAATTAAAATAAAAAAGATACCTGGCTCAACTGCATGTCTTCAACTACAGTGCTTTTCACATCACTGACAATTAATTGCCACTCGGGCCAGCAGCGGGTGAGCCAGATCCAGCCCTGGCGCAGATGCCATGGACTGGCACCCACATATCTGGCCCACCCGCTGCCCACCCGACCAGCTGTGAATTGTCTCTTTTACAAGGCCTTCAACATAGGCCAACATCAGCGCTTATCCAATATGATTTCACATAATTAAAATAAAAAAGATACCTGGCTCAACTGCATGTCTTCAACTACAGTGTTTTTCAAATCACTGACAATTAATTGCCACTCGGGCTAGCAGCAGGTGAGCCAGATCCAGCCCTGGCGCAGATGCCATGGACTGGCACCCACATATCTGGCCCACCCGCTGCCCACTCGACCAGCTGTGAATTGTCACTTTAACAAGGCCTTCAACATCAGTGCCTATCAAAATCAGTGCTTATCCAATGTACCAATCTGGGACTAAATAAAGATTATTGTTTTAAACAATTGTCTTAATGCCAGTGTGAAGCAAACATTTTGAATAACAATAAAATAAAAACAATTACTTCTTCCTGTATATAGAAAGTAGACTCTTCGTTTTTTTTATCCTCTATATTGCTGAGCTGTGGTTCGGCAACACAGCACTTTTGGCATTGTTGAGCAAAATCAGAGAGTTTACCATTAGTTTTTTGGAATGCTCTTCTTAAAGTCTCGTATGTATCAGGGTTCACCTTTTGAAGTTCTGCTTCCTGTATATAGAAAGTAGACTCTTCGTTTTTTTTTAATCCTCTATATTGCTGAGCTGTGGTTCGGCAACACAGAACTTTTGGCATTCTTTAGCAAAATCAGAGAGTTTACCATTAGTTTTTTGGAATGCTCTTCTTAAAGACTTGTATGTATCAGGGTTCACCTTTTGAAGTTCTGCAATAGGTGCCTGATTCACAATGGTATTACGGTCAACATTCACCCTGTCGTAAGCTTCGGTCTTGGAAAGTCCTTTCTTAACCAGCTTCAGAACATTGTTGTACCGCTCGATGGATTCTTCTGGGTTTGTCACTGTGAAAGGAAAGTGCAGACATTCAGTATGTGTACTTGATAGTATGCATTTTCTTTATTTTTTCCAGTTATTTTGTTGTTAGCTAACCAAAAATGTGTATTCCTTTCCACAAAGACTTTGAAATGACACTGAAATTGACATTTCAGCTTGGAACATAGTTGAAACATTTATAACTGTGTTTACTAATGTTTAGCGATCTATGAGTAATGGTTTACAAATGATGACTTCATGATGAATTAAGTATTTACTAATGCTTAATAGTGCATAGTTATTATAAAGTGTTACCAACATTCGTAACACTTGCAGATAAGGTTCATGAAGTAATGATTAACTCATGATTAACTAATACATTAGTTAAGCATTAGTTAATCATTATTTCATCACAATTCATCATGAATTAATGATGACTTCATCATGAATTAACTGTAGTTAGTTAATCATGATTCATGGCATTCATGATTTCATTTTCCACAAAGACTTTGAAATGACACTGAAATTGACATTTCAGCTTGGAACATAGTTGAAACATTTATAACTGTTTACTAATGTTTAGCGATCTATGAGTAATGGTTTACAAATGATGACTTCATGATGAATTAAGTATTTACTAATGCTTAAATTAGTGTATAGTTATTATAAAGTGTTACCAACATTGGTAACACTTGCAGATAAGGTTCATGAAGTAATGATTAACTCATGATTAACTAATACATTAGTTAAGCATTAGTTAATCATTATTTCATCACAATTCATCATGAATTAATGATGACTTCATCATGAATTAACTGTAGTTAGTTAATCCTGATTCATGGCATGCATGATTTCATTTTCCACAAAGACTTTGAAATTACACTGAAATTGACATTTCAGCTTGGAACATAGTTGAAACATTTATAACTGTGTTTACTAATGTTTAGCGATCTATGAGTAATGGTTTACAAATGATGACTTCATGATGAATTAAGTATTTACTAATGCTTAACTCTTTGAGAGTTTCATGGATTTCTATATAGTTTTTAGACTTCTCTATGGCAGAATGGCGTTTTTGAATGATTTATTGAAAATTCTCTGTTGTGAATGTGTGACAACGAAAGACCTTCAGAGAAAGCGTGGCTTGTCTGCTTCCAGGAAAAAAATGAACTGAGTTGATAAAATGTTTAGTTTTTGTGTTGGAAGCCATTTAAAAGAGCCTGCATTTACACTGGGTAGTGTTTCTAGGACAACAAAAAAAGTTATGCCCGGTTGAAGTTTTATTTTCTAAATAACTTTTTTTCTGCTGGGCGTACATAGCCATGCAATATCTCATTTTAAAGGGTGAGTTGTCTAGTTCAATTAAAATAAAATAAAAAGTTTCTCACATGTACCACTGTAGATATTTTGCCATCTATAAATAGCATGGTCAGTCATGATCAATCTGACCTATCCAGCTAAAAGTCCCCCTAGCTCTGAAATGGAACATCATATAAACTCAATTCTTTTTTGGGGTAAAATTAGACATTCTAACGCACATTTTGATATATACCATGTTTACATAGTCTTACCAGTACCTTGTCTATTCATGCATGTATCTCAAAAACCTGTTGTGAAGAAACAGTTTTGATAAAAAAACACATCCAAGGACATTGTTTTGATATGACTTTGTGCCCATGATATGTATCAAAATATAGACTTGAATGTATACTGTATTATAACAAAAAATTGGGTTCTTACCATCTACCGTTACAGAGTAAATCACAGTTGAAACTCGCTTAGTCAAACCATAAACCTCAGAATAGTGAACAAAATAGCCATGACAGGTCTAACTCATTGTAAAAGCGTCTTTTATTTTTTATGACTACTAACATAATACAATTATAATAAATATTACAGAAAATAAATAGGCCTACATACAAAACAGTTGTCCCCAAACTCCCCAGTGTCCCCAAACCACTGCATTCCAGTTGTTCTTGACGGTGTGTGTGTGTGTGTGTAGGCTAAATTTAAAAAAAACAACAACTGAAATGAATGAATGCATCCGGTTCAGTGTCGGAGAACTCCATCGCAGTCTTGACTCTTCGTCTTCATCATCATCATCATCCTCCTCCTCCTCCTCATCTGATGCCAGTTCTAAATATATAAAAATAAACATTTAGCTGTAGTCAGCCCGGCCAATAGCCAGTTGGGGGGGGGGGGGGGACGTAGGCTATCTGACATCATCGTCATCATCATCATCATCACACGGAGACACACTAAACAATGTACAATCATGATAGTATACAATATTCAATGAATGCGATTATCATGCAAGCTCAGACGTCAATGAAACGTCATACAGATCTTATATAATACGCTACTGTTAGCTTCACTCCCCGTCCCCCCTCCGATCCTTGTAGCAAGGTCATCAACAACCACGCGTTGCTTCAGTAAACGATGCATGTTTGTTCTCCGTCTTTGTAGACTATATAAAAGGAGCATTACTCTAAAGATCAGATCGCCTATAAGGCACGCTACAATATAAAATACTTGTACTGCCATGCGTGCATGCCTGCTACGATACATTTGTACTGCACCGACCAACCGATCGACACCAAACCCCCCTCCAGCCAGCCCTTAGCCAGCACCAATGCACCAACCCCCCCATTAGCCAGCACCAAAGGTGCTGGCTAATGGCTGGGGGGCATCGTGGTGAGTCATTCTGGCGTCATGATCTGACTAGTAGTAGTAATTATCCAAGCATCTATTTGTAGCGATCATCTTATGATTTCTGATCACTATAGAAGGGCATTTTCTACAATAAGATTACCTCAAAACATTCCGGGTTGATCGTCTTCTTCAATGGTTTCCCGGTATAGCTCATCGGACGACGATGGGGAGACAATGAAAAAAGGAGGGAGGGAGCAGCGAGTCTCGCTGTAAGCACTGGACCAGGGCTACTCCGCCTGGAGAAGGCGACTGGGACGCGTATGGATCAATACTACTACCACAAAACTCGCTCAAATAAATAGTACTGCTTTCAACTTTTTCTGCTAGAAAATCGCTCGGGCGAGACGGGTAAACAGGCAAAACAATGAAAACTATGAAGGCTCCCTCTGCCCCCACTGTTTACAGGGGGTGGGACCAGCTTCCAATGGCAACACGTACACGTGTGTCACGTGACACGGGTTTTCTGGGTAATGTAGTTGGAATATTGGAAATAAAATGGCCTTTAATGGCTTCACCAGGCCAGTTCACAGTATAGCCAAGTTCTAGCTAGGTGGAGTGGTCGTGTGCTTGACTCCAGATGAGAACCATGGCTTAAATATCACAGTTGCATTATATATTAGAATTGTTGGTCTGTCATTATAGGCTGTGAGCAAGCCAAGTCATTATCCCGCATTTGAACAAAGGTGAAAAGTTGTTCAGCCTACCTTCCACAGGTTGGGCCGATTCCCCACTTGTGTTGTTAGGCTGTTCAGCACGAGACACACTGGACGGCAGGTGGTCAGGACGAGACACACTGGACGACGGCAGGTCAGGACGAGACACACTGGAGGACGGCAGTTCAGCACGAGACGGACTGGAGGACGGCAGGTGGTCAGGACGAGACACACTGGAGGACGGCAGGTTTTCAGCAGGAGACAGACTGGAAGGCTTGTGTATGGCGGATGAACTGCACAAAGGAAAAATAGTTTTTTTTTAAAAAAGCATTCTACACACAACCTAACCAAGAGATGATTAGTACTACAAGTAAGATGCATCAGGAAGCGAACGCAGCTCATAATTATCTATAGCAGCTTGTTTATTTGGTTATCTACAATGCAGAACTGCCTCTGTAAATTTCCCTTTGTTGTAACTGCGATCTCTAGTTGCGGGAGGTGTCAGTGCAAAGCAGAGGGCGTTTGCAATAATTGCGAAGATAGATATATGGCTTTCCCTCACCTTTCCCCACAGTAGCTGGCATGGATTTCAATGAGGTCTGAAGAAAAATCTTTCTGGCACACTGGGCATGTGATAGGGCTGATCACTGGGCAGCTGACAGCGTTGAGCCCTTCACCACTCTAACAGTAGGATGTAGAAAAAGAAATACAATAAAACCATACATACTAAGATATCTGTCTACACAAGTGAGGCCAGGGCAAGTGCCAAGGAACTGGTACAAAAAAAAATGAACAAATGAGCATTACCAACCTTTCTGCAGTTTAGAGTCACAGGACCCTCTGTAGCCTCATCAGAGCTGTCTGGACCAGGGTCATCTTCAACTTCGATGGGGTTGTTGCCCTGAGTAGACAGAAATGAAGCATGTTCAGATACACAAAAGAAAGAAACAATCATTAACAGTTAACAATGAAGCTCGTAAGACCTGTGGCTTACCAAAGGGCCACAGGTCTCAACGTGTGCAGTCAGCATTGGGAGAGGCAATGAAATACCACACGTATTGCACGTCTTTCTTGGCATGTTTGCAAACTGCTGGTGATCAGGTGGAAGAGGAGTTGTGTCCATGTACTCCTGGATGGGTACAATGTACAGGGTGTACTTTGCGTCTTTAAACTGTTGGCCCAGCCTCCATGGGTATGGTTTCAAGCTTTCGCTGGCCTCCACCCCCTGTTAAAACAAAGGGTGGGATATATAGTACATATGAGCCTAAACTGTACAGTTTAGTCTCACACAATGTCTCTGCACATATGTACTGTACTACAGATAATCCCCATGCCAAGGTGAACATTAGCCGAAAACAGAGACCCCTTCCCTGAATGAGAGCAATCATTCACTAAAGCAATAGGCAGTGGGAGACTTACTGGTAGGCTTTTGAACATATCCGTTGATGACGGCAAACACCAAATATGTATTAGAGGGAGATTTACCTGTAGTTTTCTTGAAAAGCCATCCAGCAGAGAGATCAGCGAGCTTGGGGTATCTCAATTGTAGTTCTGCTTCAATCTGTAAAGGAAACCCCATCGTAAATAATGGAACAGCAGCAACTTAAACTGTATCGTTATTGCACTATAGTATTGAGACAGTATAGTATTGGTGGTATGACACTTACTGACACTTACTTCTTACACTCGGTAGAATCTGCACCTGGCTCGCTGATAACAAACTATCTTTACACCTGGGAAAAACTGAATCCATTCTCTTTGGCTCTAATAGTAATCTCAGCAAGGCAAATGGCTTCTTGGTTAAAGTGGGTGACAATGTTATCACATGTAAAGATGAAATTACCTACCTAGGTTCCATCCTGGAGGCTAATCTTTCCGGTGATAAAATGGCCACCAACGTAATCAAAAAGGTCAACCATAGAACAAGATTCCTTTACAGGATCTCCTCACTGGTCAACACAATCACCTTGAAGACCTTAACAGGAGCCCTTGTACAGGGTTTCTTTGACTATGCATGCACCTCCTGGTACCACAGCACCTCAAAGGCCCTTAAAACCAGGCTCCAGACTTCCCAAAACAAACTGGTCAGGCTCCTACTTGACCTAGCCCCCCGAACCCACCTCACCCCTGCCCACTTCGACAGGCTGGAATGGCTTAGGGTCGACGACAGAGTACAGCATCTTGCAATGGGTCTGGTCCACAAGATTCGATACACCACCAAGATACCCATGTACCTGTCTAGATACTTCCTTAATGTTAACGAAGTCCACACCCACAACACCAGAGGGAGTGCAACGAACCATGTACAACCCAGATTCGGCACAAACAAGGGACTAAATTATTTTCGCTCCTATGCCACCAAAATGTGGAACGCCCTACCAACTGTCATTAAGACATGCGAATCCCTTGACTCTTTCAAAACCACTCTCAAAGGGCACCTACGGACGGCTGCAATTCGAAACTGGCCCCTGTAAAATCGGAATCCCTCAAACACGAACGCAAGGACAACACAAGAGACGGTCACGGCCACACAGCCAACTCAAGGTACGGCCACGGAGCCGACTTGGAGACCCAACGCAGCTCCTCCAAGGAAAACAAACAAATTAACGGAGCTGAACGTGAATCCCCCCCACCGCCCACCCCTTTTTTTCCCCCTCACTGTATATGTTTCTTTTCCCTTTTTACCTCCTTTATGATGAATTCCTGTTCTGTCTATAGAAGTGTCTATTTGTACGTCTCTAAATGTTTTGATGATTTGAACATGGTGGACCCTATTGGAAACAAGTGTAATGCTTAATTGGATCGTCCACTCACAGTTAACAGCCTTTGTATTGAGTTTGTGCTTGAAATGTACTGTAATTCTGCAAACTGTTAATACATTCTTCAATCAATCAATCAATCAAACATATGCCCATATGTAAGAAGTTCCTTCTTACATATGGGCATGATGACAGGCCTATGTTACATTCCTTGAAAGAATCTCAAAACAAGAACATGCTTAGACTTGCGAAAAGTATCTCTTCTGATCGCACAAGCCCTGCATGAGGCGGTTCTGAATCCCCAAATTTAAAGGACGACTTTTTAACCCGCTTTCATATAATTGGTCCTCACCAATGTTCATGAAAAAAATGCAAACTTTTTTTCTACTCAGTATGTGTCTCATAGGAGGGCTGTGGGCAGTTCAGAACCCTGTTTACCAGTGACATCATCGATGAGGAATCCAAGCTAATAGAAACTGCAGGCTTACTATTCGTGAAAAGTTGCAATGGAAGCCATCGTCCTCACGATATTACAAATCTAAACAGGTTTTAAAAAAAATCTTGTTTAAAAAAAAAATCTTCCCATCGATGATGTCACTGGTAAACGGGTTTCTGAACTATGAGACACATACCGAGTAGAATTTTTTTTTTTTCCATGAACATTAGTGAGGACCAATTCTATGAATGCAGGTGGAAAAGTGGTGAAGTCGTCCTTTAAGAAAAGCAGACTAAAGCAGTTGACAATAAAGTTACCTGAGAATGACCCGCATCGAAGGGGAATTAAGAGACTGCTCTTTCCCAGGCCAGCCTGCTGAAGTGACTCACAACTCTTTGGAGTTACTGTGGTTGGCCCAGGGAGGGCACAGACAGACATGGTTATGGCGTTTACGGCTCCATAACCACCTTTCCTGAAAAGATTGAATGTCCTAGGGAAGGAGATTTCAGCATTAGAACATGCAATCACAGCATGCATTATGCAGTCATTAGGAAACAATGTGATATTAATTTAAATATTACATGAACTAACTTGGCCATCTTGTCCTCCACCGATTGTGGAGATTCCTTCAGCGGAAACGCTCCCACGGGTCTCGGACGAAATGCTGCTGAATCGGTTGCCGGCCTCTGCCCAGCAGTATGCGCAGCCAGGGGTCTCTGGGGTTCAGATACACCTTCCTCCAGTGTAGTTGCTATAAGACTGTAGAGCCCTCTGAGGGTTTCTTTCATTTTCTGATGAGAGAGCATCACAAACAATAAATGAACTAAAAGACTGCAAACTCTAGTGTCCATTTGTACAATTTAGGCATTTAGCAGACACTCTTAATCCAGAGCAATTTACATGAAGCGAGGCAAAGACATGAAACATCAAATGCAGAGACAATGCCTCTAAGACTTTAGGTAAACAATGCATCAGTCTTAATAGAGCAAGTCTGTAGTAGTACCTAGGCAGTGTCACATGATGGCAACACGCAACATTAGTTTTATCATATTTCATAGGGAATTATACCATTAAGCCAAGGGCTTGGATGGATGCATACACATTAATTACGTCAATTACATCAGCAGAAGTAAAGTGTTGAAAACAATAATTTATCTCGAGTGTAAAATGAAACCAAATGGAACCTTACAGATCTTTAACTCCCCATCATTTAGCTGGGGACCACCTGGTCATACTGGTCATACTAGTTTTTTTTTTTACACATCTATTCTTGAACCCAACACAATACATTTCCTATCACAAACAACACATAAAACCCTCGGATTGTCAGCAACTATATGGTTTGCCACACTACTGTATGTCAGTGTTTCTCAAACTTTAAAACCCCCCTCAACTCAAAACAGTGTGGTCCATTTGGTTCCATTTGTAGGCTATATTGCCAAGAGTTAGACTTCCATGGATCAACTGTCTGATCGCTACAAGTAACTAAAAGCAGACAAATGCATCAGTAAACTACCAGTAATACTATTTGATATAAAAATACAAAACTAGGGATTGATAGAGGAATTCGTTTTTTATTATCAACACATGGCCCAACATTAGCATTAGCAGCAACAAACAAGAGCAAACAAACGGCTTCATTATCAAACAACAACTATCACCCATTAAAAGGTTGTCTTTCTGCAACTGACTACTCGAATCATTCAATTAAACATTAATGTGCATTAAAGTTTACCTCCGTGTCTGCCATTGTGCTTGGTGTCCTCCTCAGAGATGGGGTGCCGGTTCCCTTAACAACCGGAGGCTCCGCCCCCATTCCCTGATTGGTCCATTTACGTACGTCTTCTTCCCATGGTAGATTACTGCCAAAATGACTCCTATATTGAGATGGTCGTAATGAGTGATACGTGACTTTAATGATGGGCGTAATATCAGAAATGGATGGGCGTAATGGATGAAACGTACCTAGTAGTAAGAAATGGATGGGCGTAATGGATGAAACCTACGTACTTGTGAATTCATTAGTCGTGATTTTTTATTCGTAATTTTAGGAACTGTAAATTACGTGTGAATTGGATTACAATGGGACAAATAACACGTAGGTCCTTCTAAAGACGTACGTTTCTGTAAAAGTACGTACGTATGAGATTCTATGGTGAAGTGTAATTACGACGCAGGTTGTAAAACTACGCAGATAATAATGGCATTAAATTCACCCCATACCCAAGTCGGCTCAGTGGCCGTACCTTGAGTTGGCTGTGTGGCCGTGACCGTCTCTTGTGTTGTCCTTGCGTTGGGTCCCCAAGTCGGCTCAGTGGCCATACCTTGAGTTGGCTGTGTGGCCGCGACCGTCTCTTGTGTTGTCCTTGCGTCCGTGTTTGAGGGATTCCGATTTTACAGGGGCCAGTTTCGAATTGCAGCCGTCCGTAGGTGCCCTTTGAGAGCGGTTTTGAAGGAGTCAAGGGATTTGCATGTCTTAATGACTGTTGGTAGGGCGTACCACATTTTGGTGGCATAGGAGCGAGAATAATAATAATAACCACCGCAACACATTTCATCTGACACACTCCACAGACATGTTTTCGCACCGGTTATGTTCTTCATAGCCACACGGTGACCATGCTCTAATGTCCGATGAGAAAATATAATAATAATAACCACCGCAACACGTTTCATCTGACACGCTCCACAGACATGTTTTCGCACCGGTTATGTTCTTCATAGCCACACGGTGACCATGCTCTGGTGTCCGATGAGAAAATATAATAATAATAACCACCGCAACACGTTTCATCTGACACGCTCCACAGACATGTTTTCGCACCGGTTATGTTCTTCATAGCCACACGGTGACCATGCTCTGGTGTCCGATGAGAAAATATAATAATAATAACCACCGCAACATGTTTCATCTGACACGCTCCACAGACATGTTTTCGCACCGGTTATGTTCTTCATAGCCACACGGTGACCATGCTCTGGTGTCCGATGAGAAGATATAATAATAATAACCACCGCAACACGTTTCATCTGACACGCTCCACAGACATGTTTTCGCACCGGTTATGTTCTTCATAGCCACACGGTGACCATGCTCTGGTGTCCTATGAGAAAATATAATAATAATAACCTTTATTTATAGTAGTGAGGTAATGTGGTCCCTTTTCCTGGTGTTTGTTACAATTCTGGCTGCTACGTTTTGCATTAGTGTAGATGGTCTAGATGGTCTATACAAGGCAAGCCTGTATAGAGTGCGTTGCAGTAATCTAAACGAGACGGTACAAAAGCATGGGTCAGTTTCTTGGCGTCCTCCAATGAGAAGAAAGGTCTGACTCTTGCAATGTTTCTTAGGTGGTAAAAATATATTTTTGTGACATTACTAATGTGCTTTTAATGGTTTAACTCGTGGTCTAGAATAACACCCAGGTTTTTCACAATTGTTTAACCTGTGAGGACCAGTTTCCGGATTTGTTCATTATTATTATTGACCTTGTGATGGTAAATGTTCTATATAAATAAAGATTTGAGAGTATAATTCTTATTACGGCCTTATTTTGTCATTAACACTTTTCTGTTTTTCAGGGGTAAATAGTAACTAAATAATTTGTTTCTTCATGTTGATTGTGAACCATTTGTGTTTGGAAAAAACTAACACTTCTTTCTCTGTTTTTCAGAAGCCGTTGAGTGATGCTACAGCGCTGACAGATTTGATTTTTTCTGCCTTTAACCTTTCCTACTTTTCAGGAATGTTCTCATGGACCTACAAGTACTGAATTTGTATAAGCTCACATACTAGAACATTATTGTCCATCCCTAAATTATATAAAAACACATGGAATAACCATCTCTAAGCAAATGCTACTTTTGAAGTTTTTCTGTGTGTTCATGACGCCTTAAATTTACATGTGCATATTGAAATTAGCTTAACTCAATGTTTGTTTTTAGGGCTGCAACACCTATTTCTACTAAATTAGGTAATCAGATCCAGAATAGTGCAACACCTATTTCTACTAAATTAGGTAATCAGATCCAGAATAGTTAGTTACTAGTTCAATCTAATTTCCAGGAGTGTGCTTGATCGCCTTTGGGGGTCGGTGAATAATTTTTCCCCCCTGCACTCCTAAATTGGCAAAATTAGGAGTCAGGGGTTTTTTCGCTTCACCCTGGAAAAACTTTGATTTATTAAAAATTAGAATAAATAATTTTAACGGATAAAGGCACTCAAAATGGTTTACATGAAAGTAGGTAGAAGTAAATGTTTAATATTCCAAATGTATTTGTAGTATCTGCATCAATATGTACTGAAAGAAGCGATAATCAAAAGTACACATGCAAAATGTAACACTTCACAGATTTCAAATGCATAAAACGGTTCCATAATGTCAAATGTTCACAAAATGGCAGATCTACAAGGTCACAACGCATTGCAATCTGTCCTGAGCTTGTACATTGGCTATTTACAAATGGTAAAATTTGCCAAAAAATAGTAACTAAATATAATACTAATAAAGATTCTTACATCAATGATAACAATATTATGATATCTGCAACTGTTTATTGACATGTTAACATTACCATATTATATAATGCTTACAATTATAACCATATAAAATCTAACAATAGAAAACTAAAATAGTTAAATATAATAACCACTAACTATTATAATAACATAACAATACATTGTTGTTAATAAACAATTTAAACTATATCCACTGTGCTTTGTCTCTAATTATTGTTTGTCTTTTTACCATGTGTTTACAAAGTGCATAATTATGTTTATGTATTCTGCCTTACATTTACCATGACAACTGATTGTTTGGGGGTTTAGAGTACCATAGTGAAGGTACAGTAACAACATTGAAAATAAAGTGTGTAGTCTTGGTATTTATTATTTCAGTAAAAACATCGTACCTGGCAGTAATCTTACTAGATTACACCTTAGAGTATTATTAATAGAGACAGAACCGGAGTTCCCCTCCCATCCACTTGCATTAAGTTGATCAAAAGGCGATTTCACTCCTCCTTCCGGGTAGGAACAGAGTGCATTCTGGGATGGATTGCCCCAATAACATGAACGCGTTTGCGCGCGTTCACGTATGACACATTCGTTCACGTGTCATGGGCCCAATAACATGAACGTGCAATGAGAGTCAACGGACCAGCGCAATTGATCGAGCTGCCATGACAAATCCGGCCACTATGTCCATTTCGCCTCATGGTTTCCTCCGGGTTCCGTCTCTATTAATATATACTCTAAGGATTACTCTGGTCACTGCATACTCTGGGTCAGCGCAGTGTTATGAAGTAGACGCTGTTAATATCTGTTAGACAGCGCTGTTGGTTGAAATTGAATAAATGCATAATTTGTCCTCTGTTTAACTTAGCAAGCTTTTGAACAAATGTGTTGGTCTGAGATAGTCGCCCCGTTCCTCCATCTTCTGTGTGTATAGTATAATTTAATAATATTTATACTGAGAAGCTCCATTCATAACTCTGGTTTCAGGGGAAATGGTGCCATCTAATGGCCAGCAATGTTTGGAAATATAGCCTATAAATAGGCACCCGCTTTGCGGCATGATCAAAACGTGTCGCTACTCTCCTAATCTACATTCTGAGTAGCCAACAGTCTCATGAATATTACCTCAAATTACTTCACTTTTTGCACGTTGTCACAGAGAAATGTCTAATGGAGCAAGAAACGTCAGAGCATGACCTTTTTACATTGATTTGTCCGTAATAAATGTCACCATTAAAATATCTATTGCATTGCTCTTAAGTTTTCATGTATCTTAGTGGTTAATGTTCTTCGTGCTAACGATTTTGTCCGTGCGCGACACATCGCTAGTTCGAATCTTGGACAGGTCATAGAAATTTGCAACAATTACGCCATTAAAATAGAAAAAGACACCGTATATCAGAGCCATATATTTCTAAGGATTCCGTGTGTAGTACTTAACACCAGCAGTAGGGGGAAGCAACACCTTGATCGTAGACGTTTCTTGACCCAACGGGGTTGTAGACCATTATTTGTCCGTAAAAAATGTCACCATTAAAATCATATAAATTGCATTGCTCTTAAGTTTTCATGTACCTTAGTGGTTAATGTTCTTCGTGCTAACGATTTTGTCCGTGCGCGACACATCGCTAGTTCGAATCTTGGACAGGTCATAGAAATTTGCAACAATTACGCCATTAAAATAAAATAAAAATGACACCGTATATCAGAGCATATATTTCTAAGGCTTCCGTGTGTAGTACTTAACACCAGCAGTAGGGGGAAGCAACTCCTTGATCGTAGACGTTTCTTGACCCTCCGGGGTTGTAGACCTTTTTTGATTGATTTAAATATTTATTATCAGATTGCAGAATTACATTTCAAGCACAACTCAATACAAAACTGTTAACTGTGAGTGGACAACACCATAACGTATTTCTACCCGTTTACAATATGGCCCACCGTTTTAATTTCATCAAAAATATTTAGACGTACAAATATAGACCCATCATGGATCAACACCTACACAGTGTCTATTTCCATTTAACAATACATACATCCCACGTCTTTAAATGCATTTGAATATGACCCAATGCTTGCAAATATAACGTCAACATAATTAATACCCAACTTAACAAATATAATTTTGCATACTGAAGAACTATAAATATAGGTATCTACTTATAACATTTACAGTACACACATCATGTAAGAGTGTTGCTGTACACAAAAAACCCTACCTATTACATTTCTCATTCTATTTGCATGTATTGTAATATATGTAACACCAGCTCTGCTATTAAAGCTCCCATCAAATTTAAACTATTTTCAGCAATGGTGTATTTTTTTCAGTGGGTAGATCTAGCTGAGCTAATCAGTTTGAAAAACAAAAAAAGTCTACCCTTGATCTACAGAATGAGACCAAAAACCAGGATTTCTAAATATTTAACTACAAGGAATCCTTAGTTGAGAAATACCATATGGGCCAGAAAAATACAACATACTACACACCAACCTTATGAACACAAATGAGGAACATTCATGCAAACTTTAAGATCACCCCCTCCTCCCTCCTCGTCCCTCCTCCCTGACGATTTCGCCAACTTCTTTGACAAGAAGGTGAACGATATCCGATCCTCCTTCCCTCCTCCCCCGGCTGGTGCCCTGCGCACTACCCACACCCGTCTGCCTCCCACCCCCCCCTCTCTACCTTCATCTACTCCTCTCCCCCCCCCCCCATCCCCTCTCTATCCCACTTCTCTCCCCTCTCCCCTAACGAGGTCCTTCTCCTTGTTACCTCTAGTCGCCCCACCTCATGCTCTCTGGACCCGGTCCCATCCACTCTGTTGCAGTCTATTGCACCTGAACTTCTTCCCTTCTTAACCCACCTTATTAACACCTCTCTGACATCTGGCTACTTTCCCTCTACTTTCAAGACTGCCAGAGTCACCCCTCTCCTGAAGAAACCGACACTTGACCCCTCTGAGATCAAGAACTACAGACCGGTTTCCCTTCTATCCTTCCTATCTAAAACTCTCGAACGTGCTGTCTTTAAACAACTGTCCTCCTATCTCCACCAGAACAACCTCCTGGACTCCAACCAGTCTGGGTTCAAAGTGGGTCACTCGACAGAGACTGCCCTGCTGGCAGTGACGGAGTCGCTCCATGCCGCTAGAGCGAACTCTCTCTCCTCCGTCCTGATACTCCTGGACCTGTCTGCAGCGTTCGACACGGTGAACCATCAGATCCTCCTCTCCACCCTCGAGGGGATGGGTGTCTCAGGCTCTGCACTCTCCCTGTTTGCATCCTACCTGACGGGTCGCTCCTACCAGGTGATGCTGAGAGGGTCTGTGTCAGAACCACACAGGCTCACAACTGGGGTTCCCCAAGGCTCGGTTCTGGGTCCTCTTCTTTTCTCTCTCTACACTACATCTCTGGGTGCTGTCATCCACTCCCATGGCTTTTCCTACCACTGCTATGCCGATGACACCCAGCTGATCCTCTCATTCCCCCCCTCTGATACCCAAGTGGAGGCACGCATTGCTGCTTGTCTGGCTGACATCTCGGCGTGGATGTCGACAAACCACCTGAAGCTCAACCTGGACCAGACTGAGCTGATGTTCCTCCCGGGGAAGGGCTGTCCGCACCGAGACATGGCCACCACCATTGATAATGCTGTGGTGACCTCAACTCGGACTGCGAAAAATCTGGGTGTGACCCTGGACGATCAACTGACGTTCTCGGCAAACATCGCATCAGTGACAAGGTCCTGCAGATTCCTCCTCTACAACATCAGGAGGATTCGCCCCTTCCTCACGGAGAAGGCAGCCCAGGTGCTCATCCAGGCTCTTGTCATCTCCCGCCTGGACTACTGCAACTCCCTCCTTGCTGGTGCTCCGGCATCTGCCATCAGACCTCTGGAGCTTGTTCAGAAAGCTGCGGCTCGTCTGGTGTTCAACCGCCCCAAGTTCTCCCACACAACCATCCTTCTCCGTTCTCTACACTGGCTCCCCGTAGCGGCTCGCATCCAGTTCAAAACCCTGGTGTTAGCCTATAGGGCAGTGAAAGGAACAGCTCCTTCCTACCTCCGGGCTATGGTCGATGCCTACACCCCTGCCCGACCACTTCGGTCTGCCACCTCGGGGCGACTGATTGCCTCGTCACTCAAGGGTCCTTCTGGCCGATCCACACGGTCACGACTCTTTTCTGTTCTGGCCCCACAGTGGTGGAATGAACTTCCCACTGATGTTAGGACAGCAGAGTCACTGCCCATATTTCGCCGCAGGTTGAAAACCCACCTCTTCAGGAAACACTACCCTTCCTCTCTGCCTGACCTACTTGTTGTTAACTAGTTGTACGAACGCTTGTTTTCTATTGTTGTATTGTTTATTGGATCTTGTTTAGTCGATACACTTAATTGTTTTAGCTCATGCTCATTTGATTTAGCTATTTTGTCTCATCTGTTTAAGGAAATAGGTAGCTGATATATTGCACTTTTACCTTAGCGCTAGGTATACTCTTGGTTGCTTGTTTTTGCAGAAAATGCACTAAAGACTTCTGGTGATTAGTAGTTTTTGTTCCCTACCTATGTTGAATACACTTATTGTAAGTCGCTTTGGATAAAAGCGTCTGCTAAATGACTGTAATGTAATGTAATGTAATGTGTTAACAGTGAAAGCAGACATCCTTTGGCCTCTACAAAACTATGATCTGCAACCTCAACTGGAGATGTGTTTGTCAAAAGGACATTTGGGATCTCATGGTGTGGACCAAAACCAAGTGATATTTGCAAACTACAGACACATGAAGCCTTTCTACAAGACACTTCCCACAGCTGATGTCTTCTTCACGGAGCATCTACTTTCAGAACTTCTGTCAGAGGAAAAATCCCAAGTCGTAAAATACCTAGTTCATGCAAAATGAGAAAACAATAAATACATACATTTTATTTACTCTACTTATTACATGATTTTGTTAAGCCATGAACCTTAGATCTCTACTTTCATCTTTGCTTTGCAACCCCTCAACAAAAATATACTGTAGTGTTGAATCACATTACTTAAAGTACTACACTATTATTACTATTATTATCTGAAGGAAGTCAATGACTTCAAATACCTGGCCTCATGGGTCAACTCAACAGAGCAAGATCTAAAAGTGTGGAAGGCATTTGCATGGAGGACCCTGAATGGCATGGCCAGTATATGGAACACCAACCTTCCCCGACAAACCAAACTCAACTTCTTCAACAAGACTGTAGAATCTGTTCTCCTATACAGCAGTGATTGCTGGACCCTGAAGCCAACTCTGCAAACGTCTCTAGACGGGTGCTACACCAGAATTGTTACATGTAGTGCACAACATCAGGAAGAGTACACATGTTATCAACAAGAATCTGTATGCTGTAATATTCAGGGTGAGCGACAAAATAACAGCCAGGACAATGAGACTTGCAGGACACTGCCAAATACACCAGAACAAACACTTGGGCATCAGTCACAAGGACATCTCATAATAACATGTATGGATGAGAAGAAAGATGCAGGAGCGCAAAGCACCAACAGGCTGGCCGAATGTATGGAGAACCGGGATGACTGGAAGCAACGATGGAAAGCTTGTCTAAGGACAACCTAGAGAGAGAGAGAGAGAGAGAGAGAGAGAGAGAGAGAGAGAGAGAGAGAGAGAGAGAGAGAGAGAGAGAGAGAGAGAGAGAGAGAGAGAGAGAGAGAGAGAGAATTACAAGTCACAGACCTGGTATCTCGTTCATTTCATCATAAGCAAAAAAGATGACCAAATAAAAAATACAAAAAATGGCAGGCTACAACAATGATAGGTATCACAGTGAATGTTAATTATCTATAATGATTATAGCTAACATAACTCGTTCTACATGTATGCAAACTCTTGACAACTGACGTAAATTGTCAGCACAAGAAGCAGGCAACTGAAAATGTCCCTTACTGACAGGATAATAGACAGGATAATAGATATTTCTTGTGCAACACATCACAATAACCACTTATACATGCACACGTCTCTCACACACAGAATATGTACATGCCTCTACAACAATATTCAAAATACTCACCCATACTTGGCCTGTGTGGCCTAGCGTGGACTAGAGGTGACCTCAGGTGTGGAGTAAGTAAGTAGGACTTGAAGGTGCTGAATCCTCCAAGGCGGGTGATGCTGGTCTGTATTTGTATTAGCAGCCATGCTCCCATGCCAGCTGAAAGGCAAGCCTCCAAACCTGATGACATTAAATGTAAATGAAAAAGTGGGTTCATTGTACATGTCATAAGTCATAATTGTTATGCATCTGGATTTATGCTTTTGATTTATATTTTAATTATTTCTTGTCTAACATTTGTTTGTAAACAGCTGAAGAACAAGACAACGGACAAAATAATTCCCACAATGCATTCATATAAGTTGTCAAAACTGAAATGAAAACAAAGTAAAAAAAAAAACATTTTAAGGAACTATGCTTAGGCCTAGGCTTATAACATTTTTGGTTCCTGGCCATCATTTGGCTGAGGGCCCCCTGGAGCTCCCTCTGACCCCACTTTAGGATACACTGACCTATAGGCCTATATAAATATAATATAAATGTATAAAAATATATACATATGTATATGAAATATATTTATAAATATGCATATGTATACATGGGCCGGTGGTTCCCGGGGTGGGGTCTGGGGACCCCCGGGCGTCCTTGGAGGAGTTCCGAGGGGTCCCCAGCTGGATGATGGTTAGGAACCAAATGGAACCTTATTGATCTGTAACTCAGAGAGTGGACAAATGGAATCCCATTTGTACACTCTCACAATTAAAACATTGATTTTAAAATAGGGTCTCAAAAATAGAAATACCACTAAATGGGGATCCGTAGACCAATGCATGTCAAACTGGAGGTCCTTGAAATTAAACAGGTTGAGAATTACTGCCTTAGCTATAAACATCTTCTCTAATGGAGGTCCCTGGCATATCTTTTCAAATGGGTGACAATGACAATGGCACATCTTAGCATTAAAACTGGCTTATGGCCAGCCTAATTAACAGTGGATTGTGCCTTCTGCCTGCACTATTCATATGTTTAATTTGTCATTTTAATGCCAATAGAAAAATCAGTGATATACACACTCCAACTCATTTTCACACGGAAATCCTATAGTATTATACCCAGTCCTGATGGTGGCGGTAACGTCACCATCATGTCGATTTTGACCAAATAGAGCGAATCTGGCGATGCCACTTCCGGTTCAAGGAATCACAACATCCGGGAATAGTTTGGACTGGTGCAGCAATATCAAATGTCCGGAATGCTAAGCGATCATTGTTTATTTTAATAACTAAGACAAATTAAACTCTAATCAAGCCCAAAATATCGCATTTTACGCGGCGATGCATGCGCGATCACACGCGTGCGTGATCGACCGTGCACGCGCGGATTTCGGCCGGTTTTAGATAGATTACATCAGCCGTTAGCCAAACAAGCTAATAGTTGCTACATTTGGTTATATTAAACTCTCGATTACAGGGGATTAAACTATTACGTCAATAGCGTCAGTGGCCATAAGGGATTTATTGATTCAGATACGTAACTGGCCATAAGGGGGTTTTAATGTAAAGGCGCACTGATGCGCCGTTCGTCGTGAGGGTGTCTGTTGTTATGTTTTGCTAGCTAGCACAAAAGCTAATGAATCTTTGCCTGGATTTAGCATACAGATTGACCTAACAGATGAAATCCATTCACAATCGTCAGCAAAGAAATACAGCGGTACAAACAGAAAACACTCAAATAGGCGTTTTTGTACTTACAGTATGCAAAACACAAAAGAGCCTGTATCTGCGTCAATCTTGGGCAGAAATGGGGAAGAAAATCGCCTGCATGCTTTGGACTTTAGATAGTAGATACGGAAGCGAATTCCGTAACCGGAAATATGCGTCAAATTATAAACCCCCCAACAACTAGTCGCGGATCTTCAAAATAAAAGGTTAAACGGTGAAATCATAGCAATACGAGGAATTAATCAATAAATCCTTGCGATGAGTCGATTGAACCTTATTGAATATATGTCAGTGCAATGGATCACAGTATGTCAACCTACTCATTGTTGCATACAGTACCAATGTAACCTATCTAAGATAATGATATTAAAAAAACAAAGATTGTTTGATTCAATTATAGAATCAGAACATATATGAACATATACACATGAACATATACACTTTTTAAATGTAAAACCATTTGCATTGTTGATAAGAACATGTTTTAAGAAAGACACATTTGAAAGTTGACAAAGACCTTTAATTATAACAGGTCTTGGAGACCATGTTGGAGACTGGCAATGAAAATGTCATTGCCCTTCGTTGAAAAATGAACACCGTCCCTTAAAAAAAGGTCCTTGTGGTGACTAAGAATGTCTCTGTGCAGAATCACTGCCCCATTATTGTTCTGCAGAAATTCTTTCACCTTGCCATTCACCCAGATGCGGGTTTTATTCATGCTTTGGGCACTCCTGACCCTTCTCCAATTGCATCTGGCAGCTATGCCAGAAAATACAATGATTGTGTCAGGACACATGTCCTGAATGAGGCGCAAATCCCGCTTCATGCTGTTGAACAGGGACAACCGTGGAACTGCTCCCAAATCGTTTCCACCAACATGTAGAACCAGGAGGTCAGGAGGGTGCTGAGTTCGGAGTTCCAGGTTCATCTTAGGGAGCACGTCTCCCCAGCGCATCCCACCTTTACCCATCCAAACAATATCTGCTGGCAAGTGAAGGTCTGGCTCAATGGTTTCACATGCTCGGGGGTAAGCCCGAGCAATTAGGCTGGACCCCACAATCCAGATAGATTTGGCTGTTAACAAAGACAACAGACATATGCAATAAGATTAGTACAAATTACATGTTTAAATTCAATTTATAATTGAATATAACTTTATATTTTTCTTCTAATAACTGGATTATTATACTTCAATAAACATATTATTTAAAAATAAACATTTCGTTTTCCTATGATCCTATATTTGAGCATATTTACATAATGTAGGCTACATCATAAAGACTATTTGAATGTTACAAAACGTACACAAATCCTCGCAATCTATTAAACAAAGAAGTATAAATAAGGTTACCTGCATGTTAAGACTTTGTCAAATCCATTAAAAGTTGAATAGTTATTTATTTGTATGCCAGTGCATGGTGAAGCTCTAAACTAAATTTCATTGTTTCATGCAAGCAATGACAATAAAGATCTATCTATCTATCTAATTAGTTCTAGGAAGTTATGTCGAGTTCCAAACATTTCATTTTGCACATTAATTAAAATATATCATTAAGCTGTAAGTTCTAACAAACCCAAAAATATACCCTTCCACAACCTTTTCAAATCTCCATTGTTGTATTTTTGTCCACCAACCCTTAACCATTGTAAAGGTGGCTGTACAACCATCTTTACACCCTTAACCCTGGTTAAGGGTATATAATGGTGGACAAAAAACGGACACTTTTTTCGGAAAACCGATGGAGAAACTCCGTTTAAAAATTCGAATTTGCTTTAATTTAATCTAGATACGTATACCTTCTTTCCAAAATATTACTATTGCATGACCTATAAGCCTAATTCATTATTTGTAGTACTTACATCTCGCCTCCCGTGATTCCAACGCCATACTTTCTGTTGTTAGCAGTATTGCAGTAGCGATACAGTCACTGACGGTCAGTTCAGCAACACTGAAGTAAAGACACGGGTACATTTCAAATGTTCCCGCACTTGAAAAGTAGGTCAAAATGTTCAAATGTCATTGGTTGTAACATTTTCAACGTCATATCAACGGACTAAACAATTGGCTATAGGTGTGTAGGTGTTGGGGGGCGGGGTGGGTGATTCTGGGCGGGTTCAAAAATGCCAGGGCTTATTGCCAACCGGGAACTGACACCATATGACTGACACTACAAACTCATCATCATCTCATCATCAACCTACAAACAAAATACAAAGAAAAATGTCAACTCCAACCAAAATACCGAAGGCCATCTCCGCTGAAGGAGAAGAACTCCTAGACCAAATAACATTAATCAATGTAAGTGATATTTAACTAACCGATACACGTACGTGGGTCATGCTCGGTGCCATTTCAGCCTATAGTAAACTTTTCAACACATTTATTTTATTGTTTTTTTAAATTCCAAGTATCGATGCCAAACGCTGCCCAAGGCGGAATTGCGGAAACAACTACAGGCGGTGGGCAGTCAGGTAGTGGACACCCTCTCCAACCTGGAAGCAGAGAGAGACCGACTGCGCCAGACATTGGCCGGCCTGGCCGATAACAACGAGAAGCTGCTAAAGCAGATTTTTTTTTTGGAGAAACCCACATGTCCAACATGTGGATGGTTCGGCATGGACGGTGAGTAAATAATAGGCCTATAGCGTATTCACCATGTATTCATGAACTTAAATATAATGACTGTATGTCTGAAGACTGAAGGTAATCACAATAAATGATATATTATGTATTTTTTATACTCTTACAGAAGAAAAGGCTACAGAAGAGGATCCAGCTGGAGAATGAAAAATAAATAAAGTTTGAGAAATTAAACACATGATGTTCTGTTTGTTATTTCTTACACACCCGTATTGGGTATTTTTGACCTCAATATATACGATGTATTATTTTCTAGAACAAGTAGGCTACTTTCTACTTATATTTGATAAATCAACACTAGATGCTGCATCACTCCAAGATATGTACTCGTTTTTGCTTTGATAAATATGATAAATGCATTAATAGATGAGAGTACAATAGTGTAAAAAACAGAAAACTGTTTGTTTGATACAACATACATTTTAATGATTTTTTTTAATGCAAAAGGAAGTGACATGAGATATTTCTTTAATTTATTTTTTAAATCTGATTTGCTTGTTGCCTGTCTGATTTGTGAAGACTATGCAGCTCTTTCACTGCTCTATATATTACTGTGTTGCTTTGCATTAGTTAAATAATCTTTATTTATCTTTATTATTTTTGTGTAGGCTATTTTGAAGTGAATACATAACTGTTCCCAGTTGTGCTTCAAGTGCTGTTGATGTAATCAGTGTCACCTTTTCAACTTTTGATGATTGGAACAGCGAAGTATTGGTGACAGCAGATCATAAAGTATTCTTGTAACACATTTGCTCCATATATACTGATATTATCAAAGAACGTGAGGATTGCTAAATTAGGATCAAATTATTTGATGCCTTGATCATTTTGATAAATAAAGATCATTTTTATAAATACAAATTCATCATCAAGTCATCAAATAATTATTATATCATTATTAATAATGACAAGACAAACAGATCCAACACTGAAATATCATTTGAATAAGTAATCAAAACAAGAAAAGGAAATTGTCTTGAGACTGATAAAACCCGCCAGATATGTTAAAAACAAGGACAACATTTGAAGACACGGCACAATGTTACTCCAGCCAATGCATTTTAAAAGCCCAATAGGTGGAAATAACCAATGTGGCAACTGCTGATTAACTCAGCTCAATGCTGCGTGCACATTATTATTTGTTTGACATGTGACAAAAACAACCAATAGCAGCATTCTCTGACTCTGACACGCCCATCAATACCTTGGTTTAAAACCAACCTAACCTAGCCTAGTCACAACTGGCTTTCCTACCAACTCGACGACACCATGACAAACGACGACCACCTTAAAAAAATCAAGGATAAATTTGAACTCCTCATGGTAAGTTTAAACAATTATCTACTAAATGTTGATTTTAAAATATGTTCGTAATTCACACGAGACAGTTGACCATGCCTACACCTTGTATATGGCGGTTTAATATATCATATATTTATTTTGTTTTTGTTTCTCTTACAGCACCAACTCGAAGATGATTCGGTATCCAAGGCTGACCTGCAAGGGAAAATAAAAAATGTTGGTAGTGTGGTGGTGACACACACCAACACCCTTCATCGCCAGCAACTCTTTCTTCAAAGAAGCATTACCAAAATGCTTCAAGATAACGCAGTGGTGGCCAGGAACATAAAGTTCCTCCAAAGGAAACCACCGGCACCGCTGACATGTGCGTCATGTCTGTCAATGTTTGAAGAAAGTAAGATGTATTTATAATTCCTAATAATAGGTTAGCAGAATAGATCGTATTACTTTTCAATGTAACGTAATTAACACGATGATTCTATTTTATATTAAACTTTAGCACTGGACGCAAACATGGACCCGGTTCCTGCAGCCACAAATGAGGGGGTTCCAGAGGCTACAGAGGCCGCAAGCATGGAGGTTCCAGACAGTACCGACAATGACGAAAGTAAGCAGTATATTTATTTTATTTATCTATCACGCATTGGTTAGGTTTCTCCCATCAACCCTTATTTTGAACAGCCTATTGTCCATAAGCGAATGTTACGAACTTAACTGCGGTGTCTTACCCGGTTGATGTCCCGAAAACCTTGTTTTGACCATAAACGACATTCATGGTGTCGATTTGGAGCTAAAAACCACTGAAAGCAGCACATAGAACGTGCAGCTTTATAGAATGTTGACGTTCATGCAGTCCTTGGCGTATATAAAAGGATATAGACTACTTACAATTCTTAATTTAATCGCCTTTTATACTTTTTCAATGAATGCACTTAACAGTATTTCTATTTTGTTTTTATACTTTAGTATTGGACTTGGAGATGATGGACAGTTTGGACGAAGGAGCTGTGTAAACCCGCAACAATAAAAAAAACCTACAATACGAAGTTGTTTGTCCAATTCATAGTAGCCTAACTAATTACGTTGGTGCATGTACTGATTAAATATTATAACTAGCCATTTATAGTTCTTCAGTATCAAAAATGCTATTTATTTTAAACTATTCATTATGTTGACCTAATATTTACAATGATTAAGTAAAATGAAAAGACAGGAAGCATGAATTTACAAATGGATATTGTGCAGATATTAATTTCCTGATGGGCCTGCAATTGAAGGTATGCCTATAATAAGTACTGTACATGTATTACTTGACTTGCTAGCATTTCAACTGTGGCACTGATACTGTAATGTGAAGGGTCCCTTTGAACTCTTCATTAGACATGGTCTGATAAGTCTCATTTGGCCCAGGATTCATTTGACCATGTCTGATACATAACAGTGTAAGAAGTAAATATGCCTATTACTGTCCATCCATGTGTTTAGCCAGATAACAGTGAAAACATGTGAAGAGTAAAACCAGTCCAGCTATATTAGACTTTAATGTTTACAAAGCTTCTAGCTGTAGTTCAATATTTATCACTAATATCAACTTCATGTGTTGACAAATAACATTGGTTGCATCTTAAAATGGAAAAGGACACAGTAATGCAGTATGTTTTTTCTATTTACTTCCATTCATTGACACATACAAAAATGTTCTCCAGAAGAAGGGTGCCAGTGCATTAGAATGATAGTATGCAAAAATCTCCATTCCCAACCCTTCACTCAATATTTAAATTGGCACACCTAGAAGTAAATAATAACATTCTATCTTTGCTTTTGGTTCCTCAAAATGTAATGTAAGCAATATGCTAGTGTGTACAATGCTCTGTCAAAACAATGTATAACAGTGATGATAGACACTTTCTTTGTACTTTGTAAGTTTAGAGGACTGATGGGTGAAATGATTTGCAGTTACAAAATATATTATACAGGAAGGAAGATAGAAGTGATGATGCTTGATTTCAGGTGGATCTCAGGCATTCTGCTGACATCCGACTATGAACTCCATATGTCTGTGTCAAGGAAGGAGCTGTCACCCGGGTCATCGGCCTCCACTGTGCCTCCACTATGGTGGTCTGAATGAAAAACAGATTGATAGCAATCTTTCATATGAAAGAATATTCCAGATGTACATTTGCAAACTTTTAATTACATGTTTTCTATGCAGCTATAAAAAAAAATCTTCTTTGAAACAGCAAGGCTAACTTACAGATTGACTTGGCTCTGGTACTGCCACTGCAGTGATGGTAATGGGGTGCATTTTGCATCCCAAAACGCAGATTATTGATAATGAACCCATCCGTGGAACTTTCTGGACTAGGCCTACTGTACTGTAATGTTATGCCATTTCATTTACTTTGTTGTCTTGTGAGGAGACAACTGTAGTCCGGAAATGAAGTAGAACAGTGTCTTTGACGTCAAAGCCACCCGTTAATCTAAAATATCTAAACCCAGACATTACACAAAAAATAACGCCAGGAAAGTGTTCTAAATCTTATAAACGTCATTGATATATATTTTTTGACAAAAAAGGTGAAGTGACCCTTTAAGTTGTTCTGTCTGAGCCTCCAAACAGCTTAATGCAGAATGGAAATATGAATCTTGAAAATGCTCAATTCATGCAAAATGAGAAAAACTAAAATACACACAATTTATTTACCTCAGCACTCTACTTTCATCTTAGCTTTGCAACCTATTAACAGACCTGGTAGGCTATCCAATGAATTCCATGTTCATACATTATTGTCAGACTACCACAGTCCTAAGGTTGGTGACACAAGCACATATTTACAATGTCACCTTACTGTCAACTTACATATTGACCAGTATGATGGTTATCAATGTTAAGAATCTGAAAGGATTTTAAGCTGACCTATAACTCTGTCATGTGTAGTATAGCCAACATTGAATCTTTTCTTGTACTTACAAATCAGATTTAAAACACATGTCAAATATCAAGAAGTGTCATTTATATCAAGGTGCTTTACCTAAAGAGCAGTTACTTAAACATCACAATTATATCATCGTTAGTTAACAGATGAAGCCAAACACAAAACAGACCGAGTTGAAGAAAACATTGAGTCATACATGCGTATGTATGAATTATGTTTTTCCAATAAAATAAATCAATTTTAATATTTTTTAAATCTTCAATAAAACCATGAAGATCATTTCATACATTCTAACATCATATAAGTGCATAAGAAATAACAGACCAGAACATATTTTTTTCTTCCCCTCGTTTTTATTTACTCGATCAACAATTGATCAGGGAGGCAGCGGTGGATCAGAGGTGGAGTGGCTGGATCGTAACCGCAAGGTTGCCTGATCGAACCCAGGCTCCCCAGAGTTAGTGTCGAAGTGTCCTTGAGCAAGACACTGAACCCCAAATTGCTCCCAATGTGCTGGCTAGTGCCTTGCATGGTTTCTGCCGCCATCGGTGCATTACATTTACCCATTCACACACACATTGCAGCGGAAGCCATGCAAGGTACCAACCAGCACATCGGGAGCAATTTGGGGTTCAGTGTCTTGCCCAAGGACACTTCGACATGTAGACAGGAGGAGCCGGGATTCAAACCGCCGACCCATGGATCATTGGACGACCTGCTTTACGGGTTGAGCCACCGTGGTCCTGTCAAAGTAAACAAAAGACAGAATAGATTATTATTGTGAAGTTTTCAGACATACAGTGACATTATATTTCAACAAACTCCATTCATACATATTTGACTCATTATTATTATTATTATTCATACGTGGTATGAGATGCGGAGGATGCGCCGGCAACTGTTGGTCAGGAGAAATGAGCCACCGTGGTCCTGTCAAAGTAAACGAAAGACAGAATAGATTATTATTGTGAAGTTTTCAGACATACAGTGTCATTATATTTCAACAAACTCCATTCATACATGTTTGACTCATTATTATTATTATTATTCATACGTGGTATGAGATGCGGAGGGTGCGCCGGCAACTGTTGGACAGGAGAATTGAGCCACCGTGGTCCTGTCAAAGTAAATAAAAGGAAATTTCATAATTGCTCTTCAGATGTCAAGGTATCACTGTTTAAAGCTTTCTGTACACCGTTGTATACTGCTCACCTGTGGAGTAACTACAAGGTGAATAGCATGCATAAACTTAAGGTTGCATATAATGATGCATTACGATTACTAGTGAGGGTACCAAGATGGCACAGTGCCAGTCAACTGTTTGTGAACTTGGGGGTGCCTACCTGTCAAGCCTTTCTAAGAAACTTAATGTACAAATTCATGTGTCGACTAGAGGAGTCTGACAACTGTGTCATCAGGTTGTTAACCAACCCTGTGCTGAGCTCTAATAGGTTCTCTTCCATGATTTGGAGACATTAGCGAAACTGCCTCTACAGGTGTATGTATGTATATATGTATATTTACATTTTTCTATTTTTAATTGTTTTATTATTTACTGTCCTTTGTTCCTCTGTATGTGATCTGGACCGTGAGTCTGTAATAAAGATTGAATTGAATTATATTTCAACAAACTCCATTCATACACGTATGTTTATTGACTCACTAGGGGACATGGGGGACTTGTTTCTCTCCAGGGCTTCAAACTGCTCTTCCAGACGCTGCCACTCCTCTTCCAGCGTACGGATTGCTGAAGTGACTTGGCAGGCCACCTCAGCAATGTACGCCAGCAATTCCTGCCTCTGGAGTTTGAGACACCGGTACTAAAAAAATAAACCATAATTAACTTCACATCTGTATGATTGATCGATTGAAGTATGTATTAACAGTATGTATAATGGGTACATTACATTGTCTTAATTATGAAAATAAGCTTCATAATGTGATTGAAAAGGTTACTAGTTTGAAATGGCACCAATAAATGTAATGACCCAAGTGTACTATTCTTACACTCAAATGTCTAATAGCCAGTATTGAAGTGGTCTGATTTTTTTCAGAATTCAGACACAGTTAAAATAATACTCTAATTATCCTTTTCAAAATACGTTTTCCAACACTGTTAAAGTAAACACGTGTAGCATATGGTGTATCATTTAAGATTTCGTCATCTGACCATTGTCTGTAGATCGTTTAAATCATAATTACTTACATGGAGCTCACGCAATTCCACCCGTTCGGCGGATCTTGCCATGTTCATTTTGGTGGGTGATGGTGAGGAGCCGGTGGCCATAATAACGTGGAAAATGTGTGTGGAAAACTGTGCATGTGTCTTTGCTCACTGCTCAGACTGCTTTCCGGTACTTATTTCCACGGGTCAATTTCAACTAATATAAACAGGAAGTTACGCTACGCATATCTAGTTATTTGATTGGTCCGATGACATGACATGCAGAATGTTACAACCAATGGCATTAGAGCAAGTTGACCTACATTTTAAATGCACAAACATTAGAAAAATCACCCGCAGTTCTCAATTCCACCTGCTAGCCAACTAAAGGAACTGTACTCCAGCCAGCTAAAGACGTTCATGATCTGCGCAGCTTACCGCAGGAAACTTATTTTGTTCTTAAACGTAAGTAGACTACAATTAAAGAATGAATTAGGCCAGTGGTTCCCAAATAGGGGTTCGGGGACCCCTTGGAGTTCCAAGGGATCCTCAGCTAAATGATATAGTTTGGAACGAAATGAACAAACCTTATGTGTCTGTAACTCAGAGTTACCTCAATATTCCATAATGTTGTTATCAAGTGTTGATATGCAGGTAACCTCATTTATATTTATACTTATTTGTTTAATAGATACCATGGATATAACTGCATCTGTTGCAGATTCTGCAGGTGGGCCAGAAAAACGTAAGTTTTGTAACATCCTAATAGTCTTTATGATGCACATTGTGTAGCTGTGCGAGACGTGACACACCTCGCGGCAAAACATCACCATCTTCACATCTGCATCACCACGCTGCAGTAATATCACACTGAAGTAGTCGATCCCAACACAGGAATATGCAACGGCCGCAGCACAATCAAACAGCTGTCAGTGAGACATACCATGTTACTCCGTGAATTTGGAAGTAAAGAGTTGTGTCATGGTCTCCTGATTCACAAACTCAGTAGGGTCTACCTGTGCAAAAGGAACTTGTAGATCTACTACTTGTTAATTCTCTAACCATGCACTTTTAATGTTACACTCATGACATGATAACGTATTTTCTATCACTTTTATCTCATAGCTACCATGGATGTCAGAGCATCCCTTCCATCCACTCACACGGGTGCAGAATGTACTACCCACTGTCCAGAAAGATGTAACTTTGGTACAATTCAAATAACCTTTATTATGTACATTATTCACATAAACACTCAAAAACATGATTTGGAATCACATCCAAAATAGACAGAACAGCATTAAAATGTTTATTGCACTATAGCAATCCAGTTAACATTCTTACAAGAATAATTGGATATTCAATTACATATTGCATTGAATCAAGTAATTTGTACTAATCATATGTTACTAATCATTGTCACATATCTCAAATTGTCACAGCTCTCCCGAAAAGAGTGAGAATTGTCGAGGTTGGACCGAGAGATGGGCTTCAAAATGAGAAGGTTAGTACTGCTTTTGTTTTATGATTATATTTAACCAAAAAACATATACATATTGTGCAGGAGAAGTTACAAGCCAGAAGGCTTATCAAGAACTTCCCCTAAAAGTATACACATTAAAAGTACAGTACACTCTGTTTAAATACAGATATGCATGCAGTACATACAGTAGATGCATCTATATAAATAACAGATTTTTTGGAAGATTGAATGAATAAGTGCTAAGTATTATATACTGCAGCAATATAAAGATATCCTGTGACTGTGTTCAAATGTTCTCTTTTTTTTCTTCTTCACCCCCCCTCCCCCCCAGACCATTGTACCAACTGAAACAAAAATACAATGTATTAACATGTTGTCAGAAACTGGGCTGACACACATTGAGAGCACCAGTTTTGTCTCTCCCAAGTGGGTGCCACAGGTGAGTTTGATTTGATGAGGTTCCACTGATTCTATCGCAAAATGCTAACCTATTATGTGGCAAATATAGCAGATCTACAAGCTCTCAATGCGTCTAACACATTGAGAGCTTGTAGATCGCCTACGTCCGGTTATCTTATTCAAGCATTTGATGTGGTCAAACTAGCAATGTGTTCAAAAGAATCTCCCATAAAACTCATGGTGTGGTTAAAACCTCAATCTGCTCCTTTCACACTGTCACAGAATAGAATATTAGGACACAATTGTTCAGTCATCATGAGATTGTATTTTATTTGAATTTCTTTGTGGAACTATAGATGGGAGACCATGATGAGGTGATGAGAGGATTAATACAAAAAACCTGGAATCTGCTACGCAGTCCTCACTCCCAACCTAAAAGGATTCCAAGCTGCTGTGAGTCTCCAGCACAATCAATCAAAGCTACATTTTGACACTTGTTTTAAAGAATAAAACATCTTGTTTTAACTAAGGTCTTTGCTAGAGATATCCCATTGGCTTAGTGGTTAAGATGTGGGCTTTCCAAACGGGAGACTGGGGTAAAATTTCCAAGCATTACACTTAGCAGTGGTTCTGAACCTACAGGTGTCCATTAGGGGGGAACTAAGCTTAATGATTGATAGTTGATCTACACAATTAATTGCCTGCAGCATCTCAATCGGTAGCATTCATTTATATTATCATGTGTCTTAGCAGGTTTCACTATTGTAAATGTGAGTATTTTGTGACAATAGCGCAAGAGCAACAAACCCTGCCAAGCTCAAATCAAGCCTCTTCCATCTTTCAATTCATACAGGTCAAGGCAGGCTCGTCGGAGGTCGCCATATTTGGTGCAGCATCGGAGCTGTTCAGCAAAAAAGAACATCAATTGCTCTGTGGAAGAGAGTCTGCAGTGCTTTCAGGGTCCGTGTATTTTACGGCCATTTCAATTCTAATTTCGTATCTGCAGATACGTATTCAGAATACGGTTTGGTGTTCTGAATACTGTTTGTCAAATATAGAAATGGTAAATTAAAACCTAGAATACGGTTCGTTTTCTGAATACTGTTTAGAAATGGTTCATTAAAAACTTAGAAATAGGTATTTAAAACGAAAATATAACCCGATTCTATATTTTCGTTGGTGTCGTTGGAAACAGAATTAAGAATTCAAAACAAGACGCACTGCGACCTGTACTGTGTTCTGTGGTTCATTTCTCCGCTCCGTCCCTCCCTCTCCCTGAAAAGGGGGCGGAGGCGTGGCCACGGCCGTCTTGAGTGACAGGCAGGCTGTGCTGCTGTTACTGCAAGCAGACACAGGCAGCGCTGTTGACGATCGCACCAGGCGATATTATATTTAATTTATCCTTTATTATATTTATTTAAACAACAATTTAAATATATTAGCGTGCTTTTAGATCACACTTTAACGCACTGCTGTTATTATATGAACCTGGGGGACATAGAACCTGGGGAACATAGGGATGACGACCCCATTTATCTTCTGGATGATTGAACCCCACCGCACTGATTAAACATCCTCATATTGAATTGAACCTATCAATAAAGTATTCAATAGATAGGTAGATCGATAATAAAAAATCACACCCGTGTGAACTGAGTGGTGTAAGGTCTTATATAGACTGAACAGCTGTGGTCTGACGTAATGTCTGACGTAATGAAATCACACCCGTGTGAACTGGGTGACCATAGCAACCATGCTCATTTTTTTTGGTACACGTAAACTAACAAAGCCAGTTGTAGGAGTGGTTTACACCACTCAACAAAAACATTGATAGATAGAATAAAAACAGCCTTATTATGCTAAGGTATAGGCATACCGCGTATTTTTGTCTCCACCAGGCCGAAGGCATGGGGAGAGAGTATGTTTTGCACTCCGTCCGTGTGTCCGTCCTTCCGTCCGTCTGTGAACAGCTAATCTCCGGCACCGTTAACCCGGTCGATGCCAAACTTTGCACACACACTCCCTGGATGCCAACGATGAACCTCTGCCCCACATTTTCCAGAACGGCCTGTTATAGCGCCACCATGAGGCAGCTTTTCACATTTTTTACCTATAACTGCACCGATCTGCGTGAAACGTTGCATGCACACTCCCTAGAGGCCAAGGACAAACCTTTGACCTGCATTTTCCGCATCTGCCTTTTATAGCGCCACCAGGAGGCCGACTTTTGTAAAACAAATCTTTTGATATTACTCCTCCAGATTCTGTCCAAACATCTCACAAATCGTTACACAGTATCTCTATGGTCATGTGCTCAAGTCGGATCTGTCCGATATTTCATATTCCATCCTAAGTGGCTATAATTGGATTCTTTATAATGCTAAGAAGAGCATGGTACTTATATGTAGAACTAAAGAAGATCTGGAACTTAAGTTTCCTGCCTTTCATCTGTCTGGTCAAATTATGGGCGTGTCCAAGATTACAAAATATCTTGGGCATATCATAACAGATACCTTAGAGCAGGGGTGCCCAGAAGGTAGATCACGATCTACCAGTAGATCACAAAGGCTGTGCAGGTAGATCACATGACATGATGTCCCTAAAACATATATCATTTAAATAAAATAATATATAATTTGGCTTCTGATACTTGAATGAATTAAGGTGACTTGATTGATTGACATCAAAAAGGGCAAACATCACAAAAACTAAAACGATTTCCATTTCCCCCCCTTTATTTCCAATTCCAAGTGTGTTTGTCATGTTATGTAACTCCAGCTCAGCTTTTCCAAAGCCCCCTCAGGTAAGATTTTTAACTACTTTCAGCAATGAGATCATATTTTTTGGGTGGGTAGATCTTGTTGAGCTGGTCATTTTGAAAGTAGCTCTCAAGTACAAAAAGTCTGGGCACCCCTGCCTTAGAGGATGATGAGGACATGTTTAGACAAGAGGAGAATGCTATATGTACAAGCCAACATGTTGGTCCGTAAATTTCACCATTGTACTACGGATGTTAAGGTAAACCTCTTTAGAGCTTATTGCACCCCTCTCTACACAGCTCCACTGTGGGTGAAGTATAAAAAGGAGAGTCTACGCAAGCTGCAAGTAGCCTATAATGACTGTCTTTGAATCCTGTTAAAAAAACCCAGGAGCACTAGAGCCAGTGGGCTTTTCTGTTCATTGGGTCTCACTAAATTCATGGCTCTGTTGAGGAACCTGACATTCAAATTCATGAGCAGGCTGGATCGCTCACTGAATGGACTCATTGGACAGATGACAGACCCAGGCCGTAGTTCTGTAAGGTACACTTCTACCACCAGAGGACACTGCAGGCACAAGTGCCTCGCTTAGAGTAGTAACCTGTGGGGCTGGGTAAATGTACTGTTTTTTTTATTTATTTTTACTCTCTATTTGTGATGTACTGTCTTACCTGTGGGCCACGAGCCTGTAATAAAGTTTATATATTTACAGTTTGCAAGATTGCCCCGTTTTGAACAAAAGCCTCAAATCAGGAACGCAGCATGCAATTTACGTGAAATCTTTCACACATTTTCTTACTAGGCTGAGGAATATATCCCACCCTTTTCACATTGGCCTGTTATAGCGCCACCAACAGGTTGATTTTTGCAAAACACATTTTTGGAACAAAATGCCTCAAATCATCCAATTGCCATCAAAGGCAAACATGTTTATATTACTCCTAAACATTTTGCCAAACATCTCACACAGTCCTATCCTCCTGGTGGAGACCTGACACTTTTTCTAGTTATAGATAGAAAGATATGGATGAATGGATGGAGAGAGAGAGAGATGGATTCAATAACATAAGACTATAAGTATTATGGTTAAACCATTGAGAGCTTCTGCCTGCCTGCCTGCCTGCCTGCCTGCCTCTCTTTTTAGGGGCCTGGGTACCCCAAAATGAAAACAAAATAGCCCAATTAGCCCAGGACGCGCGGCACCGCCACGCGCCCCAAGGGGGGCCCTCAGCAAGGTAAATCCGGCTCTGATAAGACTATAAGTGCCTCATCATCGTCATCTGTGTCATTGTTTGTAATCCAATTGAATGTTTATAGAGGTGGGTCACTATAGCTTAACGCCTTTGGGCCAATTCTCATCATGCCAACCAAGCTATGGAAGTCATTGAAGTAGTAATGAATAGAGGTAAGGTAAAGCCTCGGAAATAACAACACCTGGCAATACTGTAACTGTACTGTACTGTACTGTACTGTACTGTACTGTACTGTACTGTACTGTACTGTACGTTGTACATGTCACATTTAATATGTGACGGCTGAAACCAAGCCATTATGAACAACTGCAAAGATGTATAAGACAATTTCCCTTATTCCCTCCCAGGCACGAATAGTTCTTATAACGGCAGTTATAACCCCCTGCACTCCCTGCCTTGTTTTGGTACGCTTTCAGTTCACAACAAACATATTCAATTGTTTCAGAATCTTGCATGTTCAATTCATCATAACATTTCGTACAAATAGCCTATACACTTCTATATAGCCAAAAACAGGAAATCATCAAAAAGGGGGGGAAAAAACACAGTGAAAAAATATACAGTGAGGGTAAAAAGGGGTGGGTGACTGCATGGGTGGGGGATCGAATCGTGTGGACCAGACCCATTGCAAGATGCTGTAGCCATACTCTGTCGTCAACCCTAAGCCATTCCAGCCTGTCAAAGTGGGCTGCAGGGGTGAGGTGGGTTCGGGGAGTGATGGTGGTGGTGGGCTGGCTGGGTTACTGTGAGATCTCCCAAGTCCTCACTTGCGCTGGCTCGGCATTCGGCACATTTGGCATACGACGGAATCACTAAAACTTTCGGCATTTATCATTCCAGCATGAATGAAAATGTTTTAATATCAGATCAGGTGTAGGCTTTGTCCACTACACCTGTTTTTCTGTCGTAGACAAGCAGAGCATTAGGAGCAAATTGACTGACCAGCTGACAGGCTGTCACAGACATCTGCATGTATATGCACTCCTAAAACGTATAGGCTATACAACTATACCATGTTAAAACTGTTAATGGCTAATCTATCCATCTATCCATCCATCCATCCATCCATCCATCTATCTATCTCTCATCATCATCCTTCGAGTGCCCTCGAGATCTGCGACACAAGCTGCTTCCACTGGTCTCTGTTGCTCATTGCCACACCAAGTTCATTCACAGTCAGTCCTGTGTCCCTACTCAGAACATCTGGAAATGTGAGAGGTCGTGTTCCTCTTGATGGGCAGGGTAGTCTCCACAGAAGAATATCCGAAATGACCTGGTCTTTTGCTCTGTGGCAGTGTCCAGCAAAGCGGAGTCTTCTTTCTGCCACAACAACTGAGATGGGGGGGATGCCTCCATAAATCTGAGCTTTAGTGGGATGGTCCTTCCATGAGAGGTTCTGGACACGCATGAGGAGTCTTGTGTATGTTCCGTCAAGACGATCCCGAAACTCCTTATTCATTGTCCATGTTTCGGCACCATACAGAAGGATACTTTCCACACAGGCTTTGAACAGGTTGATCTTGGTAGCTCTTGAGATGTCTGACTGCCATATAAGATGTAGCTTATTGCAAGCACTCCAGGCCTGTCCTTTCCTTGTCAGGAAGTCCTTTCTGCTACTGACTACGTATGATCCAAGATATTTGAAATCCTCAGTTTCTTTGATGTCACTGCCGTCCATGGAGCGGATGGTTGGGTGAACAGAGTCTTCATTCAGAAGCAGGCATTCTGTCTTTTTGGCATTGAGCAATAGGCCAACTTTGGCTGCTGACACTTCTAGTGATGTTAAAAGCTCTTGAGCAGAGTTTATGTGTTCAGCAAACAGTGCGATGTCATCCGCATAGTCAAGGTCGGTCAGCCACTTCTGACTTTGACGACCAGATCTTCTGCCTATTGTGAGACCTCTGGAGGAGATGGTATCCATCGCTTGCCTAAGGACGTAGTCAACGACAATGACAAAGAGAAAAGGAGCGAGTGTGTCACCCTGAAGGATGCCTGTGGTTGTCTGGAATTCCTTTGTTGGACCATCAATGCTCTGCACAAAGCAGACAGGGTTCTCATACATCACTGCTATTGCTTTCACCGTTTCTTCTGGTATTCCATAGTTGAGCAGTATATGCATCATAGCTTTCCTGTTCACGCTATCGAATGCTTTGCAAAAATCTACAAAAATGATGGAAGCTTTCTTCTTTGATACCCGGAGTTCTTCGATGATTCTCCTTAAAGCAAGGATCTGTGGTAGAGTTGATCTTTTCTTACGGAAACCGTTTTGGTTCCTACGGAGAACTGGGTCAATATGAGGTGTAATGCGGTTAAGCAGAAGAGAATTGTAGATTTTGGAAGCAATGGCTGACAAGCATATACCTCTGTAGTTCCCAGGCTGCTGGAGGTCGCCTTTCTTGGGTAACGGTATGAGGCTAGATATGGAGAAGGCAGTGGGTTTGTTGCCCTTGCGTGTTTCGTTGCAGAACATGAGGAGCTCTTCATGAAATAATTCATGTTTCCATATGATGGCAGGAATACCGTCAGGTCCAGGGGTCTTTGACTTGCCGATTCCTTTGATGATGGTCTGCAGTTCATCCATGGAAAAGGGGTCTGTTCTGATAGGCAGTTTGTTAGAAACCTTTAGGTTGTAGAATGGAGCACTTAGGTCGACTGGCTGCTGATCAGGGTTACCAAGGAGTTTACTGAAGTGATCATACCAGGTGTTCAGGCGGTCTTCTGTGGTTTTACCTCTGATCTTAATGACAGGGGAGGACTTCTTATTGGTCAGTTCCCTGAGAACTTCCCAGGCAGCAGAGTGCCTTTTCTCCTCGTGTGCCCTTTCCAGTTCAGCTGTTTTAATCTTGATGTGATCCTCAAGTGTTCTGGTATAGGCAACATCAAGAGCAGATTTGGCTGCCTTCAGTCCTGCTTCAGAACCTCTGGTAGGACGCGTCCGATGGGTCTCTGAGGCTTTCTTCAGTGCTGTTCTTGCCTTGGCAACTTTAGGGCTGTCAGAGGTGGACTGGGAACTCTTTTGCTTCTTCGGAAGAGATTTCAAAGCTGTGTCTTTAGTCGCTGCAGCTAGGAGTTCATATCTGGCACTTAAGTCTGTTTTGTCCTCCATCTCTTCTAAGAGCGAGGAGTACCTGTTGTGGACTGCCACTGTGTATGTGTGACAGAGAGTGGCGTCTGCTGCAACCCTCTTCCAGTCCACCTTTTTCATCGGGTCCTGTAATGGGACTTTAGTCTGCCTGTAGCTGATTTGGCACCTACAGGAGACAATCTTGTGGTCAGATCCCACACTATCGAATGATGTGTAAGCTCTGCAGTTCTTCAGACTGTTTTGCCACTTCTTTCTGAACAGTACATAGTCGAGTTGTGCAAGATGTCCAGTTGGGTATCGATGCGTCCACAACCTGCCTAGGCGGTTCTGAAACTTGGTGTTAGCGGCTATGAGATTGAATTGATCCAGAAAGTCTGACAGGTGTCTGCCGTTTTTGTTGCTTGCTTTATGGTAGGTGAAGGGTGCCTTTTCTGGTCCAAGCTGTGCATTGAAATCTCCTCCAATGATTAGCAGGTTGTGTGCTGGGACGGCTGAAACCACAGAGGACAGATCCTTGTAGAAACTGACAGCATCTGGCTCATTCTTGTCCTCGTTTGTTGGACTGTAGCAACCAATAATAGTTGTCTCTGGGTTGCCAACGAGAGTCATGGCTATTATCCGTTCGGTGTGTTTTATGATGTTGTGGCATGCTTTCAGTGCTCTTGGGGACAGAAGAAAACCAACACCTCTGATGGTAGAATTTGTACTGTTCTTCTCAGCTGAGGCTGTGATGAGCGTGTAGGAGTTAATCTTCTCTTGAACAAGTACATCTGGATGGTGCACTCTGTGCTCTTGAACACATATGACATCAATACTGTGATGGTGGGCGAGGAACGCTAACTCGTGTTTCTTTTGAATGGAACGAATAGTTCTAACATTAAAAGTGCTAACACTGAAAGGTGTCTTTCTGCGTGCAAATCTTCTTTCCGGATCATCCTTGTCAGCATCTGAACTGATTCTTCCATCTGGATTTAGAACCAGCCCGTCATTCATTATGGTTGTGGCCATAGGTGACTTGGATGACCTGGATGTGGCAGGGGCTTTAACCCTGGTGCAGTCAGGTTGTGTCTTCATGATCTTGTCGTTTGCTAAATGTGTACTGAGAGCGCAACTTCTTCAGACACCCTTTTCTATTCAGGGGAGGTCCCTTAGCCTTTGACCTTGCAGGGCCTCACTACAAGGCAGTAGTCTCGTGACCCTGATGGGGGAGGCATACGGGTGCCACACCTTGCCCAAGGGTGACCCGGAACTATGTAAGGCAGGGGCGTTCAGCTCCCTGAGGCTTTATACGAGCCCACATACCCAGATAGTATCTCTATCTCTAGGGCAAAAGCTATAACAACCTGATTACCGGGTGTGCCAAACCTTTCTCAGTTGTTTCTAATATGATTTTTGACGTATAATCTAATTCTGCCTTGTACATTTTTGTATCGCGCATAGTTAATTTTATCAAATATAATATATATTTATGTGAAATGAGGTTTTAAGGTGAGATTAGAAGATCAATTATGCAAACGAGGTCATTCTTTAAATGTATTGTTAATGTATGAATTATTCTGTAGATGAACAACACATCAAAGCAGATATTTGCCTAAATATGGTTCTGTGCAATACTTTGTGCAATATTAACTTGCATGTGTATCATTTTATAAACATATTTTCATATTTGTTTAATTGAAAAGCTAAACTGATTGGAGAAAAAACACAACATGGTACCAATTTTTTGTGAGCTAATAATCACGGTGTGCTAGCTTAGAAGCTTGACCTGTGTATTTAAGGTAAATTAATTTTGCAGTGTAAGAAAATCTAGCATGTTTATTGTGATTAATCAGTATATATTATGCATATGTAACATGCACAGTCAGACTTAAAGATTCAGACTCAAAGCGATCATATTTATGCAATTGTTGAGAGGGGGACCCTGCCTGCCTGCCTGCCTGCCTGCCCTGCCCTGCCCTGCCCTGCCCTGCCCTGCCTGCCTGCCTGCCTTCTGGAGGGACACTGGCCCGACACTGGAGGTCACTGGGACACTGGCTGGGGAGTCACTGGGGGGACACTGGCTGGGGGGACACTGGTTGGGGGGTCACTTGCCGCCAGTGTCCCCCCGTGACTCTCCAGCCAGTGTCCCCCCAGTGACTCTCCAGCCAGTGTCCCCCCAGTGACCCCCCAGCCAGTGACTCCCCAGTGACCCCCCCAGCCAGTGATCACCCCAGGGTCCCCCAGCCTGTGACTCCCCAGCCAGTGTCCCCCCAGTGACTCCCCAGGCAGTGTCTTCCAGCCAGTGTCCCCCCAGTGACTCCCCAGGCAGTTTCCCCCAGCCAGTGTCCCCCACTGACTCCCCAGCCAGTGTCCCCCCAGTGACTCTCCAGCCAGTGTCCCCCCAGTGACTCTCCAGCCAGTGTCCCCCAGTGACTCTCCAGCCAGTGTCCCCCCAGTGACTCTCCAGCCAGTGTCCCCCCAGTGACTCTCCAGCCAGTGTCCCCCCAGAGACTCCCCAGCCAGTGTCCCCCAGTGACTCCCCAGCCAGTGTCCCCCCAGTGACTCTCCAGCCAGTGTCCCCCAGCCAGTGTCCCCCCAGTGACTCCCCAGGCAGTGTCCCCCAGCCAGTGTCCCCCCAGTGACTCTCCAGCCAGTGTCCCCCCAGTGACTCCACAGCCAGTGTCCCCCCAGTGACTCCCCAGCCAGTGTCCCCCCCAGCCAGTGACCCCCCCAGTGCCCCCCCCCCCCCCCAGCCAGTGTCCCCCAGTGTCGGGCCAGTGTCCCCCCAGCCAGTGTCCCCCCCCCCCCCCCCCCAGTGTCCCTCCAGAAGTTAGGCAGACTAGAAGTTACACAGGCTTCCAGACAAGAGAGACAGACAGACAGACAGATGTCCCCTCAGTGTCCCCCAGCCAGTGTCCCCCCAGTGACCCCCAGCCAGTGTCCCCCTCTCAACAATTGCATAAATATGATCGCTTTGAGTCTGAATCTTTAAGTCTGAATGTGCATGTTGTTACATATGCATAATATATACTGATTAATCACAATAAACATGCTAGATTTTCTTACACTGCAAAATTAGTTTACCTTAAATACACAGGTCAAGCTTCTAAGCTAGCACACCGTGATTATTAGCTCACAAGAAATTGGTACCATGTTAGGTTTTCAATTAAACAAATATGAAAATGTGTTTGTGCAATATTAACTTGCATGTGTATCATTTTATAAAGTATTGCACAGAACCATATTTAGGCATATATCTGCTTTGATGTGTTGTTCATCTAAAGAATAATTCATACATTAACAATACATTTAAAGAATGACCTCGTTTGCATAATTGATCTTCTAATCTCACCTTCAAACCTCATTTCACATAAATATATATTATATTTGATACAATGTGAATATTTTGTGCCCTAAAGATATTACTACGGGGCGGCGGTGGCTCAGGGGTAGAGTGCCGGATGGTAACCGCAAGGTTGCCAGCTCGAACCCGGGCTCCCCCAGAGTTACTGTCGAAGTGTCCTTGAGCAAGACACTGAACCCCTAATTGCTCCCGATGTGCTGGTTGGTGCCTTGCATGGTTTCCGCTGCCATCAGTGTATGAATGTGTGTGTGAATGGGTGAATGTAATGCACATGTAATGCACAGTCTATGTAAAGGGCCTTGGATAAAGGCGCTATATAAATGCACCATTTACTATGTCAACTTATTGCCATATTATACATTCATGTACTTATTATATCTTTGTTTCAGCTAATGTATCTAATATGCAAATGATCTCATTAACTATGCGCGATACAAAAATGTACAAGGCAGAATTAGATTCTACTATTAGAAACAACTGAGAAAGGTTTGGCACACCCGGTAATCAGGTTGTTATAGCTTTTTTCCCTGTCTACTATTGAATACTTAAAGGCATATAATAACAGCAGTGCGTTAAAATGTGATCTAAAAGCACGCCAATATGTTTAAATAAATATAATAAAGGATAAATTAAATATAATATCGCCTGGTGCGATCGTCAACAGCGCTGCCTGTGTCTGCTTGCAGTAACAGCAGCACAGCCTGCCTGTCACTCAAGACGGCCGTGGCCACGCCTCCGCCCCCTTTTCAGGGAGAGGGAGGGACGGAGCAGAGAAATGAACCACAGAACACAGTACAGGTCGCAGTGTGTCTTGTTTTCAATTATTAATTCTGTTTCCAACGACACCAACGAAAATATAGAATCGGGTTATATTTTCGTTTTAAATACCTATTTCTAAGTTTTTAATGAACCATTTCTAAACAGTATTCAGAAAACTAACCGTATTCTATGTTTTAATTTACCATTTCCATATTTGACAAACAGTATTCAGAACACCAAACCGTATTCTGAATACGTATCTGCAGATACGAAATTAGAATTGAAATGGCCGTAAAATACACGGACCACTGTGTTAGCAGAGCTGCCATTACAGCGATAAGGAAGAGTCTAGATAGCCTGGAGCTAGTCGGAATAAACAAACATAACGGAGGAAAAGAATGAGGACTCAGCACTTACATTCAGCTCGTGACCATAATAACTCGAGCATCTTTATTAGCAGCGTCATTATATACACATTGGGTAACAGGCATATCCGGTACTTCCGGTGTGGCACTTCAGAATAAGGGTTTATCATTTACATATATACAGACAATAAAGATCACATCTTAACAGACTGTCATCATGGGAATGTGTCGCCGCACTAAGAGGTGTTGGTAGAAAGAGTGAGACCACAGCATGTCATGATGGATCAATCCACATCTTTAATGTTAAGAAAAGGCAGGCACGTGCATAGGCTTCAGCCACTGCCCCTTTACCCGTCTATAAAAAACTGCCCTCTTCAGTCCATGAAAGTAGCATTTACTATGGTGAAATAAATGTAAAATGTGGCCGTTTTAAAGATGTTTTGGCCAATCTGCCCAATCTGCTCAGTTCAAAGCTTGTTGAATGTGTGACTTATATAAATACCACGACAAAATGGTCGTGCATCTGTTCCCAACGAGGCAGCCTGCTCATATCTCACCTTTGGAGGAGAGCTGGCTTGCAGAGCATGGCTTAAAACATAGGCTGATCGGCTGTGGGGCCAATAGGGCTATACTGTAGGCTACTGTATATTGATCACAACATGAACGCCAGACATGCATGCCTCGGTAACTCCAAATGTCCCGTGAATCATTTAATATTTCATGACGACATATTATCACAAGAACGCATCAGTGGACTTACCATCTGACAAAGAAATTATAGCTGTGTCGCGTGTCCAGATTTGATCCATTTCCCCAGTCATTCCGACATACGATAGTGATATGATATTAATCAAATAATAATCATAAGCTCTGATGAAAGATATCAAGACCCGGCCCACAACAGCCCTGCCAATCGGGCTCAGCCCTGTTGGCATGACAGGTTGTGTGTCGGTCTGGCGAGTGGGAGACTGGGGTTCAATACCCGCTACCTGCGAAACACTATATCTGCAAAGGTGAGTGAGTGAGCAATTGTTCAATAAAAATGGCTTTTATAATATTCTTGCCAAGTTGTATTAGCCTTTAGTCTTGATGTCAAATTTAAATAAATTAACTTATTTCTCATTATACGTGAGAAAAGGAGATCCTACAGATTGCTACTTTATTAACCAGTGGATCCATCGGATAGGGGCTTGCTTGCCAAAATAAGCTGATCTACAAGTTGTAACGCGGTGCGCAACCGATGCGCTGTTAGCTTGTAGATCTGTCCATTTGTAACATGTTAGTAAGGTGTCCCGACAGCGACCATAAACATCATCACGTTAGATTAAACGGGCGTGTATGTTCTACGCGAGGCAGAACTTGCAAGGTGGAAACGCTTGGTAAAGAGGGAGTCCGCTGAGTGTCAGATTCATGAGCTATATCTTTTTTATATTAATTTTCACTTGAGTGCTATAGCGCCACCCTTTGGCCAATGGTTGTGGGCCTCACCGTTTAAAGTAGCATAGCCCTCTACCATATTGCCAAGTTTTGCAAAAAACGACTGCACAGTTAAGCCAGAACTGCAAGTTTTGGCAGCCTCAGCCGATCTGCGTTGCTGATGCAAATAAATGAATAAATAAATTGTGCGTGGCTGCGGCGTGCGTCTGTGGGAACCGATAGGGAGAAACGAAATTGATCTTTTATGGATGGGTACCCGGTTCCCCAGCATGTTGTTATCGGTTCCTGCTTGGTCATGAGGTTCGGTACCCACCCCTACCCACGACCCTCTTTCCATATTGCAGAATTTCGTGGAAGACGACCGCACAGAACTGTCAAAACTGTGAAAAATGGCTGGATCTGTACGAACAATAAGGGATCTTTGCCCTTGACTCGACTCCAAATAATTATAACAATAATAATAACAAATAATAATAATGGATGTGATTAAAATAATAATAATAATAATACCTTGAGTATAGGTAGTACAGGTTAAAGAAAAGAAAAAGAGAAAAACTGCAGCAGTTGTAGGCAGTTTGCAGAATATGAAAGAACCTTCATTCCAACGGACGCAAAATAGTTATTTATTTATTTAGTCACAAGCTCTTGAAGAAACAAAATACTGAAGAAACAAATCTAAAAGCTCACAATGTGCAGCAAAATGTGTTAACATAGCATCACACTTGGTTTATGAATCTACAAGCTGACAATGAACATGCTAGTATGTGTGGGATACACCCATGACAAATGTGACAAATCTCTGCCAATGCCAAACTTTCTGTTGCTATTGAATTGTTTTGAGTTTCCAAACATATAAAGGTATAACGTCTGAAACATCCAACGGTATAATTAAACAGTGTTACCATAGAGAAATAATCTACCAAAGACAAAAACTTTCTCTGCCATGTTTATATAGGTTTTACATACAAAAATATAACAAGAAACTAAATTGTGGTGGTCTTTAAATTCGGATGGTGACAAATAATAACAATAAACAAAAAATAATTGGGCCAAACAAATTAGAAGAAAAAAAGGGGAGGGTAACACTTTGAGTTTATTTTTTTCATTTTTTGTCATTGTCATGATTTGTCACAATCTGAGTTGCCTTTTTCCGAGGCTTAAAAGGTCTTTAAATAAATACTTTATGAAATGTCTATGGGGAAATGAATGGGAACTTCTCTTCTGGTGCCCTCTTCGTTCTGAAAGGGGCGGGACTGTGACGCTCTATTGTCAGATTATGCGATTCCACTGCTTTAGTATCTAACTGTCATTGTCATCCTGGAATAGAATGAATGATGTTATATCATGTGTCAACTCAAATGGGTTCATGGGGAAAATGTGCATTTATTACTATTACAACTAACCACTTCTTCCCTGTATGATTCCTCCTCATTATCCTCAGATGTGCATTTTGACCCAAACATTTGGCACTAACTGCAACTAAAGGGTTTCCTGTATGAGTCCTCATGTGTCTATGGGCTTTCCCCTTTCATGAGTCCTTGTGTGTGATTTTAGAGTACCACTCCTACTAAAGCCTTTACCACACACGTTACAAGTGAAGGGCTTTTCCCCTGTATGAGTCCTCATGTGTGTTTTTAGATGACCACTCATAGCAAAGCCTTTACCACACACGTTACAAGTAAAGGGCTTTTCCCCTGTATGAGTCCTCATGTGTGATTTTAGATCACCACTCTGAATAAAGCCTTTAACACACACATTACAAGTAAAGGGCTTTTCCCCTGTATGAATCCTCATGTGTGTTTTTAGATTACCGATGTTAAGACAGCCTTTACCACAAACGTTACAAGTAAAGGGCTTCTCCCCTGTATGAGTCATCATGTGTGTTTTTAGATTAACACCCTGAGCAAAGCCTTTACCACACACGTTACAAGTAAAGGGCCTTTCCCCTGTATGAGTCCTCATGTGTTTTTTTAGGACAACACTTTGTGCAAAGCCTTTACCACACACGTTACAAGTAAAGGGCTTTTCCCCTGTATGAGTCCTCATGTGTGTTTTTAGATGACCACTCATAGCAAAGCCTTTGCCACACACTTTACAAGTAAATGGTTTTTCCCCTGTATGAGTCCTCATGTGTGTTTTTAGATGACCACTCATAGCAAAGCCTTTGCCACACACTTTACAAGTAAATGGTTTTTCCCCTGTATGAGTCCTCATGTGTGTTTTTAGATCACCACTCTGAATAAAGCCTTTACCACAAACTGTACAAGTGAAGGGCTTTTCCCCTGTATGAATCATTGAGTGCTTAGTCAGATTTGCTTTAAGATTAAAACATTTGCCACAGTCTGTACAAGTAAAGCGTTTCTTCCCTGTGTGGCTCCTCATGGAGTGAATATGTTTTGATGATTTTAAGTCCTTGGACAGCATGCTGCTCAAAGACAATCTTTGTCCTTCCACATGTTGTGTCTTCAGTGTGTTTAAAGTTGACTGACCTTCACTGGGCGCCTGCCACTCATCACTGTCTTCAGTGTCAGATACAGAACAGTGTGAAGAGAGGAGCTGGTTGTCACTAGTTGGTTGTGATGTTCCACAGTACTCTACATCAGCTTGTGTTTTCATGTGTTCGGTTGAGGTGCCGGCTACAGGCTCTGTCTCTCTGTTTTCATCATCATGATCATCTTCACTTTTCACTGCTAGTAATGTCAACGTTGACCCATCAGCCTCCATTGGTCTTTGAAGTAGCTCCTCTTGTTCATCTTTAATCTGTGGTGGTTGTGGTTCCTCCTGGACCAGACTGGAGCTCCTCTCCGGTTGTTCAGTGAAAACCTCTTTACACACTGGGAGGTGCGGGACGGCTAGAAAAAAGACACAAAGAGAGAAAAACATTTAATGTTTGCATTTTGGAGGAACATCATCTTCTCCATTTCTAATCAAAGACAGTTTTCAGGGCTTGACATTACATTTTTGAGCCACTTCTCATTTGGACAAGAACATTTACTCACTTGTCCAAGTAAAGATTTTAGAAGACAGTGTTCAACAGAAGGTTATGACAAAATGACACTACAAGAAAAAAAGAAAAGAAAACTGAAACAATTGACACAAACTCAAACTGGTTGTTGGAAGTTTCAACAAACATGTTCCAATAATACAATGATTTTTGAGTGTGTCATACATATAGGTCCTCATTCACAACGGCGTTTACGCCAGAGTGTAACGGAAGCGTATACAGATACTAAATATCATCGTATTTCTCTGTCCGATCACGCTGCGATTTGCTCCCGTCTTATTCAGGGAAGCTGGTGTAATCACTTCATTTGTGCGGATCGCAGAGTGTAGCCTTTCCGCATTTTTCCCAAGCGATTCGCCTGGTGTCGCCTTGTTACGCCCATCCCACACCATATAAGGCAACAGGAAATATCGAAATACGTCATCATAGCCTGCACCGGGCTTTAAATTATATACAACAGCCGCGATGAGCTTGTAGAGCAGTTCATTTTGACAGGCGGGTCTCTGCACGGACAGATCTTCAAGCAAACAGCGCGAGTTTTGTATATAATTATAAACAAATCTTGCCAACTTGGCACGCATTGCTTCACTCCTTGTTAAATGTCAGAACGTTAATAATTTAACTGATGTTACAGTTACTTTCACATAATGAGAAAGAAGTTAATTTGTACTGTTCACCACACAACCAAATGCTATATTAAAACTCGGCAATGATAAAAGGCCCTATTGATTAGTCTACTGCGGTGATTGATTCCCTGCCCTGCACTGTCGGATTTGGAAAGCAAATATATGGACATGCATGGACACAGGACATATTTTCTTTCTTTTTTTTCGTGTGGGATTTGGACTTAAGGCTATATTTCATCCGATCCAACTACGTTGTGTGTTTCCTCAGCTGCAGGTAAGAGTTGGCTATTCTGTGTGGCGTCCGCATGTGATCAATATACATATTATAAATTAATACCACGACGCAAATGGAGGCAGATAGGTGCTTGCAGCAAATGCATTTAGGCCTACGTGAAACTTTAATTGGCTGAGTCTCTGTCAACATGCTGATCAGCGAGTTAGTGGTAATAATAATCATCATCAACAGCCTTTCTTGTCTGTCTGTCCGTCATGTTTGTGAACAAGCACGAGTGGAGGTGAGCTGGCTTAAAACTATGATATGACTGGCCGACTTTCAAACACGCTGATGCCATTCATTCAAATAGGCTAATGTGGTCTTCTATTTTTTATATAGGGCTAATCCCCCCCCCCCCCCCCCCCCCCCACACACACACACACACACACACACACGCACCGACAGTCAGACTGACACCTCAGTAACCTCAGGCTGCGTCCCATCTGCCCTCAAGTCAGCCAGAGTAACACCACTCCTCAAGAAACCAACCCTTGACCCCTCAGATGTCAAGAACTACAGACCGGTATCACTCCTTTCATTTCTATCAAAAAGCATTGAACGTGTTGTCTCCAACCAGCTCTCTCTCCATCTCTCACATAACAACCTGCTAGATCCCAACCAGTCCGGATTCAAAAAGGCCCACTCCACAGAAACTGCCCTGCTGGCAGTCACAGAAGCACTACATGCTGCCCAGGCTGCTTCCCACTCTGCAGTCCTGATTCTCCTAGACCTATCAGCAGCATTTGACACAGTGAACCACCAGCTGCTCCTAGACACCCTAGCGGATCTAGGCATCGGCGGGACGGCACTAAAGTGGTTCTCCTCTTACCTCACCGACCGGACCTACCAGGTCTCCTGGAAAGGTCTGTTATCATCCCCCCGAACCCTCCAAACTGGGGTCCCACAGGGATCTGTACTTGGTCCCCTCCTTTTCTCACTGTACACTAAATCCCTTGGCACTATCATCTCTGCTCACAATATATCCTATCACTGTTATGCCGATGACACACAACTGTTTCTATCCTTCCCCCCCTCTGCCACCCAGGTGGAAGAGCGCATCACTGCTTGCCTGGCTGACATCTCACAGTGGATGTCCTCCAACCACCTCAAGCTGAACCCAGACAAGACTGAGCTTCTCTTCTTCCCAGCTAAGTCCTGCCCGATGCGGGAGCTAACTATTTCCGTAGACAACGCCCTGGTAACGTCTGTCCCAACAGCCAGGAACCTTGGTGTTGTCCTGGACAGTCAGCTCTCGTTCAAAACTCACATCACAGCTGTCACTCGATCCTGTAGGTTCACACTCTATAACATACGACGAATTAGACCGTTCCTCACCCAGGAATCATCCCAGCTCCTAATCCAGACAACAGTCCTGTCAAAACTTGACTATTGTAACTCTCTCCTTACTGGCCTACCGGCATGTGCACTGAAGCCTCTCCAACTGATCCAAAATGCCGCAGCTCGCTTGGTCTTCAACCAGCCAAAATTCTCACATGTCTCCCCCCTGCTCCGCTCCCTGCACTGGCTCCCGGTCGCTGCCCGCACAGAATACAAAACTCTGATGTTGGCATTTAAAGCAACCAAAGGTATGGCTCCCCCATATCTTGCCAGCATGATTGAACCCTACAAACCCTCCCGCGCACTCAGATCAGCCAACGCAGGGAAGCTGGAAGTACCCTCACTAAAAACGCCGGGACAACGCTCCACACGTCCCAAACTCTTCTCCCTTCTGGCCCCAAAACTGTGGAATGCACTTCCCGTTGCAATCAGAACTGCAGCATCACTCCCGATCTTCCGCCGTAGTCTGAAAACCCACCTTTTCAGACTCCATCATGGCCCATAGCACTTACCCTACCCCCCTTAGACAGCACTTCTTAGACTTATATAGCATTTGAAACAGACTTATAGCATGTCATGTAGACAGCACAATAAGTGCATTGTATGTAGTCATAGCACTTCATAGTATATATGTACAGCATAGTATAGCATATATGTGTAGTTTATATGTATAGTGTCATTATATAGATATGTTCTAGTTATAGTTTATATGTAGTGTCATTATATAGATATGTTCTAGTCACGTTCTTAGCTTACGCATGTTTCGCGATAAATGCATTTTTACATATGTGATGTATTCCCATGCTTTTTGTTCTTGCTTATTGTAAGTCGCTCTGGATTAAGAGCGTCTGCTAAATGCCTAAATTGTAAATTGTAAATTGTAAAAGAGCTCCATAACGAAACAATTTAAATAGGCCTATACTGCAGACATTACTACACTAAACAACGTTGGATTCGTACAGTGCAGAATGCAGATAAGTGTATGTTCTTATTATAATTGTGAGTTTGTTTTTTAACATGCAGCGCGAGTCCGCGAGACTGCGAGAGCCGATCTACAAGCTCACAGCGCGTTGGACTGCGAGTAGAAAGCTGTCAAGTGAGCAGCGCAATCGCGCATGCTAGAAATATCCTAATAAATAAATAAAAAAGGTGTCGGGCTTGCAGGGGCAGTTTCTGTAAGGCACTCTAGGCTAACCTGCCTCTAGAATGCATGCATTTAGGCATACAAGTGATACTTGGCTTTTATATAGGCCATAATTTTTTTATGTGCGACCAATGTTGGGGACACATGCCTACATATTTTATCTGAGATTTGGGGACTTTTAATTGATTCAGCATGAAGACTAAAGCCTTCTTAATAAATCTACGCAAGCCGTACACGACCATGAGAGGTGGCGCAGCTTTCAGCGGAATTTCCGACCAACCCACGTCACCGTCAAGTTCACGTTCAAGTTCATGAATTCCCACGTAATGTGGGAATCCACGTAAATGCCTGTCCGCTCACGCTCCGCTCACGTAACGTCACTTTATGAGCGTAAACGCCGTTGTGAATGAGGACCATAGTGTGGAGTGGTGACTCCAGGTCTCAATCTTGAATTGATGCATGATTTGTATAAATGCAATAATATCAAACAATTACAATTTCTAAAAAAATATATATATACAATTTTACTAGGACTCCCACCCGTGGGTCCTGGGACCCACTGCAGACCTAACATCACTGTGGTACATTCTGTTTCCTAGACGGGCTCTCTACCCATTAAGCTATGGCTGTCCCCCTCTAAGGAAGGACAATATCATTCACTAGAACCAGGGATGAGTGTTTTCTGTGTATCTACGATGGAGTTTGAAGTTACAATTGGCTTGTAGCGGTTTCCCAAATAAAGTTGGACACAGGAGGAGAAACCCTACAAAGGTCACTGTTTGAATACAGCAACCTACCTGTTAACTCACGGATATATATATATATATATATAATAATAAATCTAATAAATATGTACACTTCAATAAACACGTATTTCAACTCAAAACACTCAATCACAGTCAATAAATGCAAAAGACACACATAACTTCAGTTTAAGGTTTTGTATTATAAAGAAGGTAAATGCAGTTCCACTTCAGTTCAGTTCATGCATATTACCAATGTCCATTTCTGGTTTTGACAATAACCAAAAGGAAACAAGTGCCGTGCACCACTGTTGTAACCAAAAGAAAAACTCCACCTCGGGATTTCGATTTAACCAAAGAAATAAAATAAAAGAAACAAGGCAGCATCCTGGCGCGTGCGTGTGTGTTGCGTGTGTGTGTTTGTGTGTAGTAGTTTGTAGTTTGTTCAGCAATCAGCTCCCCTCCACAAGACAACTGGCTCTGATGCTTTCCTCTTCGAAAGACGTTGAGACGCAGTGACCTGTCGCTGTGAACCTGCCGTTCAGAACACGGGCTCGGTCGACCCTGGATTAGACGTCAGGTGATCTTTCGATGTGTTCTTTACTTGAACGGACTGAACCGCGGACTTAGCTCGCGTTAATATACTACTGCTCCACCAAGGGTAAAGGCAAAACACCCGTCTTCACCACCAGCTTACGACACACCACCGCTCTCCACACACAGCCTTCACACTCCGCGCCCCTCGTTCAAAATGACAGCTCCATAGCTGATATGGGCTGCACGTGTGTGGGGAATGAAATGTTCATTATTATTATTATTATTGTTTTGGCAGATCGCCACACTCTCCCCCCCTTGAAAAAAAGCCGCCCGAAGGGTAAGGCGTTCCTGGACCCTGGGTGAGACTGTCAGCATCCTATCTTCTCCAATCTCCATCCGCCAGCGCTGCTGCTCCTCCATGTCTTGAGCTCTGGGGTAGCTAGGCTGCAGGCGGATTGGAGGTGAAGCCTGAACTTTGTCCATCACCCTACGGTGCAGTTGCTCCTCCACTTCCTGAGCTGTCGGGAAGCAAGGCTTCAGGCGGGATGTGTGCACAACTCTCAGGTCTCTCCGTTGTCTGTCATAGGTCTGTTTCCTCCGCTTTCGAGCTTTTGAGAGGCCACGGGACACAGACATCTGGAGGTCTTCTACAGGTTCCTGCAGCTTTCCTGTGCGTTTCTGGCTCTCCTTTTTGTGCCGTTGACACACCTGACATTTCTGCACGTGATGGTTCACGTCCAGGCTCATCTTGGGCCAGTAGACCAGGTGTTTCATTCTCCGGTAGGTCTTGTGCTGTCCAAGATGGCCAGCCAGAGGATCCTGATGGAACAGGTCCATCAACTGGAGTCGTAGGTTGTCCGGAATGTAAAGTTGGTACAGGGTTTTGTGAGGTCGTTGAGTTTTCCGGTATATGCGGTCTTCCAATAGGGTGAAAGTTGGGCCCAGGCTCAACTGCTCCTCCCCCTCCTCTAAGAGGCTTTGCAACAAAGCTTGACATTTCAGTTCCGTCTGTTGAGCGGCCCCAATTGCCTCCACAGATATGGGTAGGTCTGTGCAGAGTGTAGTGGTTGCCGACAGGATAGTAGCCCCACAGGGAGTTGGCTGGACATCTCTGGCACTCTGTGACACAGAGCAAGATGCCAGCTCCACAACCCCGGTCTGTGAGGTCATTGCCGGTTGGGAGGGGTGTTGAGGTGGGTGAAAGACCAGCTGAAGCTGAATGTTCTCCATTTGCTTGTCCAACTGTTGGGTTATTGAGTTATTGAGGTTGAGCATTAGTTTTTCCAAACGAGAAATGATGGCATTGGAGAAGTTTGTTAGCGTTCTCTCAATATCCTGGTGGTGAAGTGGTGTTATTGCGGCAGTAGAAGCATTATTGAATTGTGTGGTTTCAGATGTAGTTTGAATTGGTGGAGGAGCAAATGGATTCCTAGGCGAGAATGACACTGATGGCTGGCCAGTCTGTGGTGGCTGGCCATGAGTAACCTCCTGTTGTTGCCCAGGAGGGAAAAGGTTAACACCTAGAGACCCCTCTGATCCTGAGGCAACAGCCCCCCCCTTGTGAGTCAAGTGTGAGAGCCTCCAGGTTCAATGTTGAATAAAGAGAAATTGCATTGTTAATTGGCTGATTGAGCAGCTCCATCACTGATTGAGGAGCAGATCCAGTTTGTCTCAGAGTACCAGGTGGGGGTATTAGTGGTTGAAATAGTTGTGTGTTCTCCAACTCCCACTCCAAGTCCAAGAGGGACACCATTTTGAAACGCTGTTTTGTTTGTTTGAGTTGATTTGTGCTTCCCTTGTGTGTGTTTTCCCAAGAAATGTACAAAATAAAAAATAAAAACTCTGTTTGCCTTTAAGGCTACCTTTTTCACATCAACCATATGACAAACATTATACATCGGGCGCCATTTATTTATGTAGCGGTTTCCCAAATAAAGTTGGACACAGGAGGAGAAACCCTACAAAGGTCACTGTTTGAATACAGCAACCTACCTGTTAACTCAGGGATATATATATATATATATATATATATATATATAAATCTAATAAATATGTACACTTCAATAAACACGTATTTCAACTCAAAACACTCAATCACAGTCAATAAATGCAAAAGACACACATAACTTCAGTTTAAGATTTTGTATTATAAAGAAGGTAAATGCAGTTCCACTTCAGTTCAGTTCATGCATATTACCAATGTCCATTTCTGGTTTTGACAATAACCAAAAGGAAACAAGTGCCGTGCACCACTGTTGTAACCAAAAGAAAACTCCACCTCGGGATTTCGATTTAACCAAAGAAATAAAAGAAAAGAAACAAGGCAGCATCCTGGCGCGTGCGTGTGTGTTGCGTGTGTGTGTTTGTGTGTAGTGTGGGTGTTAGCCCCGCTGCTAGCTCTTTTAGCTCACCACAGCAACCCCAGTAGTTTGTTCAGCAATCAGCTCCCCTCCACAAGACAACTGGCTCTGATGCTTTCCTCTTCGAAAGACGTTGAGACGCAGTGACCTGTCGCTGTGAACCTGCCGTTCAGAACACGGGCTCGGTCGACCCTGGATTAGACGTCAGGTGATCCTTCGATGTGTTCTTTACTTGAACGGACTGAACCGCGGACTTAGCTCGCGTTAATATACTACTGCTCCACCAAGGGTAAAGGCAAAACACCCGTCTTCACCACCAGCTTACGACACACCACCGCTCTCCACACACAGCCTTCACACTCCGCGCCCCTCGTTCAAAATGACAGCTCCATAGCTGATATGGGCTGGGCTTCTGTGGCGTGGCCAACCAGCGCCACGCAACTGGTAACGTAACCGTCCGTCACCGTATGTGTGTGGGGAATGAAATGTTCATTATTATTATTATTGTTTTGGCAGATCGCCACAGGCTTGTCTGATAAAAATAAATATAGTAGACGATAACATTAAGATTATTATTATTATTATTCTCCTATTCGTTTTGTCAGGATCGTTTAAAAAATGAGTGTATCGAGTCTCTTCACAATGCCTCGCAGAGCAAGGTGTTGAGTAGAGCCCGACATCGGTCTCAACGATGTATCCGTCATTGTTGGCGCCGATGCCCGACATCGGACATTATTTCACCGATGTGGCCAAAGTTTTTTTTTAATCATCATTAATGTAATCTACCCCCAACCACCCCTTTTCCCCCTCACTGTATATTTCCCTTTTTACCTCCTTTATGATTAATTCCTGTTGTGTTCTTTGGAAAAATAGAAGTGTATATTTGTACATCTCTAAATGTTTTGATGAATTGAACAAGATGGGCCCTCTGGTAAACAAGTGTAATGCTTTTATTGGGTCGTCCACTCACAGTTAACAGTTTTTGTATTGAGTTGTGCTTGAAATGTACTGTAATTCTGCAAACTGTTTTTTTAAAAGCCACTGCGTGTGCCGTGCCTGTGACTCTGACCATTTATGTGACTCTCACCATTTATGCCAAATATCTTAATAGCTAAACATGATTATGGGTTCAAACTTGTTGTGCTAAACTTATATAGCGGCACAAGCGGAAACAACATGCTGTGTGTCTGTCTGTCTTTTAGGGGACCATGAGTTACCAAACTATATTTGTTATCGTTACAGTTGCTGGATAACCCTTTAGTCTTGTTAGAATAATACTAATAAAACATAATTGTGTTTTACCTGAGAGAGTATTGCACCACATCTTCCTACGTAGTAATGTCAAAGTTGACTCACCAGTCTCCTCTTCCTGTTCCTCTTTAATCTGTGGATGTTGTTGTTCCTCCTGGGCCAGAATGGATCTCCTCTCCTCATATTCAGATGAAACCTCTTTACACACAGACAGAAGGAGGAGAGAGAAGGTAGCATCAGCAGAGGAACTCAAAGTGCTTTTGTCAACACAAAGATGACATTTATTCACCTATTTGTTTTGTCAGGATAACCATCGTTTAAAAAATAAGTGTCTTGAATCTCTTCACAACGCCTGGCAGATCAAGGCGTTGTGAGTAGAGCCTGACATCGGTCTCACCGATGTATCCGTAATTTTTGGCACCGATGCCCGACATCGGACATTATTTCACTGATGTGGCCGAAGTTTTTTTTTATCATCAGTAATGTAACCTACACTTGTCTTTTAGAATGTAATACGCCCTTATGAAACGTGCTATTTTGGTTTGATATAAATTTCTTGCAGCTGCAGAGAATGGATTTAAAAGGCACTGTGTGTGCCGTGCCTGTGGGTCTGGAGCCTAGGCTGCAGCATAAAACCCTGCCCTGCGAGTGACTGTCATAAATGGAAGTCCAGCTGTCATTCCGGACCCCTAACCCTGAGAAAATGTCGTCTGTGTGCAGCCCGGGAAAAGATATGAGAGATGTTTGAAAAGATCAGATATTTGAATAAACAAGCGTTTTCTGCCTGAACTTTTACATGGATCTGAAACTAGAGTACAATATCTCACTCCACTTCTTTGGAATGATGTATTGGGTGAGTACAAACAGAGCGTGGAGCACATTTATGCCGCCCATGTCTCCTTGCTCACTGGGAGCGGAGGCATCCGATCTATGGCTGTGTTTACAGGAATATATGTCATTTATGTATGATCACAGACATTCTAGGGCTAGTAGAACTACTGGTAAATGTAGTTCAGTTCAGCTAGCTTAATGCTACTTGTAGCTAAGCTGGTGTTGTTCAGAGTCTACTAACCTGCAGTGTGTAGATCGATGTCCATATCAAAATCAATGTCCAGCCGTTTGTTTTGTGTCTCCAGCAGAGTTTCTAGTGTCTCCATCTCTCTCTGGAAGAGGTTGACCATGAACTCTCCCACCGCGCTGAGGCGCTCCAACACAAACACTCTGACGCTAAGCTCCACACTACAAACATCAGCAGCGCCACGCTGCTGTTTGTCCACAACAAACAATATATCCTCTCCCACCGACGCTAGCTGTTCATTTATCTTCAGCCGTACAGACTCCATTTTACGCTTTTCACCTCCTTTAGGAGACATTTCCACCAAGCTTTCTGTTCCTACTGTAATATAGAATGTGTAATAGAGGCAGACATATCAACAATTCCCGAGAGGCACGACAACATGTTTGTTCAACAGCATTACCGTGGAAAACAACTGGCGAGGCCACGTGATGCAAACAAGTATTTCCGACCGGGTCAAAGTTTTCACGCATGCGCAATAAAGAATCCAGGCACTGTTGCCTTAATGTCTTTCGCCCCCTGGTGTTGGAGGTGTGTAACTGTCAGATAGATAGATAGATAGATAGATAGATAGATAGATAGATAGATAGATAGATAGATAGATAGATAGATAGATAGATAGATAGATAGATAGTGTTATGACCTGGCTCTTGGGCCATAACAAAGGAGGAAGACACACAGCTGTTTAAAAGTGCACAAACCAATATGTATTTACGATATAATACACGTATGCATCAAACAATACTAAAGTATTAAGTGGCTTGTGTTAATCAGTAGATCAGTAGTGTAAGTGAGTGGATGTGTGGTAAATGTAATGTAGGGTGTTGAATGGTGCAAACAAATGCTGCTGCTCTCATGGAAGGAGAGAGAGAGACCTGGCTCCCAAGAGAAGACTATGCACACACTGCACACAAAACGAGGTAGAGACTGAGCTACACTTCCTAACCGTCTGTCCACTGTACCAAGACATCAGAGACATGTACTTCCCTGCACGGATTACAATCACCCAAGGAGAGTTTGAAAACCACCAAATGTTTAGGCCTATAACATGTTTAAAACATTGAAATACTGCTGTTAACTTGTATAAAGCGTCTCGGATGTATAGGCTAACTATCTCTGACAGAAAATGCACAATCTTTTATAGTCTCACAAGATAGTATTACTCAAAGTGTTAATATAACACAGCTCTGTTTACATGTTTATTGTATTGTTTTATCTTGATTGTTTTGTTCCACTTTTGCTTTGGCAATGTAAACGTTTGTGTTTATGTTTTCTCATGCCAATAAAGCTCCTATGAATTGAATTTAATTGAGTTAGGCCGGCCAACTCCCAGCCCTTTATTTATGTATTTATTTGACAGGGACAATGCTCATTAATCAACATTTCAGTTTTCACTTCCATGTAAATGTGCCAGAGTTAGCCATAAGCTAATTTACATCTGTAGTCCCTGAGCAGGCTCTTAAAATGGTAGTAAAACTAAACATACAATGACACATAAAGTACAATACAATGCAATACAATTCAATACAGATAAAAGAAAGACAGAGTGTATAGTGTGCCAGAACACAGCACCATGCGTTGATGCCATGTGTGCATATGTGCCAGCACCCAACAATATGTCCATTTAAAAAAAAATACAACAGATATAGAACACACTGGGACCACTGGCCAGGCAATTGATTGGCAATTACTCAGGACCTGTGGGAAGCAAAGACCTAGGCCTATAGGAATACACACATGCCCTAGTAGGCCAACTACAGGGGCTGTGACAACAGACAGACAGACAGACAGACAGACAGACAGACAAGCTATTTGCACACTTTTGACAACTTGAATCCATGATGCATTGATATTAAATGGAAAAAGTACTTTGTAATTTCACTAATTTGTCATTAAAATGAATACTTGAGCTACTTTGTCCACCACCGATAACTGGACACCAACATCAGGTAGTCTAAAATATTATCTATGTATTAGTACTAATTACCTAGTAATTATTACTGGTGGTTCATCAGCTGGTGGTTCATGAGCTATGCCTGATTTTCAATCGAGTGCTACAGTGCCACCCTTTGTCCAATGGTTGTGGGCTTTGTGTCTAAGCAGGGTGACATAGCCCTCTAACATATTGCCACATTTCGTGAAAAACAACTGCATGGTTTGGCCTGGAGCGCTGACATAAGAAAATATGTATAATTCAAAATAGTGGGTGATCTAATGCTGCATTCACATGGAATCGGGCAAGCGGTAGACGGCAAACGGCAAAACCTGCTGGACGGCACGGTAAAAAGATTAAATATTTTAACATTGATGCCGTCTGCCGCTACCGTCACCTGATCTAGCTGCCAGGCTGCCGTGCCGTCCTGTTCCGTTTACCGTCCTGCTCCCGTCCACTAAAATGACTTACGGTTTGCCATCTACTGCTTGACTGATTCCATGTGAATGCAGCATTAGCCAGGGTCAGAGGTCAAAAGTCAGAACACGAAAGTTGTTCGACACGAGGAGACGCATAATATCCAAGTTTTATTGTTGACGGTCAAACGGAGCTATACCTGTTCAAATTTTGCATTTTTGATTGAGTTCTATAGCGCCACCCTTTGGCCAATGGCCGTGGGCTTTGCGTTCTCACCGTTTAGCATACCCCTCTACCATATTGACAAGTTTCACGAAAACCGACTGCACGGTTAAGCCAGAAATGTTTTTAAGGGGCCAGGCACTTTGGGCGCGGCCCCTTAAAAACAGACAACTACAATAAGGGACCATAGTCCATTTAGCTTGACCCCTTAATAACTTGTGAAAATTAATTTCTAATCCTTTCTTAGATAGGTGACGATTTGGCAAATTTTTTATATTGTATATTTTCTGTAAAATTTAAATTCTTTGAATTACATCTGACGTGACTGCAGTGATGGTCTCATAATATAATTTTTTCTTGTTTTTAGTTTTTCTTTTGGAGGTTACAAAAATACCAGATACTCTGTATAGACTGCGTTAGCAGAGCTGCCATTACAGCGATAAGGAAGAGTCTAGATAGCCTGGAGCTAGTCGGACTAAACAAACATAACGGAGGAAAAGAATGAGGACTCAGCACTTACATTCAGCTCGTGACCATAATAACTCGAGCATCTTTATTAGCAGCGTCATTATATACACATTGGGTAACAGGCATATCCGGTACTTCCGGTGTGGCACTTCAGAATAAGGGTTTATCGTTTACATATATACAGACAATAAAGATCACATCTTAACAGACTGTCATCATGGGAATGTGTCGCTGCACTAAGAGGTGTTGGTAGAAAGAGTGAGACCACAGCATATCATGATGGATCAATCCACATCTTTAATGTCAATCCTCCGGCTGGCCGGCCTGCCAGCCAGGAGAAGACCCCCAAAACACTGTATTCTAGGTCCACTGGTGACCGTTAAGAAAAGGCAGGTGAAATAAATGCAAAAGGTGGCCGTTTTAAAGATGTTTTGGCCAATCTGCCCAGTTCAAAGCTTGTTGAATGTGTGACTTATATAAATACCACGACAAAATGGTCGTGCATCTGTTCCCAACGAGGCAGCCTGCTCATATCTCACCTTTGGAGGAGAGCTGGCTTGCAGAGCATGGCTTAATACTTAGGCTGATCAGCTGTGGGGCCAATAGGGCTATAATGCTACTGTATATTGATCACAACATGAACGCCAGACATGCATGCCTCGGTAACTCCAAATGTCCTGTGAATCATTTAATATTTCATGACAACATATCATCACAAGACTTATCATCTGAAATACATTATAGCTGTGTCGTGTGTCCAGATTTGATCCATTTCCCCAGTCATTCCGACATACGACAGTGATATTATATTAATCAAATAATAATCATATGCTCTGATGAAAGATATCAAGACCCGGCCCACAACAGCCCTGACAATCAGGCTCAGCTCTGTTGGCACGACAGGTTGTGTGTCGGTCTGGCGAGTGGGAGACTGGGGTTCAATCCCCGCTACCTGCGAAACACTACATCTGCAAAGGGGAATGAGTGAGCAATTGTTCAATAAAAATGGCTTTTATAAAAATTAGCCTTTAGTCTTGAGGTCAAACTTAAACTAAATCTGCAGTTGATTTAGTCGACTAAAATGTCTTTTGGCGGGCCTTGATGCCGTCGTAATGACAGATTTTACACTTGCTGAAAATAGCTGATCTACAAGCTCACAACGCGTCGCAGCGCGACACATGAGCTGGTAGATCGGCTATTTTCAGCATGCGAACCAAGTGTAAAATGACTTTACTGCATCTTTTGTCCACTAGTCTATTTTTTATTTGTTGAAGAAAGTGCCAATATATTTAGTCTTAGTTTTAGTCACCAGAGCTTCGTTTTAATTTAGTTTCCATTTAGTTTCCGTCGGTGGAAAAAGGTAGTTGACAAACTATTTTCGTCTTAGTTTTAGTCGACGAAAACAACACGGTACCCGGTTCCCCAGCATGTTGTTATCGGTTCCTGCTTGGTCACGAGGTTCCCTACCCACGACCCTCTTACCATATTGCAGAATTTCGTGGAAGACGAAAGCACAGAACTGTCAAAATTGTGAAAAATGTCAGAAACCATACGATCAATAAGAGATCTTTGCCGCTTTAGGCTTGATCCCTAATAATAATTAGGGACATTAATATGGTTAATTGGGTATTGGGGGGTAATTGGGTCTTGTTTTGATGGGTTGGTGGGTTTAGGGGTTGGTGGGTTATTGGGTTAGGTTGATAGGAATTTGGGTATTGCCCTATTAATTTCTTTCCACATGTTTAATCATGTTATAAAAAATCATTGACAGGTGAGATATTAAGTTCCCACCCCTGTCTATCCCCTAAAAATACAGAGGGGTCTTTATCTCATTTCTAGCCAGAGATATGATTTTTTGAAACTTTTTTGGTTAGGGGTTTTTAGGGGGGCACTACACAATTTTCACCAAACAATTGAGGGGGGCGTAACGGCTGGATTTGAGCACCCAATGACCCATCAATGACCCCCACCCAATGCTTATTAATTGTCCCTAAACCCTAAGCTAAACCCCCACCCCAAAACACATCAAGGACCACCCCCCAATGCTTATTAATTGTCCCTAAACCCTAAGCTAGACCCCCACCCCAAAACCCATCAAGGACCACCCCCCAATGCTTATTAATTGTCCCTAAACCCTAAGCTAGACCCCCACCCCAAAACCCATCAAGGACAACCCCCAATGCATATTAATTGTCCCTGACCCCTAACCTAGCCCCCCACCCCAAAACACATCAAGGAACACCCCTCAATGCATATTAATTGTCCCTGAACCCTAACCTGCTCCTTAATTGTCAACAACAACATTACAACAACAACATTACCACAACAACACAACAACAACAACAACATTACAACAACAACAACAACAACAACAACAACACCCCACCCCAAAAGCCAATACCGCTGACCTTGGACCCAACGTCAAAAACTAAGTCGGAATACATTCCCTTTGAAATATAAAAACATAATCATAAATACACTTTTCTTGCGAGCTTAGGGAACCAAAAATGTGTCACTACAAACCCTTACCAATCGACTCCAAATCGTCTGAAACATGCTCCTAGCTCATTTCCCAACGACCATTTCGACAGTGCCCCCCCAAGTGCCCCCCCCAGTGTCCCCCAGTGCCTCCCCAGACAGTGCCCTCCCCCAGTATCCCCCCAGTGCCTCCCCAGACAGACAGTGCCCCCCCAAGTGCCCCTCCCAGTGCCTCCTCAGACTGTGCCCCCCAAAGTTTCCCCCAGTGTCCCCCAATCCCCCCCATTTTGACCAAAATACTACCCCTAAGCCCCGCCCACCTGCAGTTTCAGATATTGGGTGAAAAATGAATGGAATTGATACAGAATTGGGCACCCCAATATCTTATCAAGTCCATTCATTTTTCACCCAAAAAGTCTCACTTCTGGTTTCAGATATTGGGTGAAAAATGAATAGAATTGATACGGAATTGGGCACCCCAATATCTTATCAAGTCCATTCATTTTTCACCCAAAAAGTCTCACTTCCGGTTTCAGATATTGTGCCAGTGCCTCTGTAGACAGTGCTCCCCCCAAGTGCCCCCCCAGTGTCCCCCCAGTGCCTCCCCGGACAGTGCCCCCCCAAGTGCCCCCCCAGTGTCCCCCCAGTGCCTCCCCAGACAGTGCCCCCCAAGTGCCCCCCCAGTGTCCCCCCAGACAGTGCCCCCCCAGTGTCCCCCCAGACAGTGCCCCCCAAGTGCCCCCCTAGTGTCCCCCAAGTGCCTCCCCAGACAGTGCCCCCCAGTGTCCCCCCAGTGCCTCCCCAGACAGTACCCCCCCAAGTGCCCCCCAAGTGCCTCCCCAGACAGTGCTCCCCCCAAGTGCCCCCCCAGTGTCCCCCAGTGTCCCCCCAGTGCCCCCCAAGTTCCCCCCTAGTGTCCCCCCAGTGTCCCCCAGTGTCCCCCCAGTGCCTCCCCAGACAATGCCCCCTCAGTGTCTCCAAGTGCCCCCCACCCCCAGTGTCCCCCCAAGTGCCTCCCCAGACAGTGCCCCCCCAATCCCCCCCATTTTGGCCAAAATAATATCCCTAAGCCCCACCCACCTGCAGTTTCAGATATTGGGTGAAAAATGAATGGAATTGATATGGAATTGGGCACCCCAATATCCTATCAAGTCCATTCATTTTTCACCCAAAAAGTATCACCTCCGGGTTTCAGATATTGGGCGAAAAATGAATGGAATTGATACGGAATTGGGCACCCCAATATCTTATCAAGTCCATTAAATTTTCACCCAAAAAGTATCACTTCCGGTTTCAGATATTGTGCCAGTGCCTCCCCAGACAGTGCCCCCCCACTGTCCCCCCAGTGCCTCCCCAGACAGTGCCCCCCAGTGTCCCCCCAGTGCCTCCCCATACAGTGCCCCCCAAGTGCCTCCCCAGACAGTGCTCCCCCCAAGTGCCCCCCCAGTGTCCCCCAGTGCCCCCCAAGTGCCCCCCCCAGTGTCCCCCAAGTGCCCCCCCAGTGTCCCCCAGTGTCCCCCCAGTGCCTCCCCAGACAGTGCCCCCTCAGTGTCTCCAAGTGCCCCCCACCCCCAGTGTCCCCCCAGTGCCTCCCCAGACAGTGCCCCCCAAAGTGCCCCCCCAATCCCCCCCATTTTGGCCAAAATAATATCCCTAAGCCCCGCCCACCTGCAGTTTCAGATATTGGGTGAAAAATGAATGGAATTGATATGGAATTGGGCACCCCAATATCCTATCAAGTCCATTCATTTTTCACCCAAAAAGTATCACCTCCGGGTTTCAGATATTGGGCGAAAAATGAATGGAATTGATACGGAATTGGGCACCCCAATATCTTATCAAGTCCATTAATTTTTCACCCAAAAAGTATCACTTCCGGTTTCAGATATTGTGCCCTTGCCTCCCCAGACAGTGCCCCCCAAGTGCCCCCCCACTGTCCCCCAGTGTCCCCCCAGTGCCTCCCCAGACAGTGCCCCCCAGTGTCCCCCCAGTGCCTCCCCATACAGTGCCCCCCCAAGTGCCCCCCAAGTGCCCCCCCAGTGTCCCCCCAGTGCCCCCCATGTGCCCCCCCAGTGTCCCCCAAGTGCCCTCCCAGTGTCCCCCAGTGTCCCCCCAGTGCCTCCCCAGACAGTGCCCCCTCAGTGTCTCCAAGTGCCCCCCACGTTTTAATGAAAGACAGTGGATCAAGAACCTCAACACGGATTTTCCTGGAGGTTTAAACATGCCAAAAACTTAGACAAGTTGTTTTGATTTTGTACCAAAACTCCACAGACACATAGACAAAGCCAACACTCAATGGAAATCAGACTTTGAATAGGGGACACATTAGCACATTCCAAATCAACCTGGGACAAGAAGCAAAGAGGTGTCACTGACACCAAATGGGCCATTAGACACCGGACCCAGGGAACAAAAGAGAAACACATGTAAATTTTTCTTTTTTGAAATGGAGCCATGGGGTGAATTAACCCCAATAAGGCTAAATAAACCAAAAATCCTACAACAATAGGGTAAACTTAAACTCAGGGATAAACTGGATAAAATCTAAGAGTGATTGGATTAGGCTTCCTTCAAGTACATGGCGAATGCACTCATTCCTTGCAATGTACTTACATACACTTACATATGTTGCGACCTTCGGTCGCAACATATGTAAGTACATTGCACTGAAGTCCCCAGGTCCCCCCAGTCGAGCTTGTACCTGTAACTTGGGGGAAGTCTATTATAATTATTACTGAATTCTCCAGTAGAGACATGTTGCCTCTACAAAAACCACACTACAAATGAAAGAAACCAGAACAAGAGAACACACACCCATTGATTCTGATTGGACGGAATGAAACAATGGCCAAGTAAACCACACCCATCAACAAAGCTAATTGGCTGAATGACTATGAGTCACGCCCACCATTAGGAACACATAAAACCAGGGCTCCAGCACAACTAATCATTCTTCTAACAGAATCTTGCCTGAGGAAGGACCAACCAGTCCGAAACGTCGCTATAGCATGCATCAGATGAACTACCCGAGAGACCACTGCAGAACCACCGGAGAAGCATGGCCTGAGGACAGGTCTCGCTTCCGAGGAGACCCTCCACCTGGACGATGGCCTGGAAACAGGCTACATCACCAGGAGAGACCCAACACCCAACCGCCTGAAGACAGGCCACAATTCCACCGGAGACTGGATGAGCCTTGGATGAACAACAGACCTCAAGACCGGAGGCCTGTATCCCCACCAAGACTCAGAGAGAGATCTCACCAACAGTCCCAGGGAATTCCAAACAACCAACCGCCTGAAGACAGGCCACAGGTCCACCGGAGACGGAACGAGCCTTGGATGAACAACAGACCGCGAGACCAGCGGCCTGTACATCAACCAAGAGTCGGAGAGAGACCTCACCACCAGACCCAATCGGGTACAGTAAGATACAACACACACACCTACACACACACACACCACACAGAAAGAGGTGACTTCTTAAAAGCCATCAGGACCATGAACAAATTGATCATAAGTACACATCATCTGCAGAATGTAAATTCTTCTAGCAGACCACCAGCGAGTATAGCAAGGAAAACACTTGAACTCATCAATTTGATAAAACCAGCTCAACCAACAGCTAAAACTACCCTACTACTCGAAGGGATATCCAGACACTGGTGCCACACAATAATCTTAGCCCTAGAAGAACACTACACTACACTCTTAAACACAACCAAACAAGAGTTAACAGAGAGCTTAACAGAGGACGAGGAGAAAAAAGCCTTCACCATAGCAATCAGATGGGCTAGAAAAAACTTAGGGAAGAGACTAAAACAATTGGAGATAAACAAAGCTCAACAGATAATCACACAGCTAAGAACAAATAGAACTGCAATAGCTCCCCCTCCCCCTCCTGCTGTTGTTTCTCTGCATGCCCCCAATTCCATCTCTCCTCCCACTATTCCTGTTATGCATGTTTCCACTCCCCCTCCTCCTGCCCCATCTGTATGGACGATCCCCCATTGTCCTCCACCCGTACCCTCCCCTTGTGTATCCACTGTCCCTCCCTCTCCTCCTTCACTGTCCTCCACCCTCTCTACCCCAGTTGTATGTATCCCCTTTCTCCGCCCAGCCCTTCTACCTACCCCCCCTACCTCCCAACCCCGTACAGGGACAACAACACCGGGAGCAAGACCAAAGGTACAAACAACAGTAGTACAGGTCCTCCCAAGAAGGGACCTATCACAAGAAGACTTTCCCCACCTGGCCGCACCAATACAGAAGAGCCCACCACAGAGGCAAACACGAAGTAAACAAGACGCACCCCAGGGGGCCAATCCAAATGGCACACCACAACCCCAGAGGGCTGACCGCAGCCGGACGGAACCAACAACACAGGAGAACACCACACAGAACCAGACCCAGGGCACAGAAGGAGATAGAATAGACCCAAGTAGGACCACTACAGACCCAGGAGAGAACCTGGAACAGGGAATAGATGAACCGGAGAAAGATGAACCAAGGATCCCAGGGAAAGTATACAGACACATCAACACGAAGGAAAAGAACACACTTTGGAGACTATACCCAAAGAAAAGCCTCCTCATCGTAGGGGATCGAACCTGGACAACATCCCACCCTTCGGACGAACGGATCTACAAGTGGATTGCTACCCAGGAATGACATTCCAACATGCAAAGACCCTACTAGAGAAAACACCAAAGAACACCACGGTAGCACATTGCATCCTGTCGGTTGGGATAAACAACAAGGGCCACGCTACCGCTTCAGCACAGAAGTCGATGAGATCGAGCATCGTAGCAGCACAGAACGCCTTTCCAGCCGCAAGTATCCATGTCCCTTTAATCAATTTCTCAAATGACCTCCCAGCAAAGGATAGGCATAACTTAAGAGATTTAAATCGCGTTATTGCAAAACAAAATTTCCTCCCGAAATTGGATGAACGGGATTTTAAAGTGGTTCATGATAACATACATTGGAAAACAGAGACAGGCAAAGCAATGCTTGAAAATTGGCTCCTTAGTTTAAACTAATTGACCCCATAAACCAAGAAAGGAGGGGAGGGAAGTCAAACATAATTAATCTGTCCCATTACTTCCAGCCGGATCAACATCAGACCGAACTGCTGGAAAAGGGACTTTCATTTGTCCCGACCCTAGACATCTACAAACAACAAACCAACAGATTAAAGAAGGACCTCTCCCAGTATCACCGCAGACTGAAACTAGCTACACACTTTAGAATGGACCAGGGGAGGGAAATACCACCCTTCCAGCCAGGATCAAACTGGGAACCTGCAGACGCTGTGCTCCCACAGAGCCTGAAACAACTGATCCAGGACGACACAAACACGGTAAGACACATACCAGGACACCTTAAGGAGAAAGATAACCTCACAACAGAACAAGCTAAAGCACTGAGGGAACTAGCCAACAACCAACAGATTGTAATCAAGCCAGCAGATAAAGGCTCCTGTATAGTAATAATGGACAGACACCAATACCTGTTTGAAGGGGAGAGACAGCTCAGCAATCAGGATCATTATAGGCAATTAGACAGACCAATTTACAAACAAACTGCTGTAAAGGCCAAAGCCATCATAAAAAGACTGAGGGAAAAGAAGCACATAAACGCCAAACAACAACAATATTTGCTCGGACAGGACACTCCACGAGCGAGGATATTTTATCTTTTGCCAAAAATCCACAAGAGCCCGGATTCATGGACAATACCATACGAAATACCGCCGGGGAGACCAATTGTGTCTGACTGTGGCAGTGAGACCTATCAGACAGCAGAGTATATTGAACACTTCCTGAACCCACTGTCAATAAGACACCCCAGTTTTATAAAAGACACTTACGATTTTGTAGACAAAATCAAAGCAATAGTAGTACCAAAAGAAGCCTTTCTGTTTTCGATAGATATAGACAGCCTCTACACAAACATTGAGACGACAGCAGGGCTACAAGCAGTCAAGGAAGTTTTCAGTAAATACCCAGACACAAATCGACCAGAGGAGGAATTACTCCAATTGTTAGACTTAAATCTAACCAGGAATGATTTTTCCTTCAATAACAAGTTATATCTACAAACCAAAGGGACGGCCATGGGAAAGAGGTTTGCACCATCTTATGCAAACATTTACATGAGCATATGGGAACAGACAGCCCTAGAAAAATGCAGACTAAAACCAACACATTACTATAGATTTCTGGATGATATCTTTGGAATATGGGAACATAGCAAAGAAGAATTCCAGGCATTTATTGATGTGTTAAATAGCCATCATAGATCCATAACGATAAAATATGTGACACACACGGAAAGTATTGACTTTCTTGATGTCACAATCTTCAAGGGCCCAAACTTCAACACAAACGGGAAATTAGACTTAAAAGTATTCTTTAAGGAAACAGACACTCACGCCTTACTACACAAAACGTCATTCCACCCACCACACTCGTACACAGGTATAGTCAAATCACAACTGCTGCGATTCCATAGGATTTGCACGCAAGGAAGTGATTTCAAAATAGCCTGTAAAACGCTATTTAATGCTCTCAGACTACGAGGTTACACCAGGACATTCCTACGGAAAGCTCACAATACCTTCTTAGAGGTAAGAGTACGGGATCAAGGCCCAAAAATAGCCCTAGTAACCAGTTATTCAACACAGAGCAGACTAGCCAACAACAGATTAAAAAGGAATTTTGAGAACCGAACAGATGATCTTCTAAAGGAATATAAAATAATATCAGCCTACAGAAAAAACAAAAATCTTAAAGACTATCTGGTACAGAGCAAGCTAAAAGGAATCAACACACCAGCACGCCAGAGACCAGAATACTTCAAACCCAAACAAATAGTTAAAAATAGAACTACAAAACGTGTGCTGGAGATTAAACAACAGATAACAGCCAGCACCAGCAACTGTATTTATTTAATCACATGTGAAAAATGTGGCTTACAATATGTCGGAGAAACGAGTAAAACAATAGCTGCAAGGCTGAGACAACACAGGTACAATATTAACAATGCAAAAAAGACAACTACAAGGATTGTCCAACATTTCATGGCACATGGCATTGCAGATCTAAAAGTGTCTGGACTCCAACACAATCCCAACTGGACAGTAGGACAAAGACGTTTTAATGAAAGACAGTGGATCAAGAACCTCAACACGGATTTTCCTGGAGGTTTAAACATGCCAAAAAATTAGACAAGTTGTTTTGATTTTGTACCAAAACTCCACAGACACATAGACAAAGCCAACACTCAATGGAAATCAGACTTTGAATAGGGGACACATTAGCACATTCCAAATCAACCTGGGACAAGAAACAAAGAGGTGTCACTGACACCAAATGGGCCATTAGACACCCAGGGAACAAAAGAGAAACACATGTAAATTTTTCTTTTTTGAAATGGAGCCATGGGGTGAATTAACCCCAATAAGGCTAAATAAACCAAAAATCCTACAACAATAGGGTCAATTTAAACTCAGGGATAAACTGGATAAAATCTAAGAGTGATTGGATTAGACTTCCTTCAAGTACATGGCGAATGCACTCATTCCTTGCAATGTACTTACATACACTTACATATGTTGCGACCTTCGGTCGCAACATATGTAAGTACATTGCACTGAAGTCCCCAGGTCCCCCCAGTGCCTCCCCAGACAGTGCCCCCTCAGTGTCTCCAAGTGCCCCCCACCCCCAGTGTCCCCCCCAGTGCCTCTCCAGACAGTGCCCCCCAAAGTGCCCCCCCAATCCCCCCCATTTTGGCCAAAATAATATCCCTAAGCCCCGCCCACCTGCAGTTTCAGATATTGGATGAAAAATGAATGGAATTGATATGGAATTGGGCACCCCAATATCCTATCAAGTCCATTCATTTTTCACCCAAAAAGTATCACCTCCGGGTTTCAGATATTGGGTGAAAAATTAATGGAATTGATACGGAATTGGGCACCCCAATATCTTAGCCAGTGCCTCCGTAGACAGTGCTCCCCCCAAGTGCCCCCCCCCCAGTGTCCCCCCAGTGCCTCCCCAGACAGTGCCCCCCCCTCAAGTGCCCCACAAGTGTCCCCCCAGTCCCTCCCCAGACAGTGCCCCACCAAGTGCCCCCCCAGTGCCTCCCCAGACAGTGCCCCCCAAGTGCCCCCCCAGTGTCCCCCCAGGGCCTCCCCACACAGTGCCCCCCTAGTGTCCCCCAAGTTCCCCCCCCAAGTGCCTCCCCAGACAGTGCCCCCCAGTGCCTCCCCAGACAGTGCCCACCCAAGTGCCCCCCCAGTGACTCCCCAGACAGCGCCCCCCAAAGTGCCCCCCAATCCCCCCCATTTTGGCCAAAATAATATCCCTAAGCCCCGCCCACCTGCAGTTTCAGATATTGGGTGAAAAATGAATGGAATTGATATGGAATTGGGCACCCCAATATCCTATCAAGTCCATTCATTTTTCACCCAAAAAGTATCACCTCCGGGTTTCAGATATTGGGTGAAAAATGTATGGAATTGATACGGAATTGGGCACCCCAATATCTTAGCCAGTGCCTCCGTAGACAGTGCTCCCCCCAAGTGCCCCCCCCAGTGTCCCCCCAGTGCCTCCCCAGACAGTGCCCCCCCCCCCCCAAGTGCCCCACAAGAAGACTTTCCCCACCTGGCCGCACCAATACAGAAGAGCCCACCACAGAGGCAAACACGAAGTAAACAAGACCCACCCCAGGGGGCCAATCCAAATGGCACACCACAACCCCAGAGGGCTGACCGCAGCCGGACGGAACCAACAACACAGGAGAACACCACACAGAACCAGACCCAGGGCACAGAAGGAGATAGAATAGACCCAAGTAGGACCACTACAGACCCAGGAGAGAACCTGGAACAGGGAATAGATGAACCAGAGAAAGATGAACCAAGGATCCCAGGGAAAGTATACAGACACATCAACACGAAGGAAAAGAACACACTTTGGAGACTATACCCAAAGAAAAGCCTCCTCATCGTAGGGGATTCGAACCTGGACAACATCCCACCCTTCGGACGAACGGATCTACAAGTGGATTGCTACCCAGGAATGACATTCCAACATGCAAAGACCCTACTAGAGAAAACACCAAAGAACACCACGGTAGCACATTGCATCCTGTCGGTTGGGATAAACAACAAGGGCCACGCTACCGCTTCAGCACAGAAGTCGATGAGATCGAGCATCGTAGCAGCACAGAACGCCTTTCCAGCCGCAAGTATCCATGTCCCTTTAATCAATTTCTCAAATGACCTCCCAGCAAAGGATAGGCATAACTTAAGAGATTTAAATCGCGTTATTGCAAAACAAAATTTCCTCCCGAAATTGGATGAACGGGATTTTAAAGTGGTTCATGATAACATACATTGGAAAACAGAGACAGGCAAAGCAATGCTTGAAAATTGGCTCCTTAGTTTAAACTAATTGACCCCATAAACCAAGAAAGGAGGGGGGGGAAGTCAAACATAATTAATCTGTCCCATTACTTCCAGCCGGATCAACATCAGACCGAACTGCTGGAAAAGGGACTTTCATTTGTCCCGACCCTAGACATCTACAAACAACAAACCAACAGATTAAAGAAGGACCTCTCCCAGTATCACCGCAGACTGAAACTAGCTACACACTTTAGAATGGACCAGGGGAGGGAAATACCACCCTTCCAGCCAGGATCAAACTGGGAACCTGCAGACGCTGTGCTCCCACAGAGCCTGAAACAACTGATCCAGGACGACACAAACACGGTAAGACACATACCAGGACACCTTAAGGAGAAAGATAACCTCACAACAGAACAAGCTAAAGCACTGAGGGAACTAGCCAACAACCAACAGATTGTAATCAAGCCAGCAGATAAAGGCTCCTGTATAGTAATAATGGACAGACACCAATACCTGTTTGAAGGGGAGAGACAGCTCAGCAATCAGGATCATTATAGGCAATTAGACAGACCAATTTACAAACAAACTGCTGTAAAGGCCAAAGCCATCATAAAAAGACTGAGGGAAAAGAAGCACATAAACGCCAAACAACAACAATATTTGCTCGGACAGGACACTCCACGAGCGAGGATATTTTATCTTTTGCCAAAAATCCACAAGAGCCCGGATTCATGGACAATACCATACGAAATACCGCCGGGGAGACCAATTGTGTCTGACTGTGGCAGTGAGACCTATCAGACAGCAGAGTATATTGAACACTTCCTGAACCCACTGTCAATAAGACACCCCAGTTTTATAAAAGACACTTACGATTTTGTAGGCAAAATCAAAGCAATAGTAGTACCAAAAGAAGCCTTTCTGTTTTCGATAGATATAGACAGCCTCTACACAAACATTGAGACGACAGCAGGGCTACAAGCAGTCAAGGAAGTTTTCAGTAAATACCCAGACACAAATCGACCAGAGGAGGAATTACTCCAATTGTTAGACTTAAATCTAACCAGGAATGATTTTTCCTTCAATAACAAGTTATATCTACAAACCAAAGGGACGGCCATGGGAAAGAGGTTTGCACCATCTTATGCAAACATTTACATGAGCATATGGGAACAGACAGCCCTAGAAAAATGCAGACTAAAACCAACACATTACTATAGATTTCTGGATGATATCTTTGGAATATGGGAACATAGCAAAGAAGAATTCCAGGCATTTATTGATGTGTTAAATAGCCATCATAGATCCATAACGATAAAATATGTGACACACACGGAAAGTATTGACTTTCTTGATGTCACAATCTTCAAGGGCCCAAACTTCAACACAAACGGGAAATTAGACTTAAAAGTATTCTTTAAGGAAACAGACACTCACGCCTTACTACACAAAACGTCATTCCACCCACCACACTCGTACACAGGTATAGTCAAATCACAACTGCTGCGATTCCATAGGATTTGCACGCAAGGAAGTGATTTCAAAATAGCCTGTAAAACGCTATTTAATGCTCTCAGACTACGAGGTTACACCAGGACATTCCTACGGAAAGCTCACAATACCTTCTTAGAGGTAAGAGTACGGGATCAAGGCCCAAAAATAGCCCTAGTAACCAGTTATTCAACACAGAGCAGACTAGCCAACAACAGATTAAAAAGGAATTTTGAGAACCGAACAGATGATCTTCTAAAGGAATATAAAATAATATCAGCCTACAGAAAAAACAAAAATCTTAAAGACTATCTGGTACAGAGCAAGCTAAAAGGAATCAACACACCAGCACGCCAGAGACCAGAATACTTCAAACCCAAACAAATAGTTAAAAATAGAACTACAAAACGTGTGCTGGAGATTAAACAACAGATAACAGCCAGCACCAGCAACTGTATTTATTTAATCACATGTGAAAAATGTGGCTTACAATATGTCGGAGAAACGAGTAAAACAATAGCTGCAAGGCTGAGACAACACAGGTACAATATTAACAATGCAAAAAAGACAACTACAAGGATTGTCCAACATTTCATGGCACATGGCATTGCAGATCTAAAAGTGTCTGGACTCCAACACAATCCCAACTGGACAGTAGGACAAAGACGTTTTAATGAAAGACAGTGGATCAAGAACCTCAACACGGATTTTCCTGGAGGTTTAAACATGCCAAAATATTAGACAAGTTGTTTTGATTTTGTACCAAAACTCCACAGACACATAGACAAAGCCAACACTCAATGGAAATCAGACTTTGGATAGGGGACACATTAGCACATTCCAAATCAACCTGGGACAAGAAACAAAGAGGTGTCACTGACACCAAATGGGCCATTAGACACCCAGGGAACAAAAGAGAAACACATGTAAATTTTTCTTTTTTGAAATGGAGCCATGGGGTGAATTAACCCCAATAAGGCTAAATAAACCAAAAATCCTACAACAATAGGGTCAATTTAAACTCAGGGATAAACTGGATAAAATCTAAGAGTGATTGGATTAGACTTCCTTCAGGTACATGGCGAATGCACTCATTCCTTGCAATGTACTTACATACACTTACATATGTTGCGACCTTCGGTCGCAACATATGTAAGTACATTGCACTGAAGTCCCCAGGTCCCCCCAGTCGAGCTTGTACCTGTAACTTGGGGGAAGTCTATTATAATTATTACTGATTCTCCAGTAGAGACATGTTGCCTCTACAAAAACCACACTACAAATGAAAGAAACCAGAACAAGAGAACACACACCCATTGATTCTGATTGGACGGAATGAAACAATGGCCAAGTAAACCACACCCATCAACAAAGCTAATTGGCTGAAGGACTATGAGTCACGCCCACCATTAGGAACACATAAAACCAGGGCTCCAGCACAACTAATCATTCTTCTAACAGAATCTTGCCTGAGGAAGGACCAACCAGTCCGAAACGTCGCTATAGCATGCATCAGATGAACTACCCGAGAGACCACTGCCGAACCACCGGAGAAGCATGGCCTGAGGACAGGCCTCGCTTCCGAGGAGACCCTCCACCTGGACGATGGCCTGGAAACAGGCTACATCACCAGGAGAGACCCAACACCCAACCGCCTGAAGACAGGCCACAATTCCACCGGAGACTGGATGAGCCTTGGATGAACAACAGACCTCAAGATCGGAGGCCTGTATCCCCACCAAGACTCAGAGAGAGATCTCACCAACAGTCCCAGGGAATTCCAAACAACCAACCGCCTGAAGACAGGCCACAGGTCCACCGGCGACGGAACGAGCCTTGGATGAACAACAGACCGCGAGACCAGCGGCCTGTACATCAACCAAGAGTCGGAGAGAGACCTCACCACCAGACCCAATCGGGTACAGTAAGATACAACACACACACCTACACACACACACACCACACAGAAAGAGGTGACTTCTTAAAAGCCATCAGGACCATGAACAAATTGATCATAAGTACACACCATCTGCAGAATGTAAATTCTTCTAGCAGACCACCAGCGAGTATAGCAAGGAAAACACTTGAACTCATCAATTTGATAAAACCAGCTCAACCAACAGCTAAAACTACCCTACTACTCGAAGGGATATCCAGACACTGGTGCCACACAATAATCTTAGCCCTAGAAGAACACTACACGACACTCCTAAACACAACCAAACAAGAGTTAACAGAGAGCTTAACAGAGGACGAGGAGAAAAAAGCCTTCACCATAGCAATCAGATGGGCTAGAAAAAACTTAGGGAAGAGACTAAAACAATTGGAGATAAACAAAGCTCAACAGATAATCACACAGCTAAGAACAAATAGAACTGCAATAGCTGCCCCTCCCCCTCCTGCTGTTGTTTCTCTGCATGCCCCCAATTCCATCTCTCCTCCCACTATTCCTGTTATGCATGTTTCCACTCCCCCTCCTCCTGCCCCATCTGTATGGACGATCCCCCATTGTCCTCCACCCGTACCCTCCCCTTGTGTATCCACTGCCCCTCCCTCTCCTCCTTCACTGTCCTCCACCCTCTCTACCCCAGTTGTATGTATCCCCTTTCTCCGCCCAGCCCTTCTACCTACCCCCCCTACCTCCCAACCCCGTACAGGGACAACAACACCGGGAGCAAGACCAAAGGTACAAACAACAGTAGTACAGGTCCTCCCAAGAAGGGACCCATCACAAGAAGACTTTCCCCACCTGGCCGCACCAATACAGAAGAGCCCACCACAGAGGCAAACACGAAGTAAACAAGACCCACCCCAGGGGGCCAATCCAAATGGCACACCACAACCCCAGAGGGCTGACCGCAGCCGGACGGAACCAACAACACAGGAGAACACCACACAGAACCAGACCCAGGGCACAGAAGGAGATAGAATAGACCCAAGTAGGACCACTACAGACCCAGGAGAGAACCTGGAACAGGGAATAGATGAACCAGAGAAAGATGAACCAAGGATCCCAGGGAAAGTATACAGACACATCAACACGAAGGAAAAGAACACACTTTGGAGACTATACCCAAAGAAAAGCCTCCTCATCGTAGGGGATTCGAACCTGGACAACATCCCACCCTTCGGACGAACGGATCTACAAGTGGATTGCTACCCAGGAATGACATTCCAACATGCAAAGACCCTACTAGAGAAAACACCAAAGAACACCACGGTAGCACATTGCATCCTGTCGGTTGGGATAAACAACAAGGGCCACGCTACCGCTTCAGCACAGAAGTCGATGAGATCGAGCATCGTAGCAGCACAGAACGCCTTTCCAGCCGCAAGTATCCATGTCCCTTTAATCAATTTCTCAAATGACCTCCCAGCAAAGGATAGGCATAACTTAAGAGATTTAAATCGCGTTATTGCAAAACAAAATTTCCTCCCGAAATTGGATGAACGGGATTTTAAAGTGGTTCATGATAACATACATTGGAAAACAGAGACAGGCAAAGCAATGCTTGAAAATTGGCTCCTTAGTTTAAACTAATTGACCCCATAAACCAAGAAAGGAGGGGGGGGAAGTCAAACATAATTAATCTGTCCCATTACTTCCAGCCGGATCAACATCAGACCGAACTGCTGGAAAAGGGACTTTCATTTGTCCCGACCCTAGACATCTACAAACAACAAACCAACAGATTAAAGAAGGACCTCTCCCAGTATCACCGCAGACTGAAACTAGCTACACACTTTAGAATGGACCAGGGGAGGGAAATACCACCCTTCCAGCCAGGATCAAACTGGGAACCTGCAGACGCTGTGCTCCCACAGAGCCTGAAACAACTGATCCAGGACGACACAAACACGGTAAGACACATACCAGGACACCTTAAGGAGAAAGATAACCTCACAACAGAACAAGCTAAAGCACTGAGGGAACTAGCCAACAACCAACAGATTGTAATCAAGCCAGCAGATAAAGGCTCCTGTATAGTAATAATGGACAGACACCAATACCTGTTTGAAGGGGAGAGACAGCTCAGCAATCAGGATCATTATAGGCAATTAGACAGACCAATTTACAAACAAACTGCTGTAAAGGCCAAAGCCATCATAAAAAGACTGAGGGAAAAGAAGCACATAAACGCCAAACAACAACAATATTTGCTCGGACAGGACACTCCACGAGCGAGGATATTTTATCTTTTGCCAAAAATCCACAAGAGCCCGGATTCATGGACAATACCATACGAAATACCGCCGGGGAGACCAATTGTGTCTGACTGTGGCAGTGAGACCTATCAGACAGCAGAGTATATTGAACACTTCCTGAACCCACTGTCAATAAGACACCCCAGTTTTATAAAAGACACTTACGATTTTGTAGGCAAAATCAAAGCAATAGTAGTACCAAAAGAAGCCTTTCTGTTTTCGATAGATATAGACAGCCTCTACACAAACATTGAGACGACAGCAGGGCTACAAGCAGTCAAGGAAGTTTTCAGTAAATACCCAGACACAAATCGACCAGAGGAGGAATTACTCCAATTGTTAGACTTAAATCTAACCAGGAATGATTTTTCCTTCAATAACAAGTTATATCTACAAACCAAAGGGACGGCCATGGGAAAGAGGTTTGCACCATCTTATGCAAACATTTACATGAGCATATGGGAACAGACAGCCCTAGAAAAATGCAGACTAAAACCAACACATTACTATAGATTTCTGGATGATATCTTTGGAATATGGGAACATAGCAAAGAAGAATTCCAGGCATTTATTGATGTGTTAAATAGCCATCATAGATCCATAACGATAAAATATGTGACACACACGGAAAGTATTGACTTTCTTGATGTCACAATCTTCAAGGGCCCAAACTTCAACACAAACGGGAAATTAGACTTAAAAGTATTCTTTAAGGAAACAGACACTCACGCCTTACTACACAAAACGTCATTCCACCCACCACACTCGTACACAGGTATAGTCAAATCACAACTGCTGCGATTCCATAGGATTTGCACGCAAGGAAGTGATTTCAAAATAGCCTGTAAAACGCTATTTAATGCTCTCAGACTACGAGGTTACACCAGGACATTCCTACGGAAAGCTCACAATACCTTCTTAGAGGTAAGAGTACGGGATCAAGGCCCAAAAATAGCCCTAGTAACCAGTTATTCAACACAGAGCAGACTAGCCAACAACAGATTAAAAAGGAATTTTGAGAACCGAACAGATGATCTTCTAAAGGAATATAAAATAATATCAGCCTACAGAAAAAACAAAAATCTTAAAGACTATCTGGTACAGAGCAAGCTAAAAGGAATCAACACACCAGCACGCCAGAGACCAGAATACTTCAAACCCAAACAAATAGTTAAAAATAGAACTACAAAACGTGTGCTGGAGATTAAACAACAGATAACAGCCAGCACCAGCAACTGTATTTATTTAATCACATGTGAAAAATGTGGCTTACAATATGTCGGAGAAACGAGTAAAACAATAGCTGCAAGGCTGAGACAACACAGGTACAATATTAACAATGCAAAAAAGACAACTACAAGGATTGTCCAACATTTCATGGCACATGGCATTGCAGATCTAAAAGTGTCTGGACTCCAACACAATCCCAACTGGACAGTAGGACAAAGACGTTTTAATGAAAGACAGTGGATCAAGAACCTCAACACGGATTTTCCTGGAGGTTTAAACATGCCAAAATATTAGACAAGTTGTTTTGATTTTGTACCAAAACTCCACAGACACATAGACAAAGCCAACACTCAATGGAAATCAGACTTTGGATAGGGGACACATTAGCACATTCCAAATCAACCTGGGACAAGAAACAAAGAGGTGTCACTGACACCAAATGGGCCATTAGACACCCAGGGAACAAAAGAGAAACACATGTAAATTTTTCTTTTTTGAAATGGAGCCATGGGGTGAATTAACCCCAATAAGGCTAAATAAACCAAAAATCCTACAACAATAGGGTCAATTTAAACTCAGGGATAAACTGGATAAAATCTAAGAGTGATTGGATTAGACTTCCTTCAGGTACATGGCGAATGCACTCATTCCTTGCAATGTACTTACATACACTTACATATGTTGCGACCTTCGGTCGCAACATATGTAAGTACATTGCACTGAAGTCCCCAGGTCCCCCCAGTCGAGCTTGTACCTGTAACTTGGGGGAAGTCTATTATAATTATTACTGATTCTCCAGTAGAGACATGTTGCCTCTACAAAAACCACACTACAAATGAAAGAAACCAGAACAAGAGAACACACACCCATTGATTCTGATTGGACGGAATGAAACAATGGCCAAGTAAACCACACCCATCAACAAAGCTAATTGGCTGAAGGACTATGAGTCACGCCCACCATTAGGAACACATAAAACCAGGGCTCCAGCACAACTAATCATTCTTCTAACAGAATCTTGCCTGAGGAAGGACCAACCAGTCCGAAACGTCGCTATAGCATGCATCAGATGAACTACCCGAGAGACCACTGCCGAACCACCGGAGAAGCATGGCCTGAGGACAGGCCTCGCTTCCGAGGAGACCCTCCACCTGGACGATGGCCTGGAAACAGGCTACATCACCAGGAGAGACCCAACACCCAACCGCCTGAAGACAGGCCACAATTCCACCGGAGACTGGATGAGCCTTGGATGAACAACAGACCTCAAGATCGGAGGCCTGTATCCCCACCAAGACTCAGAGAGAGATCTCACCAACAGTCCCAGGGAATTCCAAACAACCAACCGCCTGAAGACAGGCCACAGGTCCACCGGCGACGGAACGAGCCTTGGATGAACAACAGACCGCGAGACCAGCGGCCTGTACATCAACCAAGAGTCGGAGAGAGACCTCACCACCAGACCCAATCGGGTACAGTAAGATACAACACACACACCTACACACACACACACCACACAGAAAGAGGTGACTTCTTAAAAGCCATCAGGACCATGAACAAATTGATCATAAGTACACACCATCTGCAGAATGTAAATTCTTCTAGCAGACCACCAGCGAGTATAGCAAGGAAAACACTTGAACTCATCAATTTGATAAAACCAGCTCAACCAACAGCTAAAACTACCCTACTACTCGAAGGGATATCCAGACACTGGTGCCACACAATAATCTTAGCCCTAGAAGAACACTACACGACACTCCTAAACACAACCAAACAAGAGTTAACAGAGAGCTTAACAGAGGACGAGGAGAAAAAAGCCTTCACCATAGCAATCAGATGGGCTAGAAAAAACTTAGGGAAGAGACTAAAACAATTGGAGATAAACAAAGCTCAACAGATAATCACACAGCTAAGAACAAATAGAACTGCAATAGCTGCCCCTCCCCCTCCTGCTGTTGTTTCTCTGCATGCCCCCAATTCCATCTCTCCTCCCACTATTCCTGTTATGCATGTTTCCACTCCCCCTCCTCCTGCCCCATCTGTATGGACGATCCCCCATTGTCCTCCACCCGTACCCTCCCCTTGTGTATCCACTGCCCCTCCCTCTCCTCCTTCACTGTCCTCCACCCTCTCTACCCCAGTTGTATGTATCCCCTTTCTCCGCCCAGCCCTTCTACCTACCCCCCCTACCTCCCAACCCCGTACAGGGACAACAACACCGGGAGCAAGACCAAAGGTACAAACAACAGTAGTACAGGTCCTCCCAAGAAGGGACCCATCACAAGAAGACTTTCCCCACCTGGCCGCACCAATACAGAAGAGCCCACCACAGAGGCAAACACGAAGTAAACAAGACCCACCCCAGGGGGCCAATCCAAATGGCACACCACAACCCCAGAGGGCTGACCGCAGCCGGACGGAACCAACAACACAGGAGAACACCACACAGAACCAGACCCAGGGCACAGAAGGAGATAGAATAGACCCAAGTAGGACCACTACAGACCCAGGAGAGAACCTGGAACAGGGAATAGATGAACCAGAGAAAGATGAACCAAGGATCCCAGGGAAAGTATACAGACACATCAACACGAAGGAAAAGAACACACTTTGGAGACTATACCCAAAGAAAAGCCTCCTCATCGTAGGGGATTCGAACCTGGACAACATCCCACCCTTCGGACGAACGGATCTACAAGTGGATTGCTACCCAGGAATGACATTCCAACATGCAAAGACCCTACTAGAGAAAACACCAAAGAACACCACGGTAGCACATTGCATCCTGTCGGTTGGGATAAACAACAAGGGCCACGCTACCGCTTCAGCACAGAAGTCGATGAGATCGAGCATCGTAGCAGCACAGAACGCCTTTCCAGCCGCAAGTATCCATGTCCCTTTAATCAATTTCTCAAATGACCTCCCAGCAAAGGATAGGCATAACTTAAGAGATTTAAATCGCGTTATTGCAAAACAAAATTTCCTCCCGAAATTGGATGAACGGGATTTTAAAGTGGTTCATGATAACATACATTGGAAAACAGAGACAGGCAAAGCAATGCTTGAAAATTGGCTCCTTAGTTTAAACTAATTGACCCCATAAACCAAGAAAGGAGGGGGGGGAAGTCAAACATAATTAATCTGTCCCATTACTTCCAGCCGGATCAACATCAGACCGAACTGCTGGAAAAGGGACTTTCATTTGTCCCGACCCTAGACATCTACAAACAACAAACCAACAGATTAAAGAAGGACCTCTCCCAGTATCACCGCAGACTGAAACTAGCTACACACTTTAGAATGGACCAGGGGAGGGAAATACCACCCTTCCAGCCAGGATCAAACTGGGAACCTGCAGACGCTGTGCTCCCACAGAGCCTGAAACAACTGATCCAGGACGACACAAACACGGTAAGACACATACCAGGACACCTTAAGGAGAAAGATAACCTCACAACAGAACAAGCTAAAGCACTGAGGGAACTAGCCAACAACCAACAGATTGTAATCAAGCCAGCAGATAAAGGCTCCTGTATAGTAATAATGGACAGACACCAATACCTGTTTGAAGGGGAGAGACAGCTCAGCAATCAGGATCATTATAGGCAATTAGACAGACCAATTTACAAACAAACTGCTGTAAAGGCCAAAGCCATCATAAAAAGACTGAGGGAAAAGAAGCACATAAACGCCAAACAACAACAATATTTGCTCGGACAGGACACTCCACGAGCGAGGATATTTTATCTTTTGCCAAAAATCCACAAGAGCCCGGATTCATGGACAATACCATACGAAATACCGCCGGGGAGACCAATTGTGTCTGACTGTGGCAGTGAGACCTATCAGACAGCAGAGTATATTGAACACTTCCTGAACCCACTGTCAATAAGACACCCCAGTTTTATAAAAGACACTTACGATTTTGTAGGCAAAATCAAAGCAATAGTAGTACCAAAAGAAGCCTTTCTGTTTTCGATAGATATAGACAGCCTCTACACAAACATTGAGACGACAGCAGGGCTACAAGCAGTCAAGGAAGTTTTCAGTAAATACCCAGACACAAATCGACCAGAGGAGGAATTACTCCAATTGTTAGACTTAAATCTAACCAGGAATGATTTTTCCTTCAATAACAAGTTATATCTACAAACCAAAGGGACGGCCATGGGAAAGAGGTTTGCACCATCTTATGCAAACATTTACATGAGCATATGGGAACAGACAGCCCTAGAAAAATGCAGACTAAAACCAACACATTACTATAGATTTCTGGATGATATCTTTGGAATATGGGAACATAGCAAAGAAGAATTCCAGGCATTTATTGATGTGTTAAATAGCCATCATAGATCCATAACGATAAAATATGTGACACACACGGAAAGTATTGACTTTCTTGATGTCACAATCTTCAAGGGCCCAAACTTCAACACAAACGGGAAATTAGACTTAAAAGTATTCTTTAAGGAAACAGACACTCACGCCTTACTACACAAAACGTCATTCCACCCACCACACTCGTACACAGGTATAGTCAAATCACAACTGCTGCGATTCCATAGGATTTGCACGCAAGGAAGTGATTTCAAAATAGCCTGTAAAACGCTATTTAATGCTCTCAGACTACGAGGTTACACCAGGACATTCCTACGGAAAGCTCACAATACCTTCTTAGAGGTAAGAGTACGGGATCAAGGCCCAAAAATAGCCCTAGTAACCAGTTATTCAACACAGAGCAGACTAGCCAACAACAGATTAAAAAGGAATTTTGAGAACCGAACAGATGATCTTCTAAAGGAATATAAAATAATATCAGCCTACAGAAAAAACAAAAATCTTAAAGACTATCTGGTACAGAGCAAGCTAAAAGGAATCAACACACCAGCACGCCAGAGACCAGAATACTTCAAACCCAAACAAATAGTTAAAAATAGAACTACAAAACGTGTGCTGGAGATTAAACAACAGATAACAGCCAGCACCAGCAACTGTATTTATTTAATCACATGTGAAAAATGTGGCTTACAATATGTCGGAGAAACGAGTAAAACAATAGCTGCAAGGCTGAGACAACACAGGTACAATATTAACAATGCAAAAAAGACAACTACAAGGATTGTCCAACATTTCATGGCACATGGCATTGCAGATCTAAAAGTGTCTGGACTCCAACACAATCCCAACTGGACAGTAGGACAAAGACGTTTTAATGAAAGACAGTGGATCAAGAACCTCAACACGGATTTTCCTGGAGGTTTAAACATGCCAAAATATTAGACAAGTTGTTTTGATTTTGTACCAAAACTCCACAGACACATAGACAAAGCCAACACTCAATGGAAATCAGACTTTGGATAGGGGACACATTAGCACATTCCAAATCAACCTGGGACAAGAAACAAAGAGGTGTCACTGACACCAAATGGGCCATTAGACACCCAGGGAACAAAAGAGAAACACATGTAAATTTTTCTTTTTTGAAATGGAGCCATGGGGTGAATTAACCCCAATAAGGCTAAATAAACCAAAAATCCTACAACAATAGGGTCAATTTAAACTCAGGGATAAACTGGATAAAATCTAAGAGTGATTGGATTAGACTTCCTTCAGGTACATGGCGAATGCACTCATTCCTTGCAATGTACTTACATACACTTACATATGTTGCGACCTTCGGTCGCAACATATGTAAGTACATTGCACTGAAGTCCCCAGGTCCCCCCAGTCGAGCTTGTACCTGTAACTTGGGGGAAGTCTATTATAATTATTACTGATTCTCCAGTAGAGACATGTTGCCTCTACAAAAACCACACTACAAATGAAAGAAACCAGAACAAGAGAACACACACCCATTGATTCTGATTGGACGGAATGAAACAATGGCCAAGTAAACCACACCCATCAACAAAGCTAATTGGCTGAAGGACTATGAGTCACGCCCACCATTAGGAACACATAAAACCAGGGCTCCAGCACAACTAATCATTCTTCTAACAGAATCTTGCCTGAGGAAGGACCAACCAGTCCGAAACGTCGCTATAGCATGCATCAGATGAACTACCCGAGAGACCACTGCCGAACCACCGGAGAAGCATGGCCTGAGGACAGGCCTCGCTTCCGAGGAGACCCTCCACCTGGACGATGGCCTGGAAACAGGCTACATCACCAGGAGAGACCCAACACCCAACCGCCTGAAGACAGGCCACAATTCCACCGGAGACTGGATGAGCCTTGGATGAACAACAGACCTCAAGATCGGAGGCCTGTATCCCCACCAAGACTCAGAGAGAGATCTCACCAACAGTCCCAGGGAATTCCAAACAACCAACCGCCTGAAGACAGGCCACAGGTCCACCGGCGACGGAACGAGCCTTGGATGAACAACAGACCGCGAGACCAGCGGCCTGTACATCAACCAAGAGTCGGAGAGAGACCTCACCACCAGACCCAATCGGGTACAGTAAGATACAACACACACACCTACACACACACACACCACACAGAAAGAGGTGACTTCTTAAAAGCCATCAGGACCATGAACAAATTGATCATAAGTACACACCATCTGCAGAATGTAAATTCTTCTAGCAGACCACCAGCGAGTATAGCAAGGAAAACACTTGAACTCATCAATTTGATAAAACCAGCTCAACCAACAGCTAAAACTACCCTACTACTCGAAGGGATATCCAGACACTGGTGCCACACAATAATCTTAGCCCTAGAAGAACACTACACGACACTCCTAAACACAACCAAACAAGAGTTAACAGAGAGCTTAACAGAGGACGAGGAGAAAAAAGCCTTCACCATAGCAATCAGATGGGCTAGAAAAAACTTAGGGAAGAGACTAAAACAATTGGAGATAAACAAAGCTCAACAGATAATCACACAGCTAAGAACAAATAGAACTGCAATAGCTGCCCCTCCCCCTCCTGCTGTTGTTTCTCTGCATGCCCCCAATTCCATCTCTCCTCCCACTATTCCTGTTATGCATGTTTCCACTCCCCCTCCTCCTGCCCCATCTGTATGGACGATCCCCCATTGTCCTCCACCCGTACCCTCCCCTTGTGTATCCACTGCCCCTCCCTCTCCTCCTTCACTGTCCTCCACCCTCTCTACCCCAGTTGTATGTATCCCCTTTCTCCGCCCAGCCCTTCTACCTACCCCCCCTACCTCCCAACCCCGTACAGGGACAACAACACCGGGAGCAAGACCAAAGGTACAAACAACAGTAGTACAGGTCCTCCCAAGAAGGGACCCATCACAAGAAGACTTTCCCCACCTGGCCGCACCAATACAGAAGAGCCCACCACAGAGGCAAACACGAAGTAAACAAGACCCACCCCAGGGGGCCAATCCAAATGGCACACCACAACCCCAGAGGGCTGACCGCAGCCGGACGGAACCAACAACACAGGAGAACACCACACAGAACCAGACCCAGGGCACAGAAGGAGATAGAATAGACCCAAGTAGGACCACTACAGACCCAGGAGAGAACCTGGAACAGGGAATAGATGAACCAGAGAAAGATGAACCAAGGATCCCAGGGAAAGTATACAGACACATCAACACGAAGGAAAAGAACACACTTTGGAGACTATACCCAAAGAAAAGCCTCCTCATCGTAGGGGATTCGAACCTGGACAACATCCCACCCTTCGGACGAACGGATCTACAAGTGGATTGCTACCCAGGAATGACATTCCAACATGCAAAGACCCTACTAGAGAAAACACCAAAGAACACCACGGTAGCACATTGCATCCTGTCGGTTGGGATAAACAACAAGGGCCACGCTACCGCTTCAGCACAGAAGTCGATGAGATCGAGCATCGTAGCAGCACAGAACGCCTTTCCAGCCGCAAGTATCCATGTCCCTTTAATCAATTTCTCAAATGACCTCCCAGCAAAGGATAGGCATAACTTAAGAGATTTAAATCGCGTTATTGCAAAACAAAATTTCCTCCCGAAATTGGATGAACGGGATTTTAAAGTGGTTCATGATAACATACATTGGAAAACAGAGACAGGCAAAGCAATGCTTGAAAATTGGCTCCTTAGTTTAAACTAATTGACCCCATAAACCAAGAAAGGAGGGGGGGGAAGTCAAACATAATTAATCTGTCCCATTACTTCCAGCCGGATCAACATCAGACCGAACTGCTGGAAAAGGGACTTTCATTTGTCCCGACCCTAGACATCTACAAACAACAAACCAACAGATTAAAGAAGGACCTCTCCCAGTATCACCGCAGACTGAAACTAGCTACACACTTTAGAATGGACCAGGGGAGGGAAATACCACCCTTCCAGCCAGGATCAAACTGGGAACCTGCAGACGCTGTGCTCCCACAGAGCCTGAAACAACTGATCCAGGACGACACAAACACGGTAAGACACATACCAGGACACCTTAAGGAGAAAGATAACCTCACAACAGAACAAGCTAAAGCACTGAGGGAACTAGCCAACAACCAACAGATTGTAATCAAGCCAGCAGATAAAGGCTCCTGTATAGTAATAATGGACAGACACCAATACCTGTTTGAAGGGGAGAGACAGCTCAGCAATCAGGATCATTATAGGCAATTAGACAGACCAATTTACAAACAAACTGCTGTAAAGGCCAAAGCCATCATAAAAAGACTGAGGGAAAAGAAGCACATAAACGCCAAACAACAACAATATTTGCTCGGACAGGACACTCCACGAGCGAGGATATTTTATCTTTTGCCAAAAATCCACAAGAGCCCGGATTCATGGACAATACCATACGAAATACCGCCGGGGAGACCAATTGTGTCTGACTGTGGCAGTGAGACCTATCAGACAGCAGAGTATATTGAACACTTCCTGAACCCACTGTCAATAAGACACCCCAGTTTTATAAAAGACACTTACGATTTTGTAGGCAAAATCAAAGCAATAGTAGTACCAAAAGAAGCCTTTCTGTTTTCGATAGATATAGACAGCCTCTACACAAACATTGAGACGACAGCAGGGCTACAAGCAGTCAAGGAAGTTTTCAGTAAATACCCAGACACAAATCGACCAGAGGAGGAATTACTCCAATTGTTAGACTTAAATCTAACCAGGAATGATTTTTCCTTCAATAACAAGTTATATCTACAAACCAAAGGGACGGCCATGGGAAAGAGGTTTGCACCATCTTATGCAAACATTTACATGAGCATATGGGAACAGACAGCCCTAGAAAAATGCAGACTAAAACCAACACATTACTATAGATTTCTGGATGATATCTTTGGAATATGGGAACATAGCAAAGAAGAATTCCAGGCATTTATTGATGTGTTAAATAGCCATCATAGATCCATAACGATAAAATATGTGACACACACGGAAAGTATTGACTTTCTTGATGTCACAATCTTCAAGGGCCCAAACTTCAACACAAACGGGAAATTAGACTTAAAAGTATTCTTTAAGGAAACAGACACTCACGCCTTACTACACAAAACGTCATTCCACCCACCACACTCGTACACAGGTATAGTCAAATCACAACTGCTGCGATTCCATAGGATTTGCACGCAAGGAAGTGATTTCAAAATAGCCTGTAAAACGCTATTTAATGCTCTCAGACTACGAGGTTACACCAGGACATTCCTACGGAAAGCTCACAATACCTTCTTAGAGGTAAGAGTACGGGATCAAGGCCCAAAAATAGCCCTAGTAACCAGTTATTCAACACAGAGCAGACTAGCCAACAACAGATTAAAAAGGAATTTTGAGAACCGAACAGATGATCTTCTAAAGGAATATAAAATAATATCAGCCTACAGAAAAAACAAAAATCTTAAAGACTATCTGGTACAGAGCAAGCTAAAAGGAATCAACACACCAGCACGCCAGAGACCAGAATACTTCAAACCCAAACAAATAGTTAAAAATAGAACTACAAAACGTGTGCTGGAGATTAAACAACAGATAACAGCCAGCACCAGCAACTGTATTTATTTAATCACATGTGAAAAATGTGGCTTACAATATGTCGGAGAAACGAGTAAAACAATAGCTGCAAGGCTGAGACAACACAGGTACAATATTAACAATGCAAAAAAGACAACTACAAGGATTGTCCAACATTTCATGGCACATGGCATTGCAGATCTAAAAGTGTCTGGACTCCAACACAATCCCAACTGGACAGTAGGACAAAGACGTTTTAATGAAAGACAGTGGATCAAGAACCTCAACACGGATTTTCCTGGAGGTTTAAACATGCCAAAATATTAGACAAGTTGTTTTGATTTTGTACCAAAACTCCACAGACACATAGACAAAGCCAACACTCAATGGAAATCAGACTTTGGATAGGGGACACATTAGCACATTCCAAATCAACCTGGGACAAGAAACAAAGAGGTGTCACTGACACCAAATGGGCCATTAGACACCCAGGGAACAAAAGAGAAACACATGTAAATTTTTCTTTTTTGAAATGGAGCCATGGGGTGAATTAACCCCAATAAGGCTAAATAAACCAAAAATCCTACAACAATAGGGTCAATTTAAACTCAGGGATAAACTGGATAAAATCTAAGAGTGATTGGATTAGACTTCCTTCAGGTACATGGCGAATGCACTCATTCCTTGCAATGTACTTACATACACTTACATATGTTGCGACCTTCGGTCGCAACATATGTAAGTACATTGCACTGAAGTCCCCAGGTCCCCCCAGTCCCTCCCCAGACAGTGCCCCACCAAGTGCCCCCCCTGTGTCCCCCCAGTGCCTCCCCAGAAAGTGCCCCCCAAGTGCCCCCCCAGTGTCCCCGCAGGGCCTCCCCAGACAGTGCCCCCCTAGTGTCCCCCAAGTTCCTCCCCAGACAGTGCCCCCCCCAAGTGCCCCCCCAAGTGCCTCCCCAGACAGTGCCCCCCAGTGCCTCCCCAGACAGTGCCCACCCAAGTGCCCCCCCAGTGACTCCCCAGACAGCGCCCCCCAAAGTGCCCCCCCAATCCCCCCCATTTTGGCCAAAATAATATCCCTAAGCCCCGCCCACCTGCAGTTTCAGATATTGGGTGAAAAATGAATGGAATTGATACGGAATTGGGCACCCCAATATCTTATCAAGTCCATTAATTTTTCACCCAAAAAGTATCACTTCCGGTTTCAGATATTGGGCGAAAAAAACAAACAAATAGTTAAAAATAGAACTACAAAACGCGTGCTGGAGATTAAACAACAGATAACAGCCAGCACCAGCAACTGTATTTATTTAATCACATGTGAAAAATGTGGCTTACAATATGTCGGAGAAACGAGTAAAACAATAGCTGCAAGGCTGAGACAACACAGGTACAATATTAACAATGCAAAAAAGACAACTACAAGGATTGTCCAACATTTCATGGCACATGGCATTGCAGATCTAAAAGTGTCTGGACTCCAACACAATCCCAACTGGACAGTAGGACAAAGACGTTTTAATGAAAGACTGGATCAAGAACCTCAACACGGATTTTCCTGGAGGTTTAAACATGCCAAAATATTAGACAAGTTGTTTTGATTTTGTACCAAAACTCCACAGACACATAGACAAAGCTAACACTCAATGGAAATCAGACTTTGAATAGGGGACACATTAGCACATTCCAAATCAACCTGGGACAAGAAGCAAAGAGGTGTCACTGACACCAAATGGGCCATTAGACACCGGACCCAGGAAACAAAAGAGAAACACATGTAAATGTTTCTTTTTTTAAATGGAGCCATAGGGTGAATTAACCCCAATAAGGCTAAATAAACCAAAAATCCTACAACAATAGGGTAAACTTAAACTCAGGGATAAACTGGATAAAATCTAAGAGTGATTGGATTAGGCTTCCTTCAGGTACATGGCGAATGCACTCATTCCTTGCAATGTACTTACATACACTTACATATGTTGCGACCTTCGGTCGCAACATATGTAAGTACATTGCACTGAAGTCCCCAGGTCCCCCCAGTCGAGCTTGTACCTGTAACTTGGGGGAAGTCTATTATCATTATTACTGATTCTCCAGTAGAGACATGTTGCCTCTACAAAAACCACACTACAAATGAAAGAAACCAGAACAAGAGAACACACACCCATTGATTCTGATTGGACGGAATGAAACAATGGCCAAGTAAACCACACCCATCAACAAAGCGAATTGGCCGAATGACTATGAGTCACGCCCACCATTAGGAACACATAAAACCAGGGCTCCAGCACAACTAATCATTCTTCTAACAGAATCTTGCCTGAGGAAGGACCAACCAGTCCGAAACGTCGCTATAGCATGCATCAGATGAACCACTCGAGAGACCACTGCAGAACCACCGGAGAAGCATGGCCTGAGGACAGGCCTCGCTTCCGAGGAGACCCTCCACCTGGACGATGGCCTGGAAACAGGCTACATCACCAGGAGAGACCCAACACCCAACCGCCTGAAGACAGGCCACAATTCCACCGGAGACTGGATGAGCCTTGGATGAACAACAGACCTCAAGACCGGAGGCCTGTATCCCCACCAAGACTCAGAGAGAGATTTCACCACCACTCCCAGGGAATTCCAAACAACCAACCGCCTGAAGACAGGCCACAGGTCCACCGGAGACGGAACGAGCCTTGGATGAACAACAGACCGCGAGACCAGCGGCCTGTACATCAACCAA